>NC_041389.1:284487081-284555003 GCF_002162155.2 Triticum dicoccoides
CCCCTCGCCGTCCCCTCGCCGCCCCCTCGCCGCCCCATCGCCGTCCCCTCGCCGTCCCCTCGCTCGCCGCAGTCCATGGCGTCTGCTAGCTCGTCAAGCAGTCATCGGTCGCCGCGGTCCATGGCCTTCTCAGGGCAGTCGCCGGTGCCATATCGGGAGCCATCGATGGCGTACTCGCCTGAGAAGGTGTGCCACTGCAAAGTCAAGGCTCCGAGGTGGATTTCGTGGAGCATTGCCAACCCCGGTCGTCGATACTACAACTACAGCCAATCTCTGGTAACCAAAACTGCAGCCACTGCAAAGTCAAGGATGTGTGCCCGCCGTTTCTGTTTGTTGTTTCGTTGAGCAGCAAGTCTTTGCGTGATTCTTTTGACAAAATTGAACAATTTTTTGAATAGGGATATGACTGTGGGTACTTCAAGTGGCATGATGATCCCCTGGATAAGTTTGTCAGTACGCTACTAGGTGACCTGCGAGATGTTGTGAATCGGCTGAAGACAGAGGTTAGGAAGCTCAAGACCGAGAAATCACAGCTGGAGCATGCTCTCATGGATGCCAAGTGCAGCATTGGTGATGCTGATGTTTATGTGCTGGATTTGAAAGCGCAACATGCTCAACAAATGGATGTTCTTGCCAAGGAATTTCAGAGAAGCAAAAAGATGTACAAATTTGCCATCTTTTTCTGCATTGTGTCTGCTGTTATCATGGCTTTGAAGATGTGATGTAGTATCTTAGTGAACCACCTATGTAAGCTCGAGTGAACAATGTACTTGAGTTTAAAATTTCAAAAGTCTGAACTTGTGTCTGAAGTTAACTGAACTTTTGGTTGTCTGAATTTTTCTGAAGCGTTGTCTGAAGTTAACTGAACCCACCGCTTTGACAGCCACCCATTTAAGGCCAGCGCTCGCCCAGACAGCACTAGCCCACCCACTCTCATCCACTCGCCGTTCCCCATTCTCATCCACTCCCTTCGCCTCTCGCCCACCCACTCCCATCGCTTCTCGACGCCGGCGATGGCGCCCAAGAAGAAGACTGCAAGAGATGTTCGTCGTGCTCAAGATCGGTGGGAGGAAACTGTGAGCAGGTTCTGCAAGGGGGATTCAGAGAAAAGGGCCGATGTGGAGGAGATCTGCAACAGATTTCCGAGCTTGCAGATGTGCGTGGACCACGCTAGGGGCCTCATCGTTGTGGCAACTGATGATGAGAAGAAGACAATGTTCCCCGACGGCCGTCCCATTCCAGCTATCTCTGTTTTCCTTTGGGCTATGAATGAGGCGGAGAAGTCACCAGATCCGCGTCAACGTGCCAGGTGGTACGAGTACCGCTCCCGCCGTCGCCCCCCTCCACCTCCAGTTGAAGGTCTCGTCGGCGTCGTGGTCGCTGTACCAGCTGCAGTGAAGCAGGTTATTGTGCACTCTGACAGCAACGGAGAGTGCAGTGAAGATGTGTTGGAGGACAGCGAGCAGGAGCAGGATGTGGAGGACAGCGAGAAGGAGCAGGTGGTGGTGGATGTGGAGGACGACAACGAGGGGGAGGTGGCGCCTGCCGACGACGACGTGTACGTGGTGGCGCCGGTGATCCCGCAGCTCGGCGACAGGAGCATGCCAATCGAGGCGGAGACTTACATCCGCGTCGGCATTCGCCACTCCGACCGCATCAAGAAGATGAAGGACATGCAGAAGTGAAGATAGAGAAGTTAAGTTTCTAGTTCAGTGTCTAGTTCATTATGCACTGAGAAATCCAGTTAAGTTTCTATGTTAAGTTTGTATGTTAGGTACTGGACAAATGCAGTTATGTATGCACTGTCAGAGTTTCTAGTTAAGTACTGAACAAATGCAGTGATCAAATGTACTGAAGATGTTCAAGCATAAATGTTTTCAACTCTGTTGTCCTCTTTGTTTTAATCCAAAAAATTATAGTAGCAGAAATTGTGCCTCAAATTAACAGAAGCAGAAATTTAGGACAAGTGTGGCACAAATTTAGCACAGTATCACAAATTTTGTAATCAAATGGATGGCCCTTTCTTAGCATTTAGTGCCTCCTTGTATGCAGCAAGGTTGAACACACAATGTTGTGGAACTCTAGGTTGAGAGCTTGGTTGTGAGCTCTGTTGAGAGCTTGGTTGTGAGCTTTGTTGAGATGTAGGTTCATTGATCCTTAGGGTTCCGGGTTTTCTTCTAACTTCCAACTTCTTTGGCCTAGGTTGCACATCCATTGCCTTGCCTTTTATATCAGCAGCCTGCAAACAAGTTTTTTATTAGTATAAACAAAAAAGCAACCAAGTTTTCATTAGTAGAAACAAAAAGCAACCAATTTTTCATTAGTACTAACAAGTGTCATCTTAACCTGCTTTTCAAGCACAGCTTTCTGTGTCTGAAGAGCATCAAAAGCCTCTTTGTCTTGCTTCTTTTGTTTTGCAGCTTCTCTAACCAAATGAGCATTTCCATGATGTTTAGCTCCATCATTGTTCTTACAGCTTGATCTATTATGTCCTTGCCTTTTGCAAGAACTACAAGTGATCTTGCCACCTACTTTGCTCATCTTAGTACCCTTAGGTTTTTCTCCTTCCTCTCTCCTTCTTTCTGTTTTAGGCCTTCCAGGCAAGCTAATGTGACCAGGTGGTTGTGGCTTTGGATTTGTTGAAATAGGCCAACTCTCCTCTCCCTCCAAAGGTTGTAAGCAATGATCATATATCTTGTTGTACACTTCTATGGAGTAGCAAGGAGCAATATAATCATCAATTTTCTGTCCTGTTTTATAGATAGTACTAATGGCATGGCAGTAGGGTAAACCTGACAGCTGCCAATATCTACACGAGCAAGTCCAGAGCTGCAAGTTAACAGTAAATTTGAATTTCTCATGCTCTTGCACTTCAAATCCATCTTTCCCATTCCACAACACATGGCAGAAACCTGATCTCCTTATGTTTTGCTTCAGTTTTTTGAAAATGTTGGGACATATAGTTCCTTTCCAGTTAACTGACTTCCCTCTATTTTCTTGTACCCTCACCATAATTTTGCACCTGATCCACTCAAGCATTGAGACAATAGCAAGGTACCTAGCTAACAGGATGTAGTTGTTGAAAGATTCACACATGTTGTTATCAACTGAATCACAATTAGACCCCAGCTTCATGTAGGCCCTACTCCAATGTACTGGATCAGTGTTCATCATATCTTTTGCACCCTCAACAGTAAATTGTGCTAGCCTGGCCCTGTTGTAGTTGAAAATCACTTTGTTTGGTGATTTTGCACATCTCCAAAACCTTTTCTGAAGATCATGGTCTGGGTGTTTTTTCTTCCAATTAGCATATATGTGTCTTGCACACATTCTATGCTCAGCTTTAGGAAAAATGTCCTCCATTGCCCCTATAAGTCCCTTTTGTTGATCTGACATAAATACATATCCATCTCCTTGATTGCTTATTTTCAAGTCCTGGTTTATTTTGGCAAGAAACCAGAACCATGACTCATAATTTTCTTTCTCCACAACAGCCCAAGCAATAGGATACATCTGGTTATTTGCATCTCTTCCTATAGCACACAACATCTGTCCATAGCAAGAACCTTTGAAAAAACAACCATCAAGGCCAATAAATTTTCTACAACCTGCCAAGAAACCTTTCTTCAAGGCATCAAAACACATGTAAAACCTTTGAAATACATATGACCCATCCTTTTCATTATGGTCCAACTTCACTGCAAATGTGCTTCCAGGATTAGTTCTCAGCAGCTCTAACTGATAATTAAATAATTTTGAGTACTCTCCTTCAGTGGAATGCAATAGTTTCTGCATGACCATTCTCTTTGCCTTCTTGCACTGTGCAACTGTCACATCAGCAAATAAGTCCTCAAGTACAGTTTTCCTCAAATCTTCTAACTTCCAATTTGGATTTGCTCTTATAAGCCTGCCATATTTTGTAGCAATAACAGTTGATGTGACCAGTTTGTTATCTCTTCTTGGAATGCAATGGTGCTCATCTACAAAGGTAGACACCTGTAGCCACTTATTTCTAGTAGTTTTAGAAGCATAGATCATCCAGTTGCAGCCAGGCCAAGTACACTTTGCACCTACTTTATGATTTTCATCCTTTGTGAAAGCAATATGCACATGTTTCTTAATGCCATATTTTATTAGAGCTTTCTTCATCTGATGTCTTCCTCTAAAAACCATTCCTATCTCAAATGTAGGAATTTCTGATTTGCTGTCATATTTTCTCCATTCACTTTTCCTTCTCACTAGCTGTGTGGCCCCCTCACCATCACTTTCCTCATCAAAAGAGCAGTCATCATCTGATGACACAACATCATCTTCTATGCCATCCAGCTTCTCATCACCAGACAATCCTTCAATCACATTATTATCTTTGATGACAGGCCCCACAGCATCCCCTAATTTCTTTGCTCTCTTCTGCCTCCTAATTTCCCTTGCTAATTTCCTTAATTTCTCTGCCTCTGATTCTTCAGCAGAACTGTGCTCTGACAAAGGCTGGTAGTCAATGTCACTTTCATCATCACCTTCTTCTCCTTCTTTTACATTTTCATGTAATACTTCATTAGCACTTGTTCCATTTTCAACATGATCTGTAGATGTATACTCAAATTCAGAAGTAGCTGCTGGGTCTGTCCTTGAGTAAATTGTGGCATTGTTCCTCTCTGTGGTGTACCTGCTACTGCTTTGGTCTTTGCAGATTTTGCTTTATTTCCTACTGGAGCTGAAGAAGATGCACCTGCACATGAATAAGATGCACCTTGGGCTGCACCTGGAGTTGGAGGAGGAGCACATGCACCTTGAGCTGCACCTGAAGATGTAGTTGCTGAAACTGGAGCTGCAAGAGGTACTTTTCTTCTTTTAGCTGCAACTCTACTTGCTCTACTTTTCTTAATCTTCACTGGACTCTCAAATGTAGTAAGAAAGTCATTAGCCTCACTTATTATCCTCAAATTTTCTTCCTCAGCAGCTGTCCTTTTCACACCTACAACAACTTCTGGCTCTGCTCTTTGTTCTGCTGAAGCTGCTACATTTTATAAAAACATCTCATCGACCATGTTTGTCTCTACAACATCCACATTTACCAATGCAAATCTGCTACCTTTATGCTTGGAATATGTTTCTGAAACTACCACAGGCACATCATCTACTCTGTTTTGCAACTGCTTTACTGCTTCTTCACACAACTGCACTTCCTCCACATAGATCTCTGCACATGACCCAATAGGTGTTGCATTCCCCATCTTCTCCACACTTGAATCATCAAAAATAAATTGCAAACCCTCACTCAGTTTTTTCCCTGGAACAAGCCAGTGCATCTTGTAACTATAATCCCCCCTACAATGTCCTCTTTCTACATGATACATGTCCTCAGCATAAGACAACAAAAGCTCAAACTTTAGGCTTTTCCTATTGAACGGAAAAGTAATCATCAGACCTCCGTTGTATACAAGCAATCCATCCACTGTCTCAAATTTGCCAAAATAATGTAGTGACACATAACTTATTTCTTCTTCATCTGCTGCCTCATCGACAAGACCTGCCCAAAAAAACAATCTTTACCTCATTACATAGCTCAGGACCTACCCATAAAAACAATCTTCCTATGATCTACCCTACACCTCCACCATCTGCCTGCCATGGCAGCAAAATTGGTTGCAGTAGATGACTTCTAAGCGCAGCTCTGATTTCTCCTAAACTAAGATCATGCAGTAGATGACTTCGACGGGAAAGAAAGGGGGGCGGTTGACTCACCATCGGGCGGCGTGGAGGCCGGCTGCAGGGCGGACGCCATGGCGGCGTCGGCGGACGCCGTCGGCGTGCTTGACGCCGTCGCGGCACAGGCACAGGGAGGTTGGTCGATGCACATGGACCGAAATCACCTGAATTGGGGGCTGATTGGTCGACCGGCTCCCCCAATCGATGAAAACACCTGAAATCTGCCAAGTCAGCACTGTCCAGTCAGCAAGGAGACTAGTCAAAACCACCTAAATCTGGTGCAAAACCACCATGGGGGAGAATTGATCCGGTTTTGGAGAGTTTAGGGGCTGATTGATCCGGTTTTAGACTTTGGGGGGAAATCGGTCCATCAGACAGGATTTGAGGAGGAAAACGATACTTTCCTCTTTCCAAAAAGGAGAATTATTAACATGCATGGTCGCAACAAAATATATATTTTTGTGATTTGTTTGTTTGGCTAATCAACTTGTTTTTATTTCTTGTGCCTACTTTCTCATGACAGATTATAAAATAGGTTTAGCACGAGGCTTCCAGACTGTCTACTACAACAAGTTTTGTCAGGCTCTAGTGAGGGAGGGGCGATGACGGCAGCGTGCCTTTGCCTCGCTCCGGTGATTGTTAGGTGGTCTACGGACCTGAATGTACAATAATTTTTATTTCTAGCGTCGTCTATACTATTTTTTTGCGAGGTCCTCTGTACTACCTTGATAGTTGATGAATAGATCGAAAGTTCTCAAAAAAAAAGACACAAACTAAGGGCATGCGTGCCCCTAAAGAACTAAGAGCATGTGTAGTGGTTGATAAGACAGTCTTATCTTAAACATAACACATAATTAAGAGATGACAATAAAAACATGACGTAAAATGAGTTATCACTTGTTTTTATCTCTAATAACTTGATATTTCTAAAGATATGTTAAGAGAGTTGGAAGAGATGGAATGTGTTTTGCCATATATTGCCTCTTGGCATTCCATTCAATATATGGTTAGCATTACAACTTGTACAACAAGGTAAATCTCTATGGGATCAATCTACAGGATCCTAGAATCACTACAAACGCTATACGACCAGGATATGATACACATACGATCATATGCCATATATACATTAACATTCCCCCTCAATCTCAACCGGCCACAAGGTTGAGATTGCGTCGTAATTTCTCCAACATGATCTTTGTAGCAGGTTTAGTGAAGGCATCTGCCACTTGATCACCAGAGGACACAAAACGAACATCCAAAGCTCCTTGCGCCACCTTTTCTCTCACAAAGTGGAAATCCACCTCAATATGCTTTGTCCTCGCGTGAAATACTGGATTTGCACTCAAATAGGTGGCACCCAAATTATCACACCATAACACCGATGGTCGTGGTAGGAACACTCCCAGTTCCCTAAGCACAGTTTGTACCCAAGTGAATTCAGCTGTGCCATTGGCAAGCGCCTTGTACTCCGCCTCGGTACTAGATCGTGAAATAGTGGGTTGCTTTCGAGCACTCCATGAAATCAAATTAGGGCCAAGGAAAACCACAAAACCTCCTGTAGAGCGTCTGTCATCAACACATCCTGCCCAGTCAGCATCCGTAAAGACACTAAGAAGTGTGGAGCTTGACCGGCGAATGGAGAGTCCAGTGGCCAGAGTACCCTTAATGTACCTCAATATGCGCTTGACCGCCTCCCAGTGCACATTAGTGGGTTTGGCCAAATATTGGCACACCTTGCTGACAGCAAATGAAATATCCGGACGTGTAAGAGTAAGATACTGCAGTCCTCCAACCATACTGCGATAGCGGAAGGCATCATCATCCATGAGGGGAGTACCAAGATTCGCTGCCAACTTATCGGTGACTGGCATGGGAGTAGAGACCTCCTTGCAATTCTCCATATGAGCACGATGAAGAAGATCATCAGCGTACTTTCGCTGAGACAACACCATTCCCCCTGGATTGTAGGTGGCCTCAATCCCAAGGAAGTAAGAAAGACGACCAAGATCTTTGATGGGAAAAGACCCAGCCAAAGTGCGAAGCAAACGATCCACTGCACGGGGGCAGGAGCCAGCAATAACAATATCGTCAACATAGACCAACATGTAAATGACCACAACTCCTTGTCGAAAAATAAAGAGGGAGGTGTCAGCCTTGGATGAATGAAAACCAAGTTGGTGCAGCCGAGTACTGAGACGGGAGTACCAAGCCCGGGGGGACTGTTTGAGTCCATAAATAGACTTCCGAAGCTTGCAAACATGATTGGGATACCGAGAATCCTCAAACCCCGGGGGCTGCTGCATGTACACATCCTCGTCAAGCAGACCATGAAGAAATGCATTACTGACATCAATCTAACGCAAACACCAGCCTTGTGAAACAACAAGGGATAGCACAAGCCGAACAGTGGCCGTTTTAACAACCGGACTAAAAGTGGCAACATAATCAACACCATATTGCTGAGTAAACCCACGAACAACTAGTCGAGCTTTGTACTTATCAAGAGAGCCATCCGACCGTTCCTTGAGTTTAAAAATCCACTTACAGCTGCCGACGTTGGTGCCGGGGGGCCGAGGCACAAGCGTCCACGTCTCGGTGCGCTGAAGAGCAGAAAACTCCTCGCGCATGGTAGCTGTTCAAGCAGGATCATCAAGGGCTTGCCGATGCGTAGTCGGAACGGAGACAATAGCACTGAAACCGCGTCGATATGGATTGTAGCGGACGGTACCGCCCGCGAGAATCTTGGGACGTCGGATGTTGTTCTGGGAGCGTGTGCGAGTACGCTCCGGCGGTGATGCAGCCGAAGTGGCAGGCGATAACGAAGGAACAGTGGACGCAGACGATGACGAAGGAACTGCCGCCGATCCCCCTTCGGTCGCATCTGCATGCACATGCATGCGAGCAAATGCGTCAAGCGAGGGCGCGTCGGATGTGGACGCTTCATGCGCGTCTGGAGCAGGCGTGACTCGCCCAGCTGCCGCAGGCGCGTCAACGGTGGGGCGCGTCGGTTGGGGTGGCTGGGCTACATCCGGCCCATGCAGCGAGGAAGCACCAGCGGACTCAGAAGACCCAGCAACCGATGGTGACGGAGCACGGGCTGGGCCATCTGTCTGTCGCGTGGCGCAGGCTGGCTGGGCGCATGGCGGTGTAGCATGCACGTCGTTCGCGCTGGTCGTGCCGATCGTGGAGGAGGGCTGCGCTGCTGCACCTGCAGGATAAGATTCAGGAAACAAAAAACACAGATCGTAGCTCCTCACATTAGCATCCTGAACTACAGGCTCATCGGAAGGAAAAGTCGTCACAGGGGGATTTAAGAGAGACAAATCAGGACACACACTAGTCGCAAAAGGAAAAACTTTTTCATCGAAGAAAACATCTCGCGAGATATAGATGCGACCAGTGGACTTGTCAAGACACTTATACCCTTTATGAAACGGACTATATCCGAGAAAAACACACATCTTGAAGCGGAACTCAAGTTTCCGGGAATTATATTTGCGAAGACTAGGCCAACATGCACACCCGAAGACACGAAGAAAAGAGTAATCGGGAGTGATGTTAAGGAGGCGTGTGAGTGGTGGCATATTGTGAAGGGTCCGGCTAGGCATGCGATTGATCAAATAACATGCGGTGAGAAAAGCTTCATCCCAGTAACGCAAAGGAAGATTGGAGTGAGCTACGAGAGCAAGCCCGGTTTCAACCAGGTGACGGTGTTTTCGTTCAGTAATACCGTTTTGTTGGGATGTGTGTGGACATGATATGCGATGAGAGATACCAACACGCTGAAAAAATTTATGCAAGCGATGGTATTCGCTTCCCCAATCGGATTGAACTGCACGAATTTTTGTGTTGAGGAGTCGTTTGACATGGGCCTGAAAATTGTAGAAAACTTGTTCGACATCAGATTTATGTTTGAGAAGATAAATCCAGGTAAAACGGCTAAAGTCATCGATGAAGCTAACATAAAATTTAAAACCTCCAGAGGAGGCGAGGGCAGGCCCCCACACATCGGTATGAATAAGCTCAAGTGGTTGTGTTGAAACACGGGAAGAATTATTGTAAGGTAATTGATGACTTTTAGCACGTTGACAAGCATCACAAACAAAAGTATCATGACTCGACGAACAAGGGAGTTTATTTGACCGAACGACAGACTCAACTACATTATTTGAAGGGTGACCCAAGCGATGATGCCACTGACTCGATGAAGACCTAACTCCGGAAAACGCTCGATGTGAAGATGACGATGATGGCCGACCATATGGAATTGGGTAGAACCATGTCGACTTCTACCATGAAGAAGGACCCTCCTCGTGATTTTTTCCTTCACAAAAAAGAAATATTTGTGAAATTCCACAAACACTCGGTTATCCGAAACAAGACAGTAAACAGAAAGAAGGTGTTTGTGAATCTCAGGAACATGCAACACATTATTAAGATGGATGATATCACGTGAGCCAGCTAGTTTAGTATGACCAATGTGAGAAATTTCCAAACCTGCACCGTTTGCGACTTGAACTTGATCCTTCCCACTGTAGAAAAAAAATGATGCGGGTGAGCCGGACGGTGATGAGGCCGGCGAGCGACGGCATGGAAGCGGTTGGACCGGAGACGATCGGGCCGGCGGTGGTGGCGACGAGCGCGCTGGCGGTGGTGCCGGCCATGGCGAGAAGATGGGATTGGGCTCTGATACCAAGTTGGAAGAGATGGAATGTGTTTTGTCGTATATTGCCTCTTGGCATTCCATTCAATATATGGTTAGCATTACAACTTGTACAGCAAGGTAAATCTCTATGGGATCAATCTACAGGATTCTAGAATCACTACAAACGCTATACGATCAGGATATGATACACATACGATCATATGCCATATATACATTAACAAAGAGATTTGTTGGTAAAAGACCATCTCTTAATTAATAGAAGGCGATCTCTTTTTTTCCTCATGTTTCCTCCACTCGTCGTCATTTATTACTAGAATGATGTGCGCTTTGTTGTGTCGTCCTTTAATCTTGAACTAAGCCTCCTTATTTTACCCAGGTTGTTACTATCGGCTGCTTCATTGTGTGATTCACCTGAGTTGGAGCGGATTTTTATTACATTTGTGTTATTATTTTCTTGATTGTGCTCTTATCCGATGGATATGGTATCTAGTGTGCTAGGTATACTAAATTATTACCTGCTTGACCGTGATGTCTTTTTTTTTACGAAACAGAGGCATAAGCTTTGCCCCCATCTATTGATGAAGGGGGGAAAGAGTTTTTGCTACGACGACACCCTTACAACCATGGATGATTACTCTCCCAAAATTATATTCCCTACCTTTTTAGCACCCGCTTTTACACGCAATACAGAAACTAACATACGGGGTGTCGCGTTTACCCGAAAGTAAACCCATTTACCCGAAAGTAGACCCAGACGTAGCACACATACATCGATTTACTCACTTACAAATGGGCCCACCAATGACCCCCAAACCCGACACATGAAATGCTAGTCTTGTAGAAGACTAGCCACAATGGATAGTAACATAGACTAGTAACATGTCTACCTCTATAGTGGAAAGTAACATATGTGTGTTAACATGCAATACTTCATTTATTAGGCTATAGACACATCTTATCTTGATATGTGTAATGTTACTCATAACTAGCTATGTTACCACTTTCCTCTCTTTCTTCATTTATTACTTGTCACATCATCTTTTTTATCTAGATATGTGTGATGTTACTACCTATGTTACTCCCACTGTGGGTAGTCGAAGTAGATACGTGACACTAAATTTAAAAAAAAATGGCATTTCACTAGACTGACAAAAATTGGCTGTCTGCTGAATAATGGCTTTATACTCTTTTTTTAGGTGAACAATGGCTTTATACTTTGTCTCCGCTGGATGGAGTAGCGACTGAAGAGAGCCGGAGACGGCACTTTTGGGCTTTAACGGGCTAGTGGCTGTTGCGGGCTTGCAACGCCGGCCTTAAATACTGGGAACGCACTCGTTGTCCAGCATGCATGCAAGCCAGGTCTCCATTCCATTCCATACCCATCCATCCGCATCCATCCTCGATCCAGCGCCCGCCCCCTCACGACACCCGCACCCCTCCCTACTCCGAGCCTCGCTCGAACCATTCCACACGCGCACGCACACGTACACCAATCGCAATCGACTCGCGCGCCTGCACGTTCGCTTCCCGCTCCACAAATCAAGAGCCAAGCACCACACTGGTTCCCGGCCATCTCATTCCATTCATCCATCCATCGCGCGCCTCCAGCAGCCTGCCCGCCCGCCCGTATGTGCCTGCTGCTCTCTGGTAGTACCAGCGGACCAACCAGCATGAGCAGGATCCACCCTTCCGATCGCGGCGACGGCGCCCGCCGCGCGGCGCGGACGGCGGCGGAGCGGCAGCAGCAGCTGCCGGCGGTGTACACGGTGTGGAAGAGGTCCAGCATGGGGTTCCAGGGCACCGACGGCTTCTCCGTCTACGACGCCGCCGGGAGGCTCGCCTTCCGCGTCGACAACTACGCCCGCCGCCCCAAGGCCTTCGCCGGCGAGCTGCTGCTCATGGACGGCCGCGGCGCCCCTCTCCTCTCCCTCAGGCCGCAGGTACGCATCATCACAACAACTTCTTCGCACGTAGAGCCATCAAACTTTGCGTCTGGCCGTTAACTCTTCTTACTCTCTGCTCGTGACAGATCTTTAGCCTGCACGACCGATGGAACTGCTACAGAGTTGCACCGGGAGAAGAAAGCTGCCCGGACACGGACAGGAGCTCCTCCGCGCAGCAGCTCTTCTCCATGCTGAAGTGCGCCGCTCTGCAGAGCACGGACGACGCAGAGGTCCACATGTCGTCGGCCTCGACGGCGACGACGTCAGGGCGCGGCTGCCGGGCTCCGCCCTCCCCTCCTCCCGGCTACCGCGTGGAGGGCTGCTTCTCCAGGAGGAGCTGCAAGATCACCAGGAGCGACGGCCAGGAGGCGGCACGGATACTGAGGAAGAAAGCCGGTGGACCTACGGCGTCGGCAGCGGCGCCGCCCAGGCCCGTCGCTCTCGGCGACGACGTGTTCAGCCTGGTCGTTCGGCCGGGCGTGGACGCCGCCACGGTCATGGCTATTGTCGTTGTCATGGACCGGATCTGCCGGAAGCCCTACGCACCAATGGCGTGCTCTTCACAGTAACCAATAGCTACTGTACTAGACGGTGCGCCCACGTCAGTCAAGAGTTTTCGTCCTTTCGTTGGATGAATCGGAGAACTGCGGCGTTGCATGAACGCCGCCCCACTTCCTGAAGACATTGTGATGTCGAAGAGCTGTTCTTTATCAGTTTTATTAGTGTGATTTTTAGTCATTTGTACGGGTTGTAAAATAGCGGTAGCATTACCGTCATGCCTCAAAGTGGCATTTGCTGTCATTTTGTAAGCTGATTTGAGCATCAAGTATCATGAAAATCGCTTCGATAAAATCTGGTCGAGTGCGTAAATATACTTACACGCACACTGTGACCTCAGGATGCCAATTCCATTTGCAGTGGAGTGGAGAAATTTAGTGGGATTAGTGGATACCCAAAGCACTAATGGAGTAATGGTTGCCTTTGTCGTGCATCTGCCGAAGGAGGAGGAGACCCACGCCACGTTCCAACCAACATGTTGGGGCAACCCAGCAGGCGAACAATGAATGGGCAAGCAACTGCGCCAAAGCGACGGCCCTAGTTGTTGGCATGCCAAGCCCTCCAGGACACACGACCACGACGGGGAGGAAATTACCTGGTGCAGGTTACCTAGTACGGAGGCAACGAATCCAACACTGACCACTCACCGCTTGGCAAAGACGCCAGCAGATGTGGCGAATTGCAATCCAGAGCACAGGGCAGAAATATTATTCTCCATCAGCACATCCTATCATGTCATGTGGCATCCAGCCAGGGGCATCCGGTGAGACAAAAGCTTTCTTTCCGCTGCCACAAGAACAAAGGTCCTCTTTGGCATGCATACCAGGCACACAGCGTAAAAGATGAAAATGACCAAAGTCCACACCCAGAATATGCACAGGATGAAAGGGACAAAAGTTGCCCAGGCTCCGCAAGCGAATTCAGCCGCTACCTGAGCTTTCTTCCGCGACGCGTAAAGAAACCCGAAGTGCTGAAATTCAATCAATCAAATACCCGCAAAGGATCTACTGTCCTTCGGGACTAAGAAACGTGTTTTCCAGTTTGTCCATCGCAAGGAAATTTGATGCTACGATGCTTTACGAGAAGAAAAAACAAAGCCCCCCACAAAAAACAAAGCTTTAATCATGTTTTGTTCGCTCATTGTAATAGGGAGAGCAATCAAGTGGATCATGAAACAGCCAAGTTAGCTAGATTTTCTACCCCCGGTACCTGGATGGAGTCACCTCCGGTTGAGGTGGTCTCGTTTTATTGTATCTGATACGTTGGTTCTCACATATGAATAAATAAAGTATCGTTTGTCCAAAAAAAGGGAAAAACAAAGTCCTCCGGAAAAACAAAGCTTTAAACAGTCGGTTTTCTTGTATGCACAAGGTAGGCTCAACTTACGACAGGTTGAGTGGATTTAAGACTGAACTGTTTTGCTAATAAACATTTTATAACAGTGAAGAGTCCACTTTCGGCAAAGCACAAGCTAAATGCTTAGCCGTCTCAGGGAATATAACTTTAGGCCATAAGCACTTAATCGCATACTCTTCCCGTCCCCATCAGGAATATGTTAAAATGAGTATTACAAATTAGTTTTGCTGATGCTGTGCAATGTATCAGCTGTAACATCTTAGGCTTTAAAATGAGCAGAATACTCCCACCCAAATAAACTATATCACCTCTGTGCGGTATAACCCTTAATGCACTTTCCAAAGTAATATGGAGAAAAATTGGCTTTGGCTAACTTAAATGGTACAGATAATGTCAAGCCAAGGTGTAAACTGAAACTAAATGATGCGTCCGGTTCGTTGATATTAATTCCTGATGCCAGTTTAGAATTGCAACTCTTAGTATATCCTTGGAACAATCTGCAAGACGCCTAGTTCAGTGTCGTCCACATATTAAAAGATCATGCTAGGTCCATGCTAGCGCTGTTGCCTATAGTATGGTCATTACTGATAATAGCAGATTTCATGATCACAAACACAAGACAAATAATGCATTTTGGGTTGAGAAGTAAAACAGCTAATGCTCCATGCCTAGGAAGCTATTACACCCCAGCAATGGAATGTCTAAACACCATATATCATTTTGCTATAATCTAGCCACTATCTTGTGCATCTCATAAATAAATACTTTGCCCAGAATACTTTTTTCATGTATTGAACCCTGCAAACTAAGAAACTACGCAGGAATTGTAAGGCTCGGATGCCTGTGTGTTTTCATGCATGTTTGGGATCAATATACTACATAAGTAAGCCACCACCTCAGACTCGTCAGTTGAGACTCGACATCACCAGGTCAGTGGAAAATAAAATATTCATTGCTACTCTTGAAAAACAATGCAGAACAAACAGTCCAGAAGTTTATTTCTGTGAAAACACTAAGTGAAAAAATAGAAAACGGTTTGTAAGAAATACATCTAGGAGAAAAGAGCACGGTACTCGTTAGCCTCATGACTCATTTCTTCCATGGTTCTATCTTTTCTTTCAACATCCAGATCAAGCTTTTCCTTCATTTCTTTTTCTTTCACATCTATCTGTTACAAAGAAAAATGGTACTAGGATTTAATGAAAAAAATCATAAGAAGTTATATGGATGGAAAAACGGGTGGTAAACGAACCGCGTCATATATTTCATCATTATTTTCGAAATCTCCCTTCTTCCTGGGGATCACATGGATGTGGACGTGCGGGACTGTTTGGCCAGCTTGAGGACCATCCTGTACCAAAAAGCTATCAATAAGGAAATGCTTCTTTTTCATTCATAGGTTATTAGTTAAAGGTAAAAGGGGGAAAGGTAATCAAATCAGCAGCAGATCTGGAGTACAAGTCCAAAGAACAGACAGGAACCTCATATGGCAGTGTAAGTGTAATTTAGGTGATTAGCCTGATCTATTTTGTTCTGGACCCCAGTAGCAGCATCCAAACATCATGAGCTTTCAATTGGATGAACTAATTATATAAATTTGGAAGCATAAGCTATTAGTACATATATAGAGAGAAAGAGAGTTGACCTGAATCGCAAATGTAAGCGAAGAAGCTTTGTGGTACTGCTCAAGCCGTACACCAACTTCCTTTGCAGTGACCCATAAATCACTTGTCTCATCAGTACTTAGATCAGTAAAGCGTTTCACTTCACGCTTGGGGCACACAAGGACATGTATGTTTTGTTAAGGAAAAAATATGTATAACCAAACTATACAATGTAAGTAGACGTTTTACAGTTTGAAGTTTGAACTATGAAAGCTGTGAACCACAGGACAGCAAACGGGGTAATAATGGATAGCTACCTCGGGTTAAAGTATTATACCATCAGTATATGTAGCACAGTAAATGTTGCAGTATGAGTACATTTCCTGCCTTTCCTCGAGAGGCTAAGCTTTTTGGGTGAACTTGTCGGTGCAGAAAGTGATGGGCATAATAGTAAACATAATATTTCATAAAAAGATGACGCTATCATCACTCACGAGTCCATCAAGTATAAACAGATTCCAGCAAGAGATAACCATTTGGCTATTTTTATATGAACCATTCACTTATATAAATAGCTAACCCTAGCATAAATTTCTTGACATCCTTTATATTCAGATTTACATTAGCCATGCATTTTTAGAGATCAGTGCAGAATGAAAGAGTGATATACCATACAAATTTCATTCTTTTGATTCTGATCTGTGCTTTCTGTATGTGTCTGAACCTTGGACACTCTTCAGAAACAAGTGAAACAAAGTGTATGAACAGTCTGACAACAAACGAGATTCCAGGCTTGCCGGCAGTGTTTAACTGTAAATCCTGGCGACGAGTATGCCAAAACAAAGGATATGACCTGCAGTGTAAGATTGGGACATGTCAATATAGCACAAATAGTATATCCGCGATCTATAAAGTCGTAATCATAAATAGCTGCTATACTACAAATACATACAATGTTAGTACAACATCGTCAGGGTTTAAATGTCATTGTGCTACTCCGACGACATAGCTGATAATAGTGAGCCAGACTTGAGATTATTCACTGCACCAAGTATTACAAAATTGTCCGAAAAAAATTGTGCTAGCGCTGGAAACCTAATGTGTGATTTATAATCTACTCCCTCTGTAAACTAATATAAGAGCATTTAGATCACTATCTAAACGCTCTTATATTAGTTTACAGAGGGAGTACCATCAACCGCATTGGCATCTCCGTCAGACAAAAAAATTATAGAATCACAAACAATTCCTAGAAATACACTGTGATTCTGAGGTGAGGTGGAAGTGAAAATTGAACATAAATTAGGCAAGGGAAAGTTGGGGCAATCATAGAGATGTTTACCAGGGAGGAGGGGGCGTAGGTTGACCATGGCGTATGAGAGGGGCGTGGCGTGGAAGACCTCCCTCGCGTCGATCCTGTAGGGCCCGAACTTGTACGCCGACGCCTCCATCTCCGGCGACGGCGGAGATGACAAGGAGGAGGTGGCCCGCAGCCAAGTCCGGCGGCGAAGGGTGGCCGTACGAGGCGGCGGGGTCAGAGGGAGGAGGAGGGCACGCGAGCGCAGGGCGGAGCACAACCCAAGCAGCATCAGCAGCAGGCAACAGTTTTTTTTTTTTTGAGGCTAAAACACACGCTTTATTACTCAAGAATGTTCCGAGGAATACATCTCAAGTTTGGAGGTTGGAGCAGCCAAACATGCGACCAATAGACAGACTAAGCGCGTATTTAGCAGAGTAGAGGGGAAGGTGATAGCTGTGGGCCTTTGTTGCCCATGTTAGCCCATCTTAGTAGCGGCTGGGCTGCGAACAGCCAAGGCCCGCAGCCAAATTCATACCCCCTCCATCTCATCATATAAGAATTTTTGAATATTTTTGATACTACACTAGTGTAGGTAGATTTCAAAAGTTTTGATAAATCTAGTTTTTGTTCAATCTTGTATGTTCATACATCTGACTTTCGTCGTAAACTAGACAAACCAACGGCAAAGATAGGATAATGTTGCTCCTCAGATTACACGGAAATAACCTTGTTGGTCTTCGTCAAGGGGCAGACGCACCAGTGTATGAATTACAAATACAACTACATTTTGTCATTGAAGTTAATGAAATAATGTTCTTGTATTTTGTTGAAACAAGGTTAGTCGCTCAGTGATACCAACATACATTATGGGTGTATTCAAGTTGCCCCTTTCTGGATGTGACCTGTCAGGGCTAGTTTGTAATTTTTGGTGGGGTTCAAAGAAAGATAAAAGGGATGTCTTGAGAAAATATAAGTAAGCCAAACTGCAAGGGAGGACTAGGGTTCTGTGGCTTCTTCCTGATTCACCAAACCTTGCTCGCAAAGGCAAGCTTGGCGGCTCCTAACTTGGCCGGACTCGTTGTATGCCATGGTCTTCCAAGTGAAGTACTATCCTAACGGTGTTTATGAAGACACTAATTTTGCAAGGACCGCATCATCGACATGGTACATTATTCATCATGGCCCGACCCTCCTAAAAAAGGGTATTGTATGACGCGTCAACAATGACAAACAAGTTACAACCTGGAAGGATCCATGGCAACCTCGACCTACCTTCTACAAACTGGTGTCGCTGCGCTGCACCTGCTGCCTTAGGTGACTAGCAGAGCCTTGGACGAGCACGGGAGGTGGAACATCAATCTTACCTGACAAGACTTTCTCCTGATGGATATGGAAATCATTCAATAATAAAGCCGTCGTGACCTCGACTCTATGATGTCCTTGCATGGGCTTCATATCTCAAGGAGAACTTTAACATATGCAACACCTAATGCCTTGCTCATGATGAGCTTACCTCCATGTCCATGTGCGCCACGAGCAAGGCACCGGATGACACACGTGTTGCCATCTCCCAAGGTACGAGTATTTGTGTGGCATCTCGTCACTAACTCACTAGCTATGATAGAAAATAAAGTTCAAAGAAACATCATGGTATCTCATGAATGTGTTGAGACTATAGAAAACAAAGTTCAAAAAAACACCACGGTATCTCATAAATGTGTTGGGAGGAATGATGACACATTCCATGTATTTTGCAAATATATAATGGCACAGGGGATATGGCGTGTGATGAGCAAGCACCTGAGCATGCCAAGGTTGGAGGTGATCAAGAACATGGGGGCATGAATGGCTCCTGCACCTATACTACATCAATGCACCGATGATGACCGACTACTTGTCGTGATGACGTTGTGGTGGACTTGGCACCTATGCAACGAGGTGATTAATGACAAACTGTTGCCATCAATTGTTGCTTCGAGAATTTTCTTGAACATGTTACATCGACTCCTTGTTATGCATCAAGCAACACCTTAGGCTCGACATGAAGAAGGAGAAGATTGTCTTATACTATGAGCAAGACTGGCGCAAATGTGTGACCAGGCCCCTGGTTGCACCCTGTGCTAAAACTCTAGTGTGTTGGAGCTGATTGGGTTGGAACAAGGTAAACATCGATGGTTTCTTGAGAGAGGAGGACGAAATGGGCGGTGTGGGTATGATCTTGAGAAACAAAGTGGGCAACATCAACTTTGCCTCCTGCCATTTCATGTCAATCTGCTCGAGCGCGCTAGAAGCTGAGATTGCTACATGCATGCATGGAAGGAGCCAAGAAAAATGTATGAGGGGGCCTATTGTTGTTGTGCCAATGTCGTGGAGGACTAGTGCCATTAGAATACAATACCCCATCCTTCTATAGATGAGGAGGCCTACTACTCGCACTGTAGTTTGGCTCCAACATGTACTAGATGAGATTGGCAAGTTGTGCAAGATGGCTGTATAAAAACTCCTTAATCAACGAAAATTATCATTCACAAAAACAAAAAATACAATATCATTGTCAGTTGGTGCCAGGCACCCCTTCAAGTTTAGGTATATGAACAATCACAACCAAGAAGTAGACTTTCATACAATTTTATGGTATAATCACACATGATGACAAGGGTCGGTCCTCGAGTTTCACGCATGAACCGATGCCCGTGCAGGTAGAGTAGCCCTATTCATACTCCCACCGTCTCAAAATAAAAGCAACTCCAACGCGGTGATCAATTTCATCCCCGCCCGTCTGGTTGGGTCGGCGCGGATAGAAAAGTCGGCCCAACGTGCCGACCCAAACGGACGCGCGTCCGCTTTTCGTCCGCTTGCCGACCCATTTCCGGCCTAGTTTTGTGCCTCATTTGCGTCGGCGCGGACACGAAACGGACGCATGCCGCACCCGCCTCCTTCCCCTGGCCCGTTTGTCGGTGGCACATTGGCCATCCTTCCCCACCCCAAGATCGGCAGCGAACCCTCGCCCACCTCCGTCACGTCCTCGCTGCCACCAATTTCTGGCGCCTCTGCCAGCACCCAACGTCTGCACTCGCCACCCCCAACGTCTCCATCGCCGCCCCCACCACCGTCTCGCCGCCGGGGCTGGCAGCGAAGCTTCCAACCCCACCACCTGACGCCGACGCGGGCAGGAAGCCGCCTCACCATCCCCGGCCAGCTCCTCCGGCCTGACACCAGCACTCTCGTCGGACGCCTCCAGGGCAGCCACCTGGTCCAAGGGAGGCGCGTGTCTCCTCGCCGGCCGGCTCCTTTGTCAACGCCCGTAAGTTGTTCAACGGTTTGCCAAGGTACAAAATGGACTCGGCCGACGAGTTCTTTTTCCACAGTTTTCATTGCAACTCAGACGATTCCTCGTCCGATGAGGAGGAGAAGATCTTGGTTGTCGTATTGGTCCATCACCTCATTAATAGCCAGCGGCCGTTATTCCGTGGCTCCATCCTGGGGCACCTTCCGGCGTTGAATCACAACCGAGAGAGCAGTCATTTCCTTCTTGAAAGGACTACTTTGACACAACCAACCCGCTGTTCACATATCAGGAATTCTGGCGGCGTTTCCGTATGAGTAGGCATCTTTTCAACCGTATTAGAGAGTGGGTAGTCGGATACGATGACTATTTCGAGTGCAAAGAGGATGTCGTTGAAAAGATTGGCTTCTCATCTTATCAGAAATGCACTGCAGTCGTCCTGATGCTTGCATACGGAGTGCCCGGTGATCTCATTGATGAGTACATCCATATGAGCGAGTCTACATGTCTAGATTTCATGTACAAGTTCTGCAGGGCTGTGATTGATGTCTTTGGCCCTGAGCACTTGAGAGAGCCGACTGCTGAAAATACAGTCCGCTTGTTGGCGACGAATGCCAGCAGAGGATTCCCAGGGATGCTTGGCAGCATAGACTGCATGCACTAGGACTGGAAGAACTACCCTTCTGCTTGGCAAGGGCAGTATAAGGGCCATGTCAGGGCTTGCACTATCATACTTGAGGTTGTGGCCTCACGAGATCTCTGGATCTGTCACTCTTTCTTTAGCATGGCCGGATCACACAATGATATCAACGCGCTTCAGCGCTCGTTGGTGTTTGCTAGGCTTGCCAAGGCAACAGCCCACCGGTGAATGTTACCATCAACAGCCACAACTACGACAAAGGATACTACCTAGGTGACGGTATCTATCCGAGTGGACCACTATTGTGAAGACAATCCCCAACCTTGTCGAAGAGAAGAGGAAAAGATTTGCCTAAGAGCAAGAGAGTGTTAGAAAGGACGTCGAGCGTGCCTTTGGTGTTTTGCAATCTCGATGGGACATTGTTCGGTATCCTGCTAGGACTTGGAGCACGAAGAAGCTGTGGGAGGTGATGACTATTTGTGTGATCATGCACAATATGATCGTAGAAGATGAGCAGCCGGAACGTATCTACGATCAAGGGTTTCAGTTTCAGGGTGAAAATGTTGTGCCTGAGCATGGAGGAGCGGCAACGTTTGAACAGTTCACCCAATTTCATCATGACATGCGTGATTGGGAAACTCACGTGCGGCTACAAAATGATTTGGTTGAGTATATATGGGCTCATATTGGCAATCAATAAATGTATCTTTTTCATTCGACTTCTAAAACTATGTGAGACAGTTTTATTTTCATTCGGCTTGTAAAACAATGCATAATTTATTTGGTTATGAAACAATGCTTTTATTTGGTTGTGAAATTATATATTTGTTTGTGAAACTATAATGCAAAATATGTGCATATTTGTTCAAAAAGGACGGCCAGCCGGTCATGCCGGCAAATATGGGTCGGCGCCTTGGACGCAGAGCCGACCCAAACGAATAAAAAATGGACAAAAACGCCGTCCGCTTAGGTCGGCGTGTTGCAGTTGCTCTAAGTGGCTCAACTTTATAGTAACTTTAGTATAAAGTTGTACTAAGTTTGAGACACTTATTTAGAACGGAGGAAATAATTTGATTTTTTTGCAAGAATCAAAGAAATTTTATTCAACTTCATCAAGGCTACAGTCGGCTAATACAAGGTCGACAGTAAAGTTCGGTCCCTGATGCAACGAACACACGGTGCTTCGGATCGTACAAGCATAACTAGTCAGTTAGTGTGCAACCCTATTTCGAACTCTTGCTATTATCATAGGTTTAAACTCCCACTCACGAAGAAATTCTTAATTTCCTTAACTGAATTACCAAAAGGAGACTTAATAAGGGGCGTGTCTGTCAAAGATGAGCCGGCTACCATAGAATCAGACTGCAGAACTACAAGCAGAGACGACCATTGGAGAACTATATTCACCCCTTGCAAGATTGCATGAATTTCCGCTTCTAGGGCATTGTTGCGGTAGAAGAGGACTTGACATGCCGCTAAGGCCTTGTAGAATGCAAAGTGTTTAGGAGAGGTGCTTGGAGAAATAAATTCGTCTTTCCTTAAGCATCAGTGTTTATTTGTACAGGGCAGACGTGTAATTAAGCGTTTCTCCTGTAAAAATATACACTGATGCTTAAAAAAATGGTTTATTTTTATTAAACACCTCATTAAACACCTAGCATTGTACAAGGCCTAGTACAACTTTTACTTTGTCGTTCCTCAGGATCATTCCCGCTCCTACTGAGCCATCTTCAGCTTGAAACGAGCCATCAATCGACAGAGCCAGCCAGCCAGGCAGCCATCGGGAGGTGTTGTCCACGGGGTACCTGTGGTGGCGACCTAGTCAGTTGTATTGGTCCCATATTTGTGGTGATTTTTATAGTTCCATTGTTGGCGACGGTGGACATTATCCTAGTATTGGATAATACTAATGCAATGATTTTATTGAAAAAGGCTTTCGCCCCGCTTTATAAATAAAGCAAACCATCACAGTCACAAAGTAACACATAAGTTCACCCACACACACGGAGGATCGCACAACATAGAGTACAAGAGGGTTCTGCTGAAGGCACAGCTCAACAAACCCTGAAAATGAAAACGAAAACGAAGGCAGATAAACCGCAACGATTTTCACTAAAAGGAAAAACTGGCAATGGAATGATGTGTGCAGTTGACTTTGTGGAGTTGATCTAGGGAGGTGCTAAAGATGTGTGCGCCCATGCATGCAGGCTCCAGAAAGTGGAGGGGCCTGTTAGGAATAAAATTAATTAGGATTAATTGTAATTAGAACCGTCATTAGACGGTTCTGTGTCCAACGCCTCTCCTCTTCCGTGCGGACGCATGTGCCCGTACGGACATGTCTCTTTGTAATTGCCGTCTTAATTGGCGACTGTTGAGAGGGTATATATACCCCAATCACCATCAATGGAATTCAGAGATTCATTCTCAATCAGTTTACTTTAACAGTTATCAGCACGCTCGTAACCGAGAGTGATTTGGCCGCAGAGAAGAAAGCGAAGGGGAAACAGCAGCGAGGCGGCTCTCTCGCATCTGGAGGCAGAGACACGGCCGACGCGTGGCTCTCCGACAACAGAGTCCTCGGGCGCGTGTCTATGTCAGACCATGGACGGCCCGGCGAGGCCACTCTCAAGCGCGGTGCTCGCGCCCGCAGTACCCATCGGCGTCGAGCGGCGACCGCTCTTCTGGTGCGGCGCCCTACAGCAGAACGGCAAGGGGATCAGAAGAAAACATACAAGATCCCTGTGACACATCTCGTACAAAATGACAATAATGCAAAGACCAACTCCGCATCATACATCAATCAGGTGATTCAATCCCGATTTCGTTATACTAACCTCTAGGGCATCGTTTTTAATGCCATCCAAAGCAAACTTCGGCAACGACCCATGGCCCGGACGATGTTTCCCTTGGCTAGGCTCCTCGCGGAGTGGCGACATCCTTCGGCCCGGCTGCTCCCAGCGCTGCACCCCGAGGCGGCCGTGGACCACGGCCCCGGCGTGGCGGAGGATGCACTCCGGGCCTGCATCTTTTTCGATGAGGCGGCCAGGCGCGTAAAGCACAGCGGCGGCAGCGGCCAACGGCCGGTGCCCGGCATGGCAACGCCCGACAGCAAACGCGGTGTCTCGCGGCTCCGCGGCGGCGGCCATAGGCCGGCGTGCGGCAGCGCGGTCCTCAGCCCGGGCAGAGGCAGCCCACGAGGCGTAAAACGCGGCGGCGCAACCACCGGTCTGCCCGCACTGCACAGCGGCAGCAGTTACCATGGCCACGACGCTCGCACGGGATAAGAAATTGGGGTCTTTGGGGATCTTATCTTCTTTGGAATTTATTCAATTCAACCCTGTACTTGGAGATAAACATATCTTGCCCCTGCAGTTTCAGATCCAGTAAGAGTTAACTGGGATTTACTAAACCGCACGTTTTAGTACCCAGATTTCTGAAATTGTCATTCAGTCTCTAGCACTTGCGGTTGCAGTTTTAAGTCTATAGACTTTGTTTGGTCTGCATTTTAGTCTATGTGCTTGCTGTAAAGCATATTGAAAAAGTTGTAATGTGTTCAATCTTCTTGCCGCATGCATCTCTATAACACGTAACTGTGTACAACAACTCTATTTCGGCCATTGAAATATATTTTTCTTGCAAATGTTGATGTAAACTCATACTACAAAATTATAGTATGGGACTATCTTCAAAATTTATTTGTGAGTCACAAGGTATTGGTGGCATCTACTGCATCATTTGCAGATTATCCACCAATATTGTGAGGTCTACATCTTGTCACTTTAAAAAGATTACTACCTTCAAAGTGCTATTCCAAATATTAATATTAGATGTGACTACCTCAAGATATCATAAGGTAATACTGGCATCTACTACAAATTTTGCAGACTATCCACTATTACTGCAAGGTCTACATCGTGTCACTTTGATAGATGACTACCTTCAAAGTGATTTCATATATTTAGCATAACATAAGGTAATAGAATTATGAACATCTACTGACAAAAGTCAGACTATGTTTTCTATTACTGCGAGATCTACACCACATCCGGTGGCTATCTTCAAAGTGTTATCCTATATAAATTAAGGTCTACACATATGAGTGTATAGCATCAGCTATCGTAAAAATTTGCTCCTCTAATGCAATTGTTGTTGTTCACTAAAAAAGATATTTACTCTCATAGTAAAAGGTATCCAAGCATGAACACTACATGCTAAAATAACATATATTTTTCATGAATATCAGTTAATTAAGCCTCACTTTGCTTGAATAAGTCATAGAATATTACACAAGTATTGCCATATCCCGGTAATTACGTTCTATTACATAAGTAAAATACATGCCAGTGAAGCCTATGCCACTATTTCTAATTATAGTGTCGTCCATCCATCAAGATGGATACCATAATTTATAGCAAGTGTCTCAAACATTGTTGCAATGTCCATATCACATTGTGGTTATACTTTCATCGTGACTAACCGATGTCAAACATGCAAAGTCTATACGTTTTGCCAGTGACTCTAAAGTCACACACTTCCTCAAGAATGAAGTCCAAAATATTAACAATGATTTCATCACATGTGTTGCATTGAAGGATACACCTAGGTTCACCAAGGATTACCTTGGCCATGATTGTTCTCAAACAAATCATTTTCATTGCTTACATTTTCAAATGCACTAAATTCATAATTAGGTGGGTGAATTTATTTTAAGATGATTCATGACATCAGTCATTGTATCCACCTGTCGCATTGTTGCCACTATAACTCCACCGCCAGGATAATATGTCATGGCTATTATCTTATAGCTAAGTATGTAGATATGCATTTTATATGTCACAAACTTCACTTAGTTCTCAAGCTAAGTACATTATGGCTGAATATTTCTTCACTTCAAATATTTCCCTTAAGAGAATGAGCACATCGCGGATGACCACCATTCAGTTTTCAAGACCTCAAGTCTATTTCACAATTTTATCACTTAATCAACTTCAAGTTGAGATCTCGTGATCAAATATTTTCCTATATACAGATCCAGTTGAAAAGCCCTTAATTCACCTTTACATTCTCTTAAGATGGTACT
Organism: Triticum dicoccoides; assembly: GCF_002162155.2. NCBI lineage: Eukaryota > Viridiplantae > Streptophyta > Magnoliopsida > Poales > Poaceae > Triticum > Triticum dicoccoides. The sequence continues at coordinate 284,513,227 of NC_041389.1, forward strand.
ACCATTTTTATGATCAAGAAACATGGAATTTCTTAAAATCATCAGATTCACCCAACGGGTGCTATACCATAATTTAAAATTCTTGCTGGTACCGAGAATACTATGCAAGTTGGTGGTCACAAGATAGAACCATGAGGAATTCGAAGTAAAGTGGAGGCTAATAGACAACAAAGACAGAATTATCTATTAATAGGAATCGATCCTTTTCAAATGATCAAAAGACAACTCTCAAGTTTGTTAGATGCATGATTATATAAATATTGTTCCTATGATTACCAAACCCTCAAACGTATGGTCGAACCATAATAATTTTTATTTATTAAAAGGCCAATAAGTTCAATGGGATAAATTTGAAAATTTGCAAATAACAACCAAATTCTGGTAAAGGATTGTTCTCAGAATCTTCATGAGAAGGAGGACCAAAATCTAGTGTAGAAAATGGAGGATGAAAACATTTGCACTCAATAATATTGAAGACCTCAGGTAATCTCCTAATTATCCCAACATATTATTAGCCTATACTTGTACTACTACGTGTAGTAAAATGTCCAATATCATATCCCTTGGATACAATATTAGATAAATTTGAATGTGTGTTTCAATTCATACTCAATATTTTTGCGTACACTATGATTTTCTAAGTATTAATAAATTAAATATTAGGCTCGATAGCCTTAACCATCCTGGTTTGGGGATGATTAGAAAATTATTGACAATTCTGTTGGTCACAACTTATCAAGTTACACATTTTCCCAAATCATCAGATTTTATGTGCACCGCATGTGACATAGGGGAAATTAGTTTTAAGGCACTCTCACCTTAAAAATTCTAAGCAAGCCACTTATTCTTCCTTGAACACATTCAAACGATATATGTGGATTGCTTAACCATTATCTGGGGTAATTTAGATAACTTATGGTACTCATATACACATTCATAAATTGTTTAAGTGTGTTTCTAATCACACACAACCATGATCTTACCCGATAAATTGCTTAATTATCAAAGTTGGAGCAAAATTCTCCTGAACAAAGGAAACCCATTCGAATGGACAATGTCGTTGAACTCATTTCATGAGACTTTTATGATTGCATTCAGTACTCTATGTACATACCCATAATGGTTTAGTTAAATTTATTATCAAATATAGTCAAATGAATTACATGACCACTTTTAAAGAATTGTAAATTTACCAGCCTCTTGCTGGACACATACGGCCTTACACACCGAAAGTATGATCTAAATCATACCAATTGCATATCATACTACTTAACCCCCTTGTAGTAACTACGTGGAAATTAACAAAGTATTTCCTATCTGCAATAATTCGGTTACATATGGATATCACCACTCCAGCGTACATCAATGGGTACTCACAGAAAATTAGGGATCTATTTGAGGAATAACAATTTATCCGTCAATCAAAATTATTCATAGCCCGTATGCTAATTGCATCAGCAATAAGGATATTTTCCGGTATTAGGGGGAGATAAGTACCACAAAGAATGCCAAGAAATAAATTATAAATGTTATTGACATTCAATTCTTATATCCACGTACTCAAAGAATATGAACTATAAATTTAGAGAATCATATATATGCAACACATTGCAAATTTGCCACAAACATTTACTGATGACAAGGTGTCACTAAATTCTATATTACTGCAGTAAAGTGTCAGAAAGAGTGGAGGTACCTGATAAACCACTCTTCTCCCCAAATGAGACAAAGAGGGGGAGAAAGTCTGACAACACGAGATATAACTTCTCATATGCTTCCGCGGAAACAGAGGAAATCAATTCCTCAACCAGTAAATGTAATTCAACATCAAGTTGAAAGACACCTCACTGGATGCTCATCATCCAAAGCCCGGTATAAATGTGCACAAATGTTTTGGTGCCGGGACATCGAAACACCTTACCTCCATTTGTTGTAGGAAATCACAAGGGGTTAAAAAGGAATAAATATATTATCCACAAACTTCAATGATTCCATCAGAATCATATAAACTAAAAACTACATTTGTCGACATATATTTCTTCTCAAATTGCTAAACCTTTTGGGCCCGAACCAAAATCCATGGTAGAGTGCCTCTTGCACTCATATTGGTTCACATAAAAGGAAGTAAGTAATGAAGAATAGCACTCGCTCTACAAATGAGTAGTATTTACCGCAGTAATACCTACTCCTCATAAGTATCTTCCATATGGAATACTAAAAACTTCTCATTCATAGACAAAGTCAATGAGGTGGTGAGAAAGCGAGGCTTGTAGCAAAAGGGTTCACGCAGAGACCCGACATCGATTATGATGTAACATACCCTCTTGGTATGAGTGGAATTATGTTTCGATACTAAATATCATTGGCAATAAAAAAAATAACAATATCCATGCAGTTGATGGATGAAGTGGCTACATACTCATATGAGTCTCTCATTTTAGAAATCTCTATTCAAGTCCCTGAAGGGCTTATACTTCCGAATCCAAAAGAAAGTCGCAACAATTTTTGTGTAAAACTTCATAAGTCACTCTATGACTTGAAATAGTCAGAAATCATATGGTACTACCGACTAAATGAGTTCCTTCTTCAAAAGGATTACTAGAATAATGATGATTATTTACATGTTTAATAAAGGAATCTCAAATTTGATTTCCTTTTATCACCTCAGTGTATATTGATGACCTCATCATCAATGTCTATACAAGACCTAAACATACACACAATCATTTCAAGACGGGAAATTTGGATTCAACCAAATTTAGCTTAAGCTTACAACTTGAGCATTCTCTCAAGAATACATATCAGTCTACATATATCCAAGACATATATGAGAAGTTCAATGTGGATATATCAAACCAATAAAAGACATGTAATATGGTCATAGTACCCCTGATAGGGTACAAATCCATTCATACCTAGGGGTGATAATGAAGTGATATCAGGACCTGAAGTTCTATCTCACTAATGTCAAAGCACTCATATAATTGCAAAACTACGTCAGTCCTGACACTAAATTTGCTATCTTTGTTCAGAGTGCAACCCACAACAAAAGGTATATGGCCGATATAAGAAATATTAACTTATATCTCAAGCTCACAATAAAGCTTGGATATTTCCATCATGAAATACAAGATATGACCATGATATGGTATAATGGTATTGGCTCTTTCTTTGATCCCAACAATGCCATATCAATGACTGAATTTGCAGGAATAGCCTTCATATGGAAGTCATCTAAATGAGCATTAATGGCTATTTCTAGTTATCATTTTGACATAATTGTTTTATCTAAAAGCATTGCAAAATATGCATGGCTTAGCAGAATGATTAACCACATTCAAAATCATGTGGTTGAGATTCATCAGAATCACATAACTTGATTTATCAAGACACTACCACTTGTGTTACTCAATACCTAAAGGTTATATGAAGAGCAATATCATAAAGCACATTGCTCGAAAATTACTTATCCTCACAAATTATAGAAAGTGAGGAAACAATATGCAAACAACATACTTTAAAAATCCTACGGATTATTAATAATGTCATGATCATATCAATGGAATTTGTATGACACATCCTTCAAGTTTGCAAAGTTCAGGGGGAGTCATCTTCCAAACTATAACCTGTAATCATCAGATTACATATATTGTACTCTTTTTTTTCCTTCATGAGTTTTTCCCTAATGGTTTATCATAAAAGGTTTTTAACGAGACAAAATAACACAAGTGTCCATATATGCCATATTATTTTCTCCTTATGTTTTTCCCACTGGGTTTTAAAGGAGTTTTCAATGGCATATCATATCGCACTCTTTTTCCTTATGAGTTTTCTCTCATAGTTTCTCATATTGGTTTTTAATGAGGCAATATCTTCTCAAAGATCATATGTCATACTTTCTATTTTCCCTACCGGGGTTTTTAAAGGAAGTACTCAAGACATATTGATTGTTCTCTAAACTCATCGATGAGTTTTTTTCCTTCTTTTAAGGTATTTCTCACATGAGTTATCAAGAGACAATAATCATTATGTTGCATCATTTTCTCCTTATTATTTTTCCCACTGGGTTTAAAGGAGTTTTAGCAACATATCTACACTATTCTCCTCACATTTTTCCCACAGGGTTTTTGAAGGAGACTTTAAAGACTATGCAATGGATTTCTCAAGATGAATAATGTATATACAAGGAGCCTACAAAGATGATGCAAGGAGCAGGCGTTGTACAAGAGGGAGTGTTAGGAATAAAATTAATTAGGATTAATTGCAATTAGAACCGTCATTAGACGGTTGTGTGTGTCCACCGCCTCTCCTCTTCCGTGCGGACGCATGTGCCCGTACGGACATATCTCTTTGTAATTACCGCCTTAATTGGCGACTGTTGAGAGGGTATATATACCCCAATCATCATCAATGAAATTCAGAGATTCATTCTCAATCAGTTTACTTTAACAGGGCCAACATATGCAGGAGCATTGACTAACAACTAGCACTCTCTCCCTCTCAAAAAAAAAAAACTAGCACTCTCTCTCTCAAAAAAGAAAAGAAAAACATGAAGCCATGATGATTCACCGTCCAATGTCTACAAAGAATGCGATCTAATTAAGTTATCTTAGCGTCCAGTTGGCATGCACAAACGAAAAGCAACCTGACAAGCGTATACGACTAAACGTACATCACCGTCACCTCACTCACCCTGTATCAGAAAAAGGTTTCACTGTTAATATTGCGAATTTGTTTGGTGAGTTGACATTAGTCAGAGGTCGCACATGCATATTGTAGTGACGCCACACAGGTCTAGCTAAGGTTGTTAATTACTTTGTGCTGCTTACTCCGTCGCTTTAGTTAACGTTAAAATTTTGCCTGTCCATTGTCCAAGTAGTAGGAGTGATCATTTGTGGTGCTTGTGCATGCTGCGTAGGTTTTCCATCAACACCATGACTTGTACTTAACTGATAAAGTCCCCATCAATATATGCGCACTACCTTGCCAGATGCCTTGGCATATATACTTGCGTGGGATTATTAAACGGCATGAGTCAAATCTACATGGTGTATGTTGTTATCAATACTACTCCGACGGCGGCGGGCGGTGGTTGAGGGGAGGGGCGGGGCGGCCGGGCTGGCGCGGGAGCGCCGCCGGCCGGGGGTGGCGGAGGACGGCGGCTAGGCCGGTGGTACGTGCGACGGTTACAGGAAAGAAGATGAACAGTAAATCGGGCTGGAGGTTGAAGAAATCAATCTGGCCGTTCATTTGGGATCTGACGGTTGAAAGCAAATCGACTGACCCAAATCAAATATTAGGTCAACTTACCCCTAGCCAATCTCATATGTTGCAGATACGCACCAACCAGTACAGCAGCAACATATTTATGCCAAGCTATATTTGCCGGTTAATAGTGCAACATCATGGAGAGAATTGACTATTTATTATTAAGTTCGTTGGAATTTGATTATAACTACAAAGTTCATTTTTTCTTGACAAAACGTTAACGAGGGACTAGAGCGTAAGAAATGATTAGTGCTAGCGGAAAATGAAAAAAATCCCACATGTACACAGGTCGTATACACATCGATCGCTACACACAGATACCGATCAATCGTTCCAAGAAAAAAAAACATGGTGCCCAGTGCTAGATGCTACAATCCTATTTTACGTGCAACGATTTTCATTTTTTTTTTACTTTTGACAATTGACATGCTACGACTATAGTAGGGAAACAAAAGATCGAACTGATTGCTGGCCTCTAGATCAGTTCGTGCTAAGTTCGTGCACAAAATAATCAAACGAGCTAGCCTCCTTATTAACAACAAATACTAATATTTGACATGTCATGTGGGTTTGCGGCAGCGATCTCGACAGCAAGCAATAATTAGTTCAATGACCATGATGCATGCATGCGTACACACGAAGTTGTATGAATCCAAATCCTTCAATTAATTACTTGCTGGACGAATAAACTGCTATGAACTACGTTGCATCCAAACAATAGTAAAATATTCTGACCAAATTAGATTCCTAGATATGGACTATGTTGCATCAAAACTATAGCAAAATACTCTAAGCAGATTAGATCATCATGCTAGCATACAGCTAAGTATTTGTGAGCGGCTTAGCCGGACTTGTGATTACGAGTACTACAAAGTACATGGAGAGATTAGCATACTAAGTACTAGACAGACTTGTGACCTGCTAGCGGCATATACTGCCAAGTACGATTGAGTACTTACATGGAGATATTATAAACATGGTAGAAGAATTGTGAGCGGCTAGCCGGATGTTCGCCTGAACATTAGGATCTGATGGGGACCTGACTTGCCGGCAGCCAGCGCACCGGACGATGACTTCGTCGCCTGGGGTTAAGGAGGCGGACGGCTAGTTATGGGCGGATCACCGTACTTGTACATGTATACGACGTGTGGGATTTTCTTCCTTTTCCCTAGCACAAACTTCTCTCACAAACTAGTCCCTAGCCATGTTTTGTCAAGAAAAAATGAACTTTATAGTTATAATCAAAGTCCGATGAACTTAATAATAAACAGTCAATTTCCTCAACATCATGACAGCGAAAAATCAGCTTAACTGGAGCAAACAATCAAGCCAGGCACATGGGCTGGCCTTGTGTTTGTATGGTGTGCCGTACGTGACAGCGCTCGTTGCATCGGCTGCTCCCTCCACAGCGTGCATGCTGCATGCACAATCTATAATAATGTGCTCGGCGTCTGCCCTGTCCACATCCCTGGATGGAGTAGCAAGCAATCCCAAGGTCCGGTGCATGCATGTGTGCCGTGAACAGTACACGCACTGCCTAGCTACTCAGGCAAAATTCAAAGGCCGTCTCACGTTTCCACCACGCCGTCCGTGGTAGCGTGCACACGCCCCATACGCGGCGAACAGCAGATAGAGTAGCAGTTTGCGAGGTGTCATGCGCGCAGGGAAGTGCCGGGCAGGGCAGGGGTGCTATCCCTTTCGATCTGGCCGGCCGGAAGGCATTCATCTGTCTGTGCATGCCTTTTCATAGTGGGTGAAACAATTCGCGCTGCCTTATTTAGCTAATACTGTTGCTCACTAGCAGTGCTGCGTTTTTCTTTTTTAGCTTTTCATAGGTAGTGTTGGCGTGTTGCACAGGTAGCAGCATGCATGCCCCTGTCAGAGGAAGTTGCTCAAGTCAAAGCAAAGAAGAGAGCACGCGCACCATCGATTTCTGAGAGAGGTTTTTTTTCTTATATTATTGTTACAATTACAGTGGGGCTTATGTGCGTCGAGACGAGACGACTTGACAGAAAAAGACAAGGAGCTAGCACTCCCGGCCGGTGTAAAATAACTTGGGAAGCGTAGAACCCTTTTCTCGGGCCGCAATTTTATTTATACAGAGATGATGCCGTGGCTTACAAGTAGATCGATCAAGAGTTTGATCGAGAGTTTACAGAGAAGGTCGGTAACGAGAGGGAGAAACAGAAGAAGAGATAGAACAGGTTTCCAGGAGTTTAAACCTCTAGTCCTATCCTATTACAAAGTATTTCAACACTCGTCCTCAATCTGAACCTAAGGAACACCAAGGTTGAGATTGTGCTTGAACTCCTCGAGCCTTCTCATAGTAAGTGGTTTTGTGAAGCCATCAGCCAATTGATCACCAGTAGGAATAAACTTTATGTCAAGTAACTTACGTGTTACTCTTTCTCTGACAAAATGGAAATCAACTTTGATATGCTTTGTGCGTGCATGGAAAACAGGATTAGCTGAAAGATAGGTTGCACCAAGATTATCACACCATAATCTAGCAGCTCACGGAGTTTTAACTCCAAGTTCATAAAGCAATGTTTGTATCCACATCACTTCGGCTGTAGCGTTTGCTAGAGCTTTATACTCAGCCTCAGTGCTAGACCTTGAGACTGTAGCCTGTTTTCTTGCACTCCATGATATAAGATTTGTTCCCAGGAACACAGCAAATCCACCTGTGGACCTTCTATCATCAGCACATCCTGCCCAATCTGCATCAGAGTAGGCAGACACAAGCATAGAGGGAGACTTGACAATTCTTAGACCAAGTTCTCCTGAAAACCTAAGATACCTCACAATCCTTTTAACTGCAGTCCAATAAATAGTAGTAGGTGCATGTAAATACTGGCATACTTTATTCACTGAATAAGAGATGTCAGGACGTGTAAGAGTTAAATATTGTAATGCACCTACAACACTTCTATGGTTTGTTGCATCCTCAGATCCAAGAGCCTCTCCACTATCAATGGTGAGCTTTTCTAAAGTTGAAATAGGTGTACTTACAGGCTTGCAATTTTCCAATCCAACTCTCTTGAGAATGTCATTGACATATTTTTCCTGTGACAAAAGTATACCATCTTTCACATGTTTAACTTCTATACCAAGAAAGTAATGTAGATCACCCAAATCCTTAAGAGCAAACTTCATATTTAAATCCTTAAGCAAACAAGTGGTAGCATCTGGACTTGAACTAGCAACAATTATATCATCAACATATACAAGAACAAATATAGTGACATTGCCCTTGTTGTGAAGAAATAATGAGGTATCCGCTTTCGATGATGTAAACCCAAGTTGTTATAACTGAGTGCTCAACCTTGAGTTCCAGGCTCTTGGGGCCTGTTTTAGACCATATAAAGCTTTATCTAATTTGCAAATATAATGAGGTGTGCTGATATTCTCATAACCTGGTGGTTGCCGCATAAAAACCTCTTATTCCAGAACACCATGAAGAAACACGTTCTGAACATCTAGCTGCCTTAGGCTCCACCCTCTGGAAACAGCAATAGACAGTACAAGTCGAATAGTAGCTGCCTTAACAACTGGACTGAAGGTATCTTCATAATCAATACCAAACCTTTGTTTTTAAAACCTTTTGCAACTAACCGGGCTTTGTATCTGTCTATACTTCCATCAGACTTTCTTTTAATCTTATACACCCATTTGCAATCTATGACATTTCTGCCTTTTTCCGATGGTACTAAATGCCATGTGTTATTTTTTTATGAGTGCCTCATATTCATTATCCATAGCTTCTTTCCAATCTTTACTAGCAAGAGCATCATGCAAATGTGTTGGTTCTCCCATACTAGTAAGAAAAGCACGTTTAATTTTGTCATACCTTATAGTGCCATCTGTATACTCCTTTGTCTTTAGAATACCATATTTGGATCGAGTATGGCGACGTGGAAGTTCTGCGCAGGAACTGGTTCACAAACCTATGTAGTTGTAGGTGCAGAAGATCCTGATGTAACTGGTTCCGCAGCAGAATCTATGGCCACACAAGATCCCGCCATATCTAGCACAACAGCCGGCTCCTGATCCGATGCACTGGAGATCCGCCTCGAACCCGTTGGTCCATTGAGAGAACGCCCGTGGGCGACGTGACACCTGCGTCAGGCCCCACACTCATGGCTCAGTCGGCCGCTGATCCATCGCGCGCGGCTGGAGCGCCCGATGATTGGCGCGGGCTCACGCTGATTGGGCTGGCGGGCCCCGCACGGCTGGGGCTGTCGGTCACTGCTGCGCCTGATGCATGCAGCGCACTGGGATCCGCCTCGGATCGCGCAACTGCCTCGTCGGCCGCAGCAAAATTGCCATCGGATCCAGCGCCGAAGCTGTCGCTCGGATCAGCTTGGGATCCCGCGCAAGTTTCGTCTGTATTCCCTTGCATAAAATGACGTCCAGAAAGTGCACACTTATCATCAAAATTAAATTTTTCTATGGAACTAGTCAAATGATCAGTACTATTTAGCTCGCCCCCGTGATCTGAACTAGGGATATAATCAGGAAGAAGTGCAATTTCTGCACGAAGTAAAGCTCCGGCATTTGGATGAAGTTTTGCAAAAGGGAATACTGTTTCATCATCTCGAGAAATATATATGCGACCAGTAGAAATCTCAAGACACTTGTACCCTTTATGAAGATTACTATAGCCAAGAAAAACACATTGAGTGGAACCAAACTCGAGCTTATGACGATTATATGGACGAAGATTGGGGTAACAAGCAGAACTAAAGATTCTTAGAGAATTGTAATCGGGCTTATGATGAAACAATTTTTCCAAGGGACTAATATTGCCAATAACTTTGGTAGGGAGACGATTGATAAGATAAGTGGCAACAATAAAGGCTTCATACCAATATTTTAGAGGCATTGATGCATGAGCTAGAAGAGATAGGCCTACTTCAACAATATGGCGATGTTTACACTCAGCAGAACCATTCTGTTGATGGGCATGAGGACAAGAGACATGATGAGCAATACCAATATTGCGAAAGAAAGAGTTGAGTTTCTCATACTCCCCTCCCCAGTCACTCTGGACTGCAAGGATTTTTCTATCAAATTGGCGTTCAACGAATTTCTGGAATTCTTGGAAGATAGAAAGAACTTCTGATTTAAACTTAAGCAAATATATCCAAGTGAACTTGCTAAAGTCATCAATAAAACTGACATAATATTTTTTTCTACCAAAAGAATCTCTTGCATGACTCCATACATCACTAAAAATAAGTTCCAACGGAGCATGAGACACACTATTTGACTTAGGATAAGGAAGTTGGTGACTCTTTGCACATTGACAAGCATCACACACAGACTCAATGTTTGAACTAGATGACAATGGAAGATTGTCTTTATTTATAACTTGCTTAACTATGACCGAAGAAGGATGTCCTAATCTTTGATGCCATCTCGCCAAGGAGGGCTTGGCAACAGAGTAAACTTGATGATGACGCTTTCGACTAAATGCTCCGGATGTGATGGGGTATAAGCCTCCAATGCATCTACCGTGATGAAGGAGCTCCCTCGTTGCCCGATCCTTTATGAAAAAAATACGTGGGATGAGTTTCAAAGAAGACATTATTATCAGCAGTTAAACGAGACATAGATGCAAGGTTTTTGTCGGCTTGCGGAACATGAAGAACATCCTTTAGAACAATATCACGTTTAAGATTAGGGGAATTAATAGATGCTTGACCAATATGACTAATATCCATACCTCCACCGCTTGCGGTGTGAATCTGATCATTGATGTAGTACTTCTCCCTCATGGAAAGTTTCTCAAGTTCGTTGGTGACGTGATCAGTGGCACCTGAATCAGCATACCAGATGGTACCATCTCCTCCTTGCTCCCGAATTGCAGCTGCAACAAGACGAGCATCGGGAACATAGTCCTCATCATAGCGGTGCCAACAATCCATGACCTCATGGCCTGCCTTTTTGCAGAGTTGACATCGAACACGTCCTTGAGAGGAGGGGACGTGGTTGTTGCTGTAGCCGCCCCCTCCAGAACGAGAGGAAGAAGAAGTGTTGTTGTAGCCACCTCCGTTTGGACGCGCCCCTTGGCCATTGCCACGGCCACGCCCGCTGCAGCTGTTCCCGCGGCCGCGCCCACGAGCAGACCCGCGACCTCGCGAGGCGGCGTTGGCGGAAGACTGCCGTATGTTGGTTCCGTGAAGAAGATGGAGGCGCGCATCAAAACTTAACAGCTGTGTGTACAGCTCTTGGACGGTGACAGGCTCCACCCGTGCAGCAAGGGTCGACACGACCGGGTTGTAGTCGAGGTCGAGGCCGGCCAGAACCTGTGAAACAATTTCCCCGTTTTGCATCACCACGCCAGTGCACGCGATCTCATATGTCAGCGATTTGATCTTGGCTAGGTACTCTGACATTGTCAAGTTTCCTTTTTTCAGATTGGTGAGCTCAATCCTTGTGTTTATGGCTTGAGCTTGATTTTGGGCAGCAAACATGGCATGGATCGCTGCCCATACCTCTGCCGGCGTCTGAAGGGTGACCACCTGCGCAAGGATCTCGCGAGACAAGGAACCCATCAGAAAACCTTGAACTTGCTGCTGTTGTGCATACCAGAGGACGCGGGCGTAGTTCGCAATTTGCTCCTCTTTCCCACCATTGGTGATGGTGAGTGTCTCCGGCAGCGCTTGGCTCTCCGGATCAAGGTGGTGGCCCATCTGCGCGCCCTTGATTTGGGGCAGCACAATAGCCTTCCACATGAGGTAGTTTTGCCTCGTGAGCTTCTCCTGGGTTGGGGGTCCGATGGACATGGGATAGGACGAGCTGGAGGAGGAAGGGGCGAAGGTGGAGGTTGATGAAACGGATGTGGTAAGGGCACTCATGGTGCTGGATTGGGTGGAGGCGGAGGTCATGGCGAAAGTGGCGATGGGGTTCAGAAGTTTACGATGGGGTAGAACTAGATGCGATCCTCTTTCGATCTCTGGGAAGAAGATGCTCTGGTTACCATGTAAAATAACTTGGGAAGCGTAGAACCCTTTTCTCGGGCCGCGGTTTTATTTATACAGATGATGCCGTGGCTTACAAGTAGATCGATCAAGAGTTTGATCGAGAGTTTACAGAGAAGGTCGGTAACAAGAGGGAGAAACATAAGAAGAGATAGAACAGGTTTCCAGGAGTTTAAACCTCTAGTCCTTCGAGGGTTTCAGATTATATTGAAAAATATGCTTCGAGCGGAGCGAAAGAAATCCAGATCAAGTCTGTTATTCAAGCTATTCCCATGTTTGCAATGTGTATTTTTAAATTCCCTGCTTCACTGTGTGAGGAGTTATCCCAGATTATCAGGAATTTTTGGTGGGGCGATGAAGAGAATAGGAAAAGAACGCATTGGCTGGCTTGGGATAAGATGACGAGACCAAAAAGTGAAGGGGGTTTGGGCTTTCGTGATCTTCGGCTTTTTAATCAAGCACTCCTGGCGAAACAAGCTTGGGGTCTTTTGGTTTTTCCGGACTCTCTGTGTGCTAAGGTGATGAAAGCTAAATACTATCCTCATGGGCACCTTATTGATACGGTATTCCCTCAAGCTACTTCCCTTACTTGGCAAGGAATTATGCATGGCCTTGAATTGCTAAAAAAGGGCATTATTTGGAGAGTGGTCGATGGGACTAGTATAAATATTTGGAGGGATAATTGGATCCCTAGGGAATCTGGCCTACAAATTTGCGGTAAAAAGTGCAGAACTAGGATCAAATTGGTTTCCGAGTTATTTTTGAGTGGATCCAGGAGTTGGGATGAGAACCTGATAAGGCATCTATTTTATATTCATGATGCAGAGGAAATCCTAAAGCTCCGTATTCTTCGAGTGGGCGAGGGAGACTTTATTGCTTGGCACCACGAGAAAAGTGGCTTGTTCTTCGTGAAGAGTGCGTATAGACTAGCTCTAAATCTTAAAGAGCCGAGGAGTGTTTCTGGCAATTCCAGTGATGCCATAAATGGGGATAGGAGGCTCTGGAATATTATTTGGAATGCTAATGTCCCCCCAAAAAATTAAAATTTTTGCCTGGAGGGCTGCTTCTAATAGTTTGGCGGTTCAACTCAATAGGGTTAAACATCATCAAACTACTCTAGGTACATGCTCAATATGTGGTATTGATGATGAGTGTATTTTTCATGCTTTGGTGGTTTGTCCCAAGGCTCGTGCGTTCCGCATGGCTCTGAAGGAAGTGTGGAAATTACCAGCGGAGGAGACCTTCAAATATTCTGGACCGGATTGGTTCCTTATTCTACTGGACCAGTTAACTACGCCTGTTCGTGAGCAAACTATATTCATGTTTTGGAGAGCTTGGCACTTGAGGAATGATTTGATCTTTGGTAAGGGAATGGAATCCATCTCAGCCTTGGTAAGTTTTGTCAAAAATTATTGGGCATCTTTCTCGTCTTGTCATGCTAAAATGCAGGTGGATGTTAGACTATGTATAGCTTCTGTACCTATGTACGTATATGGTACATATTGTAACACAACCATTATATATAATGAGATAAGCCACCCCTAGAGGGTTGTGCTGGTTCCCCCCCCCCAAAAAAAACCTTACCGGAGGCTGGCGGTCCACGTGTGTGTCAGCTTTGTGGCCGCGATGGGCACTGGGCCTCCAAGTGTCATAAGCGCTTCCAGCGAAGCTTCCTTGGTCTTGGCAATGACGGCAAAGATACACGCAACAATGCCCGTCAGGTCGCCATGGCTGATCGTCCCGCGCCGCAGAAGCAACAGGGACACACTCAGTCCTACTCCATCGATCCACACTGGTACATGGACTCTGGGGCGACAGAGCATCTAACCAGCGAGATGGGGAAGCTTCACACTCGTGAACCCTATCATGGCTCCGACAAGATCCACACCGCCAATGGAGCAGGTATGCACATCTCTCATATTGGTCAAGAATCTCTTCTCACTAGACATGCCAATAGGAGTCTTCAGCTTCGCAATGTTCTTCGAGTTCCATCTGTGACCCGTAATCTTCTTTCAGTTCCTAAACTCACACGTGATAATAATGTGCTTTGTGAATTTCACCCTTTTGATCTTTTTATTAAGGATCGGGGCACGAGGGACATTCTTCTTAGTGGGCGGTTGTGCCAGGGCCTCTACCGTCTGGAGCATCCTGGTGTCGCTCGTGTTTTCAGTGGAGTTCGGGTCTCTCCATCACAGTGGCATGCTCGTCTTGGTCACCCGGCCACACCTATTGTCCGTCATATTTTGCGTCGTCATGAGCTTCCTAGTTTGTCTAGTCATAAAGATGTAGCAGTGTGTGATGCTTGTCAGCAGGGGAAGAGTCATCAACTTCCTTTTTCGGAGTCCAGTCGTGAGGTGAAACATCCTTTAGAACTTGTGTTTTCAGATGTATGGGGTCCTGCTCAGACTTCTGTCAGTGGTCATAATTACTATATCAGTTTCATTGATGCTTATAGTCGCTTTACCTGGCTTTACCTTATTAAACGCAAATCTGATGTGTTTGATATTTTTGTTCAGTTTCAAAAACATGTTGAACGTCTTCTCAAGCACAAAATTGTTCATGTCCAGTCAGACTGGGGGGGCGAGTATCGCAACCTCAACTCTTTCTTTCAGTCGCTTGGGATAGCTCATCGTTTAGCATGTCCACATACACATCAGCAGAATGGTTCAGTCGAACGTAAGCATCGTCATATTGTTGAAGCTGGTCTTACTCTTTTGGCCCATGCATCTGTTCCGTTTCGGTTTTGGAGTGATGCTTTCACCACTGCATGCTTTCTCATCAACCGTACTCCTACTCGTGTTTTAAACATGAAGACTCCCATTGAGGTTCTCCTTAATGAACAACCTGATTATACCTTTCTCAAGGTATTTGGGTGTGCTTGCTGGCCGCATCTTCGTCCATATAACAAGCACAAGCTTGAGTTTCGTTCTAAGAAGTGTGTTTTTCTTGGCTATAGCTCTCTTCATAAAGGTTACAAATGTCTTCATGTTCCCACTAATCGTGTCTATATATCTCGGGACGTCGTGTTTGATGAGCATGTTTTTCCCTTTGCCAACCTTCCTGTGTCCACTGTCGAACCACCATCCCTGCATTCATCCTTTGTTGCTTCTGACCAATTTGATGATGTTGCATACTCTCCTTTGCTGTTACCTAACCATGGTGCAGGAACCGGACGTGGAGCTCGTTTGGAGCTGTTGGAGGATTCACCATCATCATCGTCGTCTTCTGGTGGGCACGTCGATCGCCCTATGTTGCATGGCATCGATTCGCGTGCCCATGCATGGTCACCCGACGAGCCCGTCGCGCCGAGCATCTCCACTGCTCGGTCCGTTTCGCCAGCGGCCGCCGAGTCGCCCGCGGCTCGGCCCATCACGCCGTCTTCGCCTGCGGCTCGGCCCGTCACGCCGTCTTCGCCCGCGGCTCGGGTCCTCACGTCGCCTTCATCAGCGGATCGGCCCGCGACACCGGCCGCGCCACGGCCCACTATGCCGAGCTCGCCATCGGCCCGGTCTGTGATGCCGGAGTCGCCAGCTGCTTCGTCTGCTCTGCCGGTTTCGCCGGTGGGTCGGCCTTCTTCGCCAACCGAGTCCGAGGCTACCGTGACTGGCTCCTCGTCACCGGCTGACTCGTCAACGTCGCCGTCCTCCAGCCCGTTGCAGGCTGCTCCGTCGACCTCGGTGGTTCCTGTGTCCCGACCACATACACGCAGTCGCAGTGGCATTTTCAAACCTAAGGAACGTAAGGATGGTACGGTTGCTTGGTTGGCTGCTTGTTTGGCTGTTGCTGTTGCGGATCCATCTTCTGAGTCTCGCTCATATCAGGCTGCCCTGCGCATTCCACATTGGCGAGAGGCTATGGAGCAGGAGTTTCATGCTCTTCTTCGTAACAAGACATGGACTCTCGTTCCTCCACCACCACGGGTAAATGTTATTGACTCAAAATGGGTATTCAAAGTGAAGAAGCATTCGGATGGATCTATTGAGCGTTACAAAGCGCGACTTGTTGCTCGCGGTTTTCGGCAGCGTCATGGTCTTGACTATGAGGACACCTTCAGTCCTGTCGTCAAGCCTACCACTATTCGGCTTCTTCTCTCCATTGCTGTTTCTCGTGGTTGGTCACTTCGTCAACTTGATGTGCAGAATGCTTTTCTACATGGATTTTTGGAGGAAGAGGTTTATATGAAACAGCCGCCTGGTTTCTCTGATCCTGATCGTCCTGACTATATCTGTCGTCTTTCCAAAGCACTATATGGTTTGAAGCAAGCTCCTCGTGCCTGGCATGCCCGCCTTGCCTCTGCCCTTCGTGCTCATGGGTTTGTGCCGTCTACTGCTGACACTTCGTTATTTCTTCTACAGAAGCCAGAAGTCACTATGTATCTTTTGGTATATGTCGATGATATTATCCTTGTCAGCTCTTCTTAGTATGCTGCTGATGCTCTTGTCTGCTCTCTTGGTGCTGATTTTGCGGTCAAAGATCTTGGGAAGCTTCACTACTTTCTTGGAGTTGAGGTCACTTCTCGTGCTACTGGTCTTGTCCTTACGCAGAAGAAGTACTCCTTGGAGTTGTTACAGAGAGCTGGCATGCTGAAGTGCAAACCGACCACCACACCCATGTCGTCTACCGACAAGATAACAGCTGTTGACGGTGAGCTTTTGTCTCCTGCGGATGCCACAGAGTACAGGAGCATTGTTGGTGGACTTCAGTACTTGACGATCACGAGACCAGATATCTCTTATGCTGTTAACAGGGTTTGTCAGTATCTTCAGGCTCCCAGAGATACTCATTGGGCTGCTGTTAAACGCATTCTTCGTTATGTTCAGTTCACCCTGACATTTGGTATGCATATTCGGCCGACTTCCTCTCGGGTCCTTTCGGCCTTCTCTGATGCAGATTGGGCTGGTAGCCCAGATGACAGGCGATCCACGGGGGGTTATGCAGTATTCTTTGGCTCTAATTTGATCGCCTGGAGTGCTCGGAAACAGGCTACTGTGTCACGTAGCAGTACTGAAGCTGAGTACAAGGCTGTGGCTAATGCTACTGCAGAGATTATTTGGGTGCAGTCTTTGCTTCAGGAGTTGGGTTTGTCTCAACCACAGCCTCCTATTCTTTGGTGTGATAACATCGGTGCTACATACCTTTCTGCAAATCCAGTATTTCATGCCTGAATGAAACACATTGAAGTTGACTATCACTTTGTACGGGAACGTGTATCACAGAAGCAACTCCAGATCAAGTTTATCTCATCTAAGGATCAACTTGCAGACATCTTCACTAAGCCTTTACCGCTGCCACAGTTTGAGGCTTGTAGGCGCAATCTTACCCTTCTCAGTTCTTTAGAAAGTGGCTAAGATTGAGGGAGGGCGTTAGACTATGTATAGCTTCTGTACCTATGTACGTATATGGTACATATTGTAACACAACCATTATATATAATGAGATAAGCCACCCCTAGAGGGTTGTGCTGGTTCCCCAAAACTTATTGTCTTACAGTGGAGATATGCAGTAAGGGGAAGCAAGTGGAGTTGGATCTTCAGCCAACCAATAACATTGAGAGGCAGGTTACTCTTTGAAGGCCACCTACCCCAGACGTCTATAAGATTAATGTCGACGCAAGTTTTGTGGAGGACATTGAAGCTGCGAGCGTGGGGGTGGTTGTTAGAAATCACCGTGGGCAAGTGATCCTATCCTCCTGGGATTATATTGATACTTGCTACAACATTGAGGAAGCGAAACTTAGAGCGTCCTTGTCCGGCCTATATATTGGTATGACTCTAGACATGCCCGTCATTTTGAAAACTGACTGTTCGTTTGTAGCCTCTGTTTTTGGTAAAGAATATGTGGACAGATCATCCCTTGTTGATCTAAAGAAGGAAGCTGTAGATGTCTCAAAGTTGTTGGTGAATTTACAGATTTCTAAGATCAACAGGAGGGCTAATATGGTGGCTCATGAGATTGCAAAGTTTAGTTTTGATAATAGTTCTGATGGTCTTATGTTTCATTCTGTTCCGCCATGCGTGGCAATGTTTGTAACGAATGATTGTATGAACATTTTAAGTTAATTAATACATGGAGGGGTTTTTCAAAAAAAAAAACCTCTAGCCATATCCTATTACAAAGTATTTCAACACGGGACACTGGATCGGCGACGCGCGCATGCGCACACACGACTCGTGGAGACAGTGCTTGAAGTTTCCCATTACTTTGCCTGCATGGATGGCCAACAGCTCTGCTTTGTGTCCGCATGCAGAGGAACATGCAGTTCGATGTCCCAAGGCTTCGAGATGCATGCACGATCTTTGCTAAAGTTGCACAATCCCTAGAAATATTTCTACGCGTGCTCCTCGTATTGTAATGCATATATTTCCCCTGAATTTACGTAATGCTAGCTAACTGGCGCTGTGATCGTTGAGATGGATGCATGCATCCATCTTTCGATACTACTACTACCCGTAATGCAAGTATATGTGCCATGGCATTCATTAACCGGAAAGGCCTCAGACTGTGTAGCCACCCCTGCCTATTTTATTTTTTCTCGGCATCGATCGTTCTTCAAAGTTGATTACATTGGAAACGGAAGCGTACGATGGATCCACTCCACCAGCTGGATCTGGATGGAATACGTTGCTGGCCGAGCCACGTGTACGCATCCCGTGTATCGTTATTACACTCCATGTGGCGCACATGCATGCTAGCTGACTTAATTCCGGCGCCAAATTAGCTAGCTACGTCTACATGCATGCACGTACGATGTACCTCTACGCGTGCTCTACTGTGTACGTACAGTACGTTGAAAGCTGAGTAGGGTGCTAGCTAGCTCGATGCCGACTTCACTCCAAGAGTCGCATGTTTTTTTTTCTTTTGTTGCTTCAGTGTGACGACATTTTGGGTCCGAATATGCTACCTAAGTGTGTGTTAATCCGTGATTCATTCAGCTGCCCCTGCCCAAGTATATGTGTACGCTGGATATGCCGCTGAATAATTTCATCCGGATCAAATTGACTTGCTACATATGGAGCATATCCCTGAATTATTTTGCCTGAATCATAGTAGTATTAACTTGCTAGCTAGCATATCCATGAAAAATTTCATCAGGAGCATATGAACTTGCTGGCATATGCCCATCAAATTCTGATTTGTATAGCGAGCATATGTTCTGTTTTCTGCGTTTCCCACCATGGGAAAAAAAACTGGTACACGTCAGTTTTAGACCAACAAAGGATCATTTGCAAGTTGGTGTTGGATCGGCGCCACAGAAGTTTCTACGCATTCAGGGATCAAACGTGCTGAGTCGTGCATGCATGGAGCAATAATTAGGATGCAGTTCGTAGACATCACCCAAACTGGTAAACTTGCTCTAGTGTAGCTTGTACTGGCTAGTTTATCATCCAATGAATTAACCAGCGGTCGGTATAGGCTACTGTAAACGCAACACAATATCCATTTTCCTTGATCATAAAAGCGAGCTACGCAGTACGCTGCGCTAGTAGTCACGTACATATACGCCATGCCAAGAAATTAATAAGTTATATCACCGAGGGCCACTGTCATCGGCAAGAAGAAGGGGCAGTGATCGGACAAGGAGCTTGACAGGGCATGCAAGATGTGCGAGTCAAAATGTATGTCCCATTCAGAATTGCAAAAGAAGGAGTCGAGTTTGCACAAGGTGGGGTTCTCCCTTTCATTGCTCTAAGTGAACCGACGATTCTGCAAGTGGATTTCCTTGAGCTCATAAAGATTCAGCGCTGCTCTAAATCGGTTTATCCGGCTAATGTTGATGTTTCTCTTATTTTTGTCTCGCGCCCGGTAAATTTGGTTAAAGTCACCGAGAGCAAGCCACTTGACTCCGGCATTTGGCTTTCAAGTTTGAGAACTTCTGGACAAAGATCCCAGGTTTTATGGGTGTTGTGCAGCAGGCTTGGCAAGAACCAATCTCTCACTCGGAGCCCTGTCATGTTTTATTCCACAAGCTAAAGAATACGAGCTTGCATCTGTCTAGATGGAGTAAGGGACTCTTCTCCAAGGCCAAGCTTCATCTTCATGCGGCCTTGCTGATCATCCTTCAACTTGACATTGCTCAAGAATCTCGCCCTCTCTCCCATGATGAGCAGGACCTCCGGATTAGGCTGAAGAGGCGGGTCATGAGCCTGGCTGTGTTAGAGAGGGCGCGTAAGAAGCAGTGTGCTCGCATCTCCAACATCAGAGAGGGAGACACTAACACCAAGTTTTTCCATCTCAGGGTCAACGGTAGACGGCGCAAGAACCACATACACCGGTTAAAGCATAACAATGGGTGGGTCACTGACCACTTGGAGAAGAAAACTATTGTGCATAATCATTTCTCCGGCGCCATTGGAAGCGGCACACCAAGGAGTCGGGATTTTAATTGGCGAATATTGAAATGGGCCAGGTTGATTTGGAAGGTCTTGATTCACCTTTCACTGAGGAGGAGGTCAAGTGCACCATTGATCATATGCCGTGCGACAAGGCACCCGACCCGGATGGCTTTACCGGTGCTTTCTTTAAGTCTTGTTGGGATATCATTAAGGTGGAGGTCATGGCTGTGATTCATAACTTTGGCAACCTACATGTAGACAACTTCCAGTGGCTCAACTCCGCTAATATTGTGCTTCTACCCAAGAAGGATGGGGCAGAAGACATCACCGAATTCCGGCCCATTAGCCTCTTCCCTGCCATTGCCAAGATTATCTCCAAGATGCTTACAGCGAGGCTTAGCCCACACATGAACAACCTCATATCCAACGCCCAAAGTGCTTTCATAAAGAAGAGAAGCATTCATGACAACTTCATGTACGTTAGAAACCTTGCACGCCGCCTCCACAAGAATAAGACTCCTTCACTCCTTTTCAAACTGGACATCCGAAAAGCTTTTGACTCGGTCCGGTGGGAATATGTCCTTGATATTCTTCAGCGGCGCGGCTTCCCTAGCAGATTTCGTGACTGGATTGCTGCCCTTCTTAGCACCTCATCATCACGGGTGCTCCTCAATGGGGTTCCCGGTTCTCCGATTATCCATGGGAAGGGCCTTCGGCAAGGAGACTCGATGTCACCGCTTCTTTTTTTTATTGCGATTGACCCGCCACAGCAACTGCTCAACTCAGCCACGCGGATTGGGCTTCTGCACAAGATTAGAGGGTGTGGCACCATTATTCGGACATCACTCTATGCTGACGACGCGGCTGTCTTTGTGGCGCCAATTCGGGAGGATATTAGAAACCTGATTGACATCCTGGAGGGGTTTGGTGAGGTCACAGGGATGCACAAAAACTTTCACAAGAGCTTCGTGGTGCCTATTCGGTGTCGGCACTTGGTTTTGGACGCCATACTTGAGGACATGCCAGCCACTCGAGCTTCTTTCCCCATGAGATATCTCGGATTTCCGCTTTCTGTTTGGCAGCTTAAGCGAGTGGACTATCAACACCTGGAGGACAAAATTGCGAACAAGCTTGTGCCTTGGGAGGGCATGCATATCACCTCCATTGGACGTGGGGCTCTTGTGAAGTCGGTCCTCACCTCCCAAGCCATCCACCACCTCACCCCACTCATTGTGCCACCTTCCGTTCTCCAGAGCATCAATAAGATTGAGCGTGCTTACCTTTGGGCGGGCACGAAAAAGGTCTGCGAAGGGAAGTGCAAGGTTAATTGGGAAACGGTCTGTAGGCCTACTCACCTAGGAGGATTAGGTGTACTACATCTTGACAAATTTGCCAGAGCTCTCCGGTTGCGTTGGCCATGGTATGAGTGGCATGACCCAACGAAGATTTGGGTTGGTTCGGGAAACCCATGCGACAAAGAGGACATGGATCTTTTTTATGCTCTCACCACCATCACAGTTGGCAATGGGGAAAGGACGCCATTTTGGGACGCGCCGTGGCTCAGCGGCAAGAAGCCAATTGATGTTGCACGCCTCATATACAAGATCTCGAAGCGCAAAAGTTGGAAGGTTAGTAGGGCCTTGCACGATGATGCGTGGATCAAGGCCATCGACATGCATTGTGAGCTGACTTGGAATCATGTGACGCAATTCGTCGAACTGTGGTCTCTGCTCTCTCATATAAACATCTCCCAAGACGTCCATGACACCATCATTTGGAAGCTCTCCCCTAATGGGGAATACTCGGCCAAATTAGCATATAAGGCGCAATTCATGGGAGCTATCCTCACGCCCATGAACAAGGTCATTTGGAAAGTCTGTGCACCCCCCAAGGTCAAATTCTTCGCATGGCTAGCCATCCAAAATAGGGTGTGGATAGCTGACCGCCTAGAGCGGCGCGGGTTGCAAAGTTGCGGTCTCTGCCCGTTATGCAAGAGGGAGTTCGAGTCTGCCGCTCACCTTTTCTACAGATGTTGGTACACTATGCGGTTGTGGAGGCTGATTAGAGATTGGTCGCAAATTGGCGATATCAACACCAACCAGTGGGCGGATCATCACTCTCTCAGTAGTTGGTGGACTCATATGGCCAGGCGCAGCAAGGCGATGGCGACCCTCACCTTGCTCACCACCTGGACCATTTGGAATAAGAGAAATGCAAGGGTCTTCCAGAAGAAATCGACGCCCCCCCCCCCTCCCCCCAAATCATCTTGCGAAACTTGAAGGAGGAAGCTAGGCTCTGGGTGCTAGCGGGGGCGAAACGCCTGAGTAATTTGATGCCGCGAGAGTAATGACTTCATATTCAGTGGCCTCGTGTGGCTCCGACTTAAACCTTGTCTCCTTCCTTAATTAATGAATGAGGCAAATCTTTTGCCTTTGCGTTAAAAAAAAGTTATATCACCAAAACACGTACTCCCTTCGTTCCTAAATATAAGTCTTTTTAGAGATTCTACTACATGCTAGATATGTATGTATATAGACATATTTTAGAGTGTAGATTCATTCATTTTGTTTTATATGTAGTCCTAGTGAAATCTTTAAAAAGACTTATATTTAGAAACGGAGGGAGTAGTATTTATTTCCCTCAAAACAACAGTCGATTAAACTATGACTCCCTCTAGATTAATTATTTAGCGAATTTAATCAGGGAATGGAATCTATACGCGCACGTACGAACGTGCTATTCCTACATGCATGCGATGTTTGAGGACCCTTGCTTTGGAGGCAAGGTATACAACTTTCATTCCTTGCCGCAGCATTCCACTATGGACCATATCACTACGACTTTATCAATCTACACTTTAAGGAGATTACAACAAAGTGATCAAATTTAGCCGGTGCGGTTAGCTATTGCTCAACGAATATGTTCTTTGCACGGCCGCCCAGCCGCCCGCCCGCCTGCCCGTCCACGATTTATCCTGATTCCCGCATGCCCCCGCGGTAGCCCGTCATTCATATACCCAATGACAGCAACAAATGGGAAAGATTAGAAAAGGAGAGAGACTTGTCGTCTCTTTGATACAGTAGTTTTGTTATTTTCTGAAAAAAAATTCTATGAGACCAGGTCACGGGTTAGCAGGTGAGACCTATCCTGATGAATGACACGTGACATTCACAAATCATAAAGCATCTACCCCATCCCCACTTAATATCGGAGGAAGGGGGGAGATTAAATGCTTTGTGATTTGTAAATGACACGTGTCATCCATCAGGGCGGGTCTCACCTACTCCCTCTGTAAACTAATATAAGAGCGTTTAGATTACTAAAGTAGTGATCTAAACGCTCTTATATTAGTTTACGGAGGGAGTACTTTATATGAGACCTGGTCTCATATAATTTTTTTTCCTTATTTCCATGTCCTCTGTGTTTGCGAAATTCCTTATTTCCATGTCGATGAATCAAGAATAATGCCAACGTGCAAGTGCCGAGACGAAGAAAAGAAAATGTCCATTGTTGTCGAGTGACAAAAAGGAGGAAAACTCCCATAAACTGAAAGTAGTAACGCCTAGACAAGACATGCATCCGGTGCTCTACCGTCCACCTCACCTTATTCGGTTATTCATAGCTCAGCCGCCCTCCCGTCCAACCCGACCCTAGCCGGCCGGTATATATCCCCCTCCCGCCTCCCCGATTCTCCTCATTCTCCACCTCTCCTCCAACCTCCTAACCGCCCCTCTCCGCGAGCCAACCTAACTATCTACGAGCTAGCGGCATGGCAAAGGTACACCCGAACGTCGCCGCGCCAGAGCTGCTGGCTGGAGGCAGAGCCGTCGTCGAGGAGCAGCAGCCCACGGTGCTGACGGTGTGGCGCAAGTCTCTGCTCTTCAACTGCGACGGCTTCACCGTCTTCGACTCCGCCGGCGGCCTCGCCTTCCGCGTCGACCGCTATGGCTTTTCGTCGGGGATCCGGCGCCGCGCCGAGGACGTCGTGCTCATGGACGCCGCGGGGAAGCCGCTCCTCACAGTGCGGCGCAAGATCAAGCTGAGCCTGGGCCTGGGGGAGCACTGGGTGGTGTACGACGGCGAGGCGACCGCCTCAACCGCCAAGCCGCTCCTCTCCGTGCGCCGCCATCACGCCGGCCTCCGCCGCCGCGCGTCCGACAAGACGCTCGCGCACGTCACGCCGCTGGGGCCCTCTTCGGCCGGCGCTGACGCGGCCGCCTACGTCGTGGAGGGGTCGTACGGGCGGCGGAGCTGCGCGGTGCGGGACGTGCGCGGGGGTGCCTCCGTGGCGGAGGTGCAGCGGAAGGAGTCGGTGGGGGACGACGTGTTCCGGCTGGTGGTGCCTGATCATCGCCTGGGAACGGCGCTGTCCATGGGCGTCGTCATCGCCCTCGACCAGATGTTCGGCGCCGCCTCGTCGCGGACGTCGCTGCTGAACAGGAGCTGGTCGGCGTAGGAGTACACTGGCGGCGGTAGGAGCCAGCTGGTGAAGCCGCTGACCTGGAGGTCCCACACGGCAACAAGGTTCTTCGCAAGGGGAAAGCTACTGGCCCCACCTGTCGGCGTGAGCACAGTTTTAGGTGCAGATTGCCCCGCAGAATGTAGTAGCAAAGCAGAAGAGTAATTTGCATTTAAATTTAGAAAACAAAGCTACGGAGCTGGATACATGCCTTAGGAATCGGTACATACTGTCAGACTCTGCAACTTGTGTTTTTGGGTGATGCTAAAAATACTATGTACATTGATATATAGTGTGAGTTTTTTTTAAGAGTACGCCAATGACGTACCATAACTTTAGAAGGGGAGAGCAAGCGCTGTTTACAAGAGTTGCAGGAAAGAAAAAGAGCTTCCAAAGAGAAGCACACACCCTAGGACACCTAACTAGCTAGCCTATGCCTACACTCTCACAAAACGAACCATAACCTCCTCCACCCAAGCCCGCCAGTCTCCATTCTTTTAGCTCCGCAATGATGGCAAGGGCCAACTCGGATGCGGTCTTCTGCTGGTTGATCCGGTGAAAGACTTTGGCGTTACGTTGCTTCCAAAGAGCCCAAGTGGTCGTGATGATGACCGTATCAAAGCCGTGCTTCAAATTCTTCCTGAAGTTAGTCCTCGTGGCCAGCCATCACTCAAGAAGAGTGTCCTCCGGTTTGGGGGTGCTACCTCTGAAGCTGAGAGTCTAAAAAATGTAGTGCCACACTTCCCTAGCATAGACGCATTGAATGAGAATGTGGTCCGCATTATCCTCGTCTTGAAGACACGTGAAGCAAGAGGATGGGGCATCCTGGAGTCCATGACTAGCTCTCCCGTCAGAGGTCCAAATCCGGTATTGTACTGCCAACCACACGAAGAGTTTACACTTCAAGAGGGCCCAACTTCTCCAAATGCAAGAGGCGTAGGGTGCTCTTTTGGCGCCTTGGCAAAGACGATTGTAGGTGGACTTTGCAGTGTAAGATCCTGACGGGTCAGCCGGCCACGAGAAAGAATCTTCCCTATTGGGGTCGCAATTGATCGTGCTGATCGCGAGATTAAGATGTAAGAGCTGCATGTGGCCAACAAAGTTAACATCTCCGCTGATATCATGCAGCCAACGCCCCTCCAAAAGCCCGTCCTCGACCGTGCGGCGATTGATCGTACGCGTGTCCACCAGTGCATGGATTAGCGGTGCGATGTCCTTGACCGCAAAGCCATGGATCCATCGATCTCTCCAGAACAAGACCTTGCCGCCCTTCCCCACAGTGATGTGCACCATGCTGTCAAAAACCTCCCGAGCCTCTCTGTCGACCGCCATGGCAAGCCTTGCCATGGCCTGTCAGGGTCCGTCCTTCTTAGCCATTCCCATCGCACTCTCAAGGCCAACCCTTGCAATTGAAGATTAAGAACGCCCAAACCGCCTTGCCAAGTCGGTTTGCAAACCGAGTTCCAGGCCACAAGACATTGGCCGCCATTCGTTTTCTCTTTACCAGCCCAAAAGAACGAGCGCATCCATTGGTTGATCTCTTCAAAAACCCAGACTGGAGCCTCCGTGATCATGAAGTGATGGATGGGTTTGGCTGCAATCACCGACTTAACGAGCACCAATCGTCCTGGACGATGTATAAGCCCTCTTTGCCAGGCCGGGGCGAAGCTCTTGGCTTGATCGATCATGGGCTGCCAATCAGCCCTCGAAAGCTGTCGGATGGCAAGTTGGAGACCAAGATATTTGCACGGGAAGTTCCCCAAACGACAATGTAAGATGGACTGCACCCGATCTCTGTCGCTGTTATCCCCATGAATCAAGATGGCCATCGACTTATGATAGTTGATTCTAAGCCCTGAGGCCTCACCAAACACTTGCAACACTGATCTAACAAACGTGAGGTCCAGCTCCTTGGGTTTAACAAATAGGACCACATCGTCTATGTAGATCGACATCGACTGATGAGCATCGATGCCCGGAAATTTTCCAATGACACCAAGATTGGTAGCCTTGATCATGATGCGTGACAACACGGCCATAGCGATGACGAATAGTAGGGGAGAGATGGGGTCCCCCTGCCTAAGGCCCTTAGCATGAGTGAAGCTTCTGCCGGGAACTCCATTGACAATTACTTTGGTGGTGGCGGTTCGCAAGAGAATAGAGATCCAATCGCACCACTTCTGGCCGAATCCTTTGCTCCTCATCACATCCATCAGGAACGACCAACTGAGGGAATCAAAAGCCCTGGTAATGTCAAGCTTCAAAAAAGCATTGTCCTCCTTACGAGCGTGTAACTTCCTGGCCACTTGCCTAACAAGGAGGAAATTGTCATGCAGATGCCTCCCACAGATGAAAGATGACTGGTTGGCCGTGACGATTTCTTGCATTCTTCTGCGCGCTCTAATCGCGAGCAACTTGGTGAAAATCTTAGCCACACTGTGCGGGAGGCTGATGGGTCGAAAATCTCCAACCTCCTCCGCGTCCGGCTTCTTCGGAATAAGGACGATATGGGCTCAGTTAAGCTTGCCGAAACCTCGGCCATCACCCACGTAGAGCTTAAGAAACACAGCCATGATCTCATGCTTGATGATGGGCTACGCCTTCTAATAAAATGTCGCGGTAACCATCCGGCGCTGGCGCCCGCTCCGGGTGCATCTCTTTAATCGAACTCCAAACTTCCTCCTCCGTGAATATTGCGTCCAACTCCGAGAGATCAAGCTGAGCCTTATCCAGGAAACCAAGATCAACGTCGATGTCGTGAGCTACAGCATGCCCCAAGAGTTGTTCGTAGGCGTCCGAGAAGATCTCCTCCTTTCTTTCTTCCTGCGAGACCAGCACTCCGTTGTGCCTGATGTGAGGGATGAAGTTTTTGGTTCTCCTGCCGTTAGCCACCGCTTGGAAGAGCTTGGTGTTGGCATCCCCTTCACGAATCCATCTCAAGCGAGATTGCTGTCTCTCAGTGGTACGCTGGAGAGAGGCCAAACCCAAGAGCGCGTGCTTGAGTGATCTCCTCAGCCACCTCTCTCTCCAATCAAGCTGTCGGAACTCCATCGCTCTGTCCAATTTAAGAATGACGTAGTTGGCGATCACCATCTGAATTTTGATATTGCCAATCTTGCATTGGCCCCACGCTTGAAGGGCAGAGGCGGTATTCCTAAAGCAGCGCATTGAGCCTCTTGAAGGGGTCAACAATGTCATCCTCACACACCCAGGCGTCTTTCACAGCTTGTTCTAAGCCCTCCAACCGAGTCCAACAGATCTCAAACCGAAACCTACGCTTTGGGCAGAATGGGGCAGAGGTGGACAAGTGGAGTGGCGCATGGTCCGAGATATTAGAGGAGAGAGCTTGAAGTAGCACATCCGGGAAGTTGAGCTCCCAATCCACCATGACGAGGACCCGATCGATCTTAGTCATCACCAACTGA
Source organism: Triticum dicoccoides (assembly GCF_002162155.2). Taxonomy (NCBI): domain Eukaryota; kingdom Viridiplantae; phylum Streptophyta; class Magnoliopsida; order Poales; family Poaceae; genus Triticum; species Triticum dicoccoides. The sequence goes on from NC_041389.1 coordinate 284,541,698, forward strand.
TCTCTTTCATTAGACCAAGTGAAATGCCTACCATGCATATATAGCTCCTTGAGCTCATTGTTATCCACGAACGCCTTAAACTTTCTCATCATGCCCCTGTTGACGTTGGAATTGCTCTTCTCGGTCGCGCGAATGATCATATTAAAATCACCTAGCACCATCCATGGCCCTGGGGACACATCCCTTCTATGCTGTAGCTCAACAAGAAACTGAGTCTTAAGTTCGTCCCCTTGGTGGGCTGTACACCACTGACAAGCACCACTCCGAGCCATCCTTGCTATGAACCAAACCAGAGATGAAATTTGTGTCACAAGTGATATTACCGATAGCGAAATATGCGCTGCTCCACCCCAAGAGAATGCCACCCCTAGTGTCCAACGCAAGCAAGTAGGCGAACCCATCAAAAGATGGTCCTATGCATTGCATAACCAAATATTGGTCAAAAACATCAATTTTTGTCTCTTGGAGACATACAAGATTAACCCTAGCTTCGAGAACGAACTCTCGGACAGCGTTCCTTTTGGCGGGATTGTTGAGACCCCTCACGTTCCAACACAACAGATGGGGGTTCCAATCCATGAAAAAGGAGGGAGCACCCAGACACCCACACAAGGCGAGCGTAATCAAGCTACGCTCAGCACCTCCACAGCACCAGAACACGCATCCGGGGCCGGCGGTACCTCTTTGCCGAACAACGCCGCAATCACCCTCACATGCTGCTCCCTTAGAGGGGAGTCGAAAATCTCAGCTAGCTCGGCAATGGTGTCCTTGTTGCCTTCTAAGTCTCCCGGGACCAATCCGAGAGCCTTCATGAGAACATTCTCGGCCTGCGTGGCCTTAGATTTAGTAGCCGACGCCTTCTTGGTGCTTCTCGTGGCCCTGCGTGGAGTGTACGGCTCGGCTTCAGGCCTTAAGGAAGACTGAACCTCCAAAAAAAGTGGTGGCGCTAGCTTCCGAACCAAGGCGTTGCAAAACCACTTCAGTTTGCCGTAAGCGGTCGCCTCCTGGGGTGTCATCCCCACATCTCCTCCCTGATCTAGCGGTTGCATGGCATGATGCACGTTAGGATTTCCCAGAACGAGAGCGCGGTCTTTAGAAGCCGCCACGTGTGCCCGCACGTCCTCACACCTTGGAGAAAAATCGCCAATCATTTGCGGGCCCTCCAACCGAGCCGGAATCTCAACAGGGGCAACCAACTCGCAGCTGGGACCAATCACAACCTCCGCACCGGGTCCCACCTCGGCCAACCCCGCCAGAAACTTGAGCCTGGCCCGCCAACTCCAGAACCGGGGCCACTAGGGGCACGTCCATTGGGGCAGGGGGAGTGGGCACCGGGCGCGTCTCCTCACGTGGCTCAGGGCGCGCCAATGATGGGATCGACTGGATAGGCTCCAGCCAAGCAGTCTCCCTCGCGGGGCCAGTCTGTAGAGACAAAGGGGCCCCGCAACCCGTGACATCTCCCCTGGGCCGGTCCGGCAGGTGCGGGCCAAAAACCACCCGCTCCTGAGCCTTGACCAGTTCCAGGACTCTCGAACATTCCTCCGATTCCCTCTGGACCAACACTGGAGCACCAGCTGGCCGCGCTAGAGAGGCCGCGCCACGCTCCTGCACCTCATCCCTCGGAGCCAGTTCTTTGGCGCTCACCTGATTTGAAATGACAGCGATGGAACTGACTGGCGCCACCGCCCGGCTACCCACTCCCCCTAGACGGTCAAAAGTGGACTGACGTGAGGTCAGCCTGTCCTGAGGTGTTGGCCCACCTGACGGTCCCACGACTTGCAGCAACTCTAGAGGAGGGAGCTGCCACGCCACCGGCTCCCCAACCCCAGCAACCACGGCGGCGAACGACCGGCCGACCGCCGCGCCCGCATGGCCACGCGAGTTGTCACCATGCTGATCGCGCACCCCAAATTGCAGTCACATCTGCGCGTCGTTCCTCCTCTGCCCAAATCCATGTCAAAATCAGGCACGTCACTCTGGCCGCTCCCTGAAGAAGCACCTGCGAGAAACCAAGGCTCCTCGCCGTCGGGGTAGGTGGTGACCGCGTCCAGATGGATCAACAGGCTATACTGCAAAGTCTTCAGCAAGAAGGCCTCCCGCTGCTCCTCCGGCTCCGGCACTGCCAGCCACCTGCGCGTGGGGATCGATTCCGGATCCGCCGTCCAAGCAACCAGCTTGAATGAAGCCAGATCAGACCGCGACGAGGTCTCTGGAGTGATGGATTCGATGAGACACGAATCACCCAGCAATCTCTCCACGACATCCAGCTCCCAAGCATGGGGGGGGGATCCCTTCCAACTCTAGGCTTACCGTGGTCCTTAGCGCCGCGAACACCGCCTGGTTTTGCATGATCCATCGCCTAAACCCCAACCTAAGCCCTCTGAACTCCAGCACCGGCTGCAAACCAACACTGACCCGGTCCTCTTGCCTCGCGAACACAACGAGAAAGTCTTTCGGTGAGAATCTGTGTACGGAAACTCTATCAGGCGCGATGCCCCTCTTCTCTTGCAGGTCCCGGAACACCAGCTCTGGCGATAGCTCGGACCGGTCACCCCCGATGTAGACCACCATGGCATTGTGGAGCCTGCCCTCGAGTTCGGCCATGGCTCTGGATCTCCTGACGACGCAGAGCTCAGCCGACTCCGATTCTAGGTCAGCCTCAACCTCCAGGCGCGGCGGAGCAGGACGCGGCCACGCCACCGAGAGACAAGGAGCCACGGGCGACGAAGCAGGGGGCGGCGGGGCGCGCTGCTCCGGCGGAGGCCTGGACGGGCCCGCACGCAACTCCATGCGCGCACCAGACGAGCTTCTGGCCACCTTTGCAACGGCGTCCCGCCGTAGTTCCTCGACCGGCGATGGACTGCGCGGCCTCTTGCACTGGCTGGCGACATGGCCGGGCAAACCGCAGCGAAGAGACACCACCTGATTCGTGCAATCCTTGAGGAAGTGCCCCTTCTCCAGGCACTTGAAACAGCGGTCCCTCATCTCCGGCGAGGCCACCGAACGGCCAGGCGACGGACGCCGCGGGGCCTCCACCGGCGGCCGCTCCTCACGACAACGCTTCCAGAGAGATCTCTTGGACTCGGGCACCGGCTGCCAAGACGAGATTCGCCGCGACGGGCCGCCCTCGAGACCCTCCACGGGCCCCGCCGCCAGAGCGCCGAACCCGGCCGAGCTCTCCGTCGCCGACGAGGATGAGAGCCCCAGGCTGGAGACGACCGGCCGCTCACCCTGGAAGGACGAGTGCACAAACGGTGGGCTGGAAGCCATGCGAGCGCTGGGGATGGAAGGAGGGACACGCACCACGGCCGGAAGGAGAGAGGGGGAGGCCGCCATAGCCGGAGCGGCTAGCGGCGGGAAGGTGGACGCCGATGTCGGAGTGACGCACGGCGGTGCGGCGCACGCGCACGCTCTCTCGCTCTCTCGGTCTCTCAGCCTCTCGCTCTCTCAGTCTCTCCCGACTCCGTGGATCTGATATGTAGTGTGAGTGATATACTAAAGTGAGTGCTTGCGTCGCCGATCGTGTAAGGGCATCTTCAACACCGACCCTCAAACCTCCTAGATCCTTCCAAACCACACACTCCAAACCGTGGAAGCTTCAATGCGATTCTGTATTAGTCCACGGCGCGGTCTAAACGTACTTTCTCCTATAAACCGTAGACAAACCTGGGGGCTTTGCGTGAGTCAGGCCCGCTCCCACACCCGCTTCTAGCCACCCTGGCCCACCCAAACCCTCCTCCCTCATCCACGCGTGTTCCTTCCCGGCGCCAGCTACCCGCATTCATGTCGTTGTAGAGCGCACCGCTCCGCATTGAAGACTATTCAGGGCAGACGCAACCTCTCACTGACTCCACCCTTGAAGCGGCACGCAAGCCGAAGGCGCCGTCCGTGACGCGTCTCTGATCTCCGCGCATGTTCAACGCCGGAGGCACGTGACTGGACAAGATGGGACAGATATCTACCACGCCAGTTCAGTGCCCTGTCTGTCCGTATGCCGCCATTAAGCAGGCTCGCCGGCCAAGAAACGGACTCTAGCACCGCGCATTGACGCACCGGACGCCTGGCCTCACCGTAATCCGCTATTTAAAGGTGGCCACACCCGGCTAACTCTACTCCACAACACAAACCACTCCCCATCCTCCTCCCTTGCACTATGTCCGCCATGACTGAAGGCAGCGAAGAACTGTGCGAGAGTCTTTCCACTGAGATAAAGCACGTGGTGACCGGCCTTGACGCTGCCTGGCAGAGCTGCCGCGCTAGCGGATCAAGGTTGGCTTGCTGGCCAGCTCGCACGAGGTCTCCAATGATGAGGACGACACCATGATGGAGACAGGCTCCGACAACACCGCCCTGACTCTCGTGTCTCTTGTGCGCGCAGGCTTCACCATGGAGCAGGCGCAGGCGCACTACAACGCCACCATGGAGGAGGTGCAGCCTGCGCTGGCACCTTTGTCAGTGTTCTAGCAGGCATAGGAGGAATAGTGGTACAATTTGTTCCTCTTGGAGCAGCACCGACTGGCGGAGGGCCAGATCTACGGTGAGATCACAAGAGAGGAGGCTATGGCGGCCATGGTCGCGGCGAACCCGAACTTCGTCATGGAGCAACGTGCCATCTATGATGCCGCCTGCACTCAAGTCGCCGCTCGCCAGAAAGCGGCAGCCACGGAGGCGCAGTAGGTGATCGTGGAGGACAACAATGCCAGCTGTGCGTCCTACGCGCTGCCAACGAACTATCAGGCGGCCCAGTGGGACGACGACAACGTCGATGCCACCATTTCCATCATGGACCTCACGTTTGCCGGTAATGGACAGGTCGCGGGCTCCTCCGAGGATGAGTAGGCCACGGGAGGCGGTAGGGCCTTAAGTCCCGTATGGGCCAGTCCGTCTCCCGTGTTGTACTCTACCTCGCCGGAGACCATTCCTTCACTTCACGGGTCTTATCGCCAATGCTCATGGAGATGGCAGATGGAGGACGACATGGGCTTGTGATGCAGAGCATCCTTCGGTCATCCCCATGGACCTTCCATCGACTATCTAAGCTCCAAGTGGACCCATGACAAGAGCAAGGGCTCGTGCTATTCAATCCCAGGTAATATCACTCCTACTTGAGTTCCCCTTTTCTTCCAGTGAGACATGGCTACTGCCTAAGTCTGAGATGCTATGCGTGATCAGGTACAATGCTCAAGCCACGGAGCCAAGAGCTGAAGAAGGAACGACAGGCGTCAACTCTCTGGACAGCCCGGAACTTCCGGCCCCCGGAACGTCCGGCCTACCCAGAGCTTCCGGCCTCCGACGACATCGACCCGCCCGGGCGTGCCAACTCTCTAGTTAGCCCGGAACCTGCCCGGAACCCGGCCCGGACCTTCCGGTCCCCGGAACCGCCGGCCTGCCCAGACCTTCCGTCCCCCAGACGCCAGCCCAACTCCACCCGTGCCAACTCTCTGCTTAGGCCGGACCCTGCCCGGACCCTCCGTCGCCCGGAACTTCCGGCCCTGCCTGCGTGCAGCCACTTGGGCCGAGGCCCGTGTACCCTTTCGCCCCGTAAACTATATATACTCTTCTCCTACCTACGTTTTAGGGTTAGCATTGTGATAGCTCATTTGAGATAGAGCATTGCTCATCCGTACCGGATCTACTCCACGTGAGGGACCGCGCCTCTTCAGAGAAGATCCATTCGGATTCAAGGCCTCCATCCGGAGAAGACAATCAAGACCTCCTCACGGAGAAGAATAGTTACTCTTGTATCTTCCTTTGTTGACTTTGGATCTCATGATACTTTGTGCTTTCGGTGATCTAGCCCTTGTGTGATCAATCACTTGTCGGTTGAGTGTTTCGCTCGTTTCCCCCCCCCATGATTTCCCTTGTGTTCTTCTGTGCGTTCTTCGTGTTTCCCCGTAGGATCCACCCCAAACGTGAAAGATCGGCCCCTAGGGTTCCGCCCTACATAATCTTGGTATCATGAGCCACGTTGATCACGTTTTTGGAGCCCCTGCCCTTTGTTTTCTAGCTTGATTTTGTTGTTTCGTCCTAAATCCGAAAATCCCCACCAAAAATAGCCCCAAATTTTTTTGTCGTTTGTTAGTGTGATGAAGTTTTGTTGGATTTGATACACGGATCTACTTTGCTTTGAGTGGATCTAGCTTCCCTACCCTTCTTCCCCTCTAATTTCTTCTTTTCCCCTTCGAATTTGGGTTTTCCCTCAAGTTTTTCTGCCCAAATCCACGTTCCCCAAGTCTCTGTTCTTGGCAGAATCACGACCACCGGAACTTCTAGACCCCGGACCTTCCGTCTTGCCCGGAACTTCCAGCCTAGACAGAAAGGTCGCGCATCTTCGATGACTTCCGCTACTTCGGCAACTCCGACGACGGTGCAACGGCATCTTCGCCAACGTACTAAAGACCGTGCACCACGGCATCATCTACATTCGCATCCGTTTGGAACCTTCAACCGTAAGCAAGGACGGTAATCTCGATGACATCTTTGTCCAAACATTGCCATTGCATTGATAACCATCATAGCCCATCTTTTGCGTTGCTTACCCATCGAGACTAGCCATTGAGTACTGCCGGCAACGTGACTTGTGCACATTAGTGATCATACTACATAGCATACATACCTTACCATCTTGGTGCATATCTTGGCATCAACTTTTGTGTCACAAAGTTGTCATCGCAAACAAAATTGCTATCTTGGTTCGTGAAGTTTTGCATGAGAAAAGATCTCAAAAGTGAAAGAGCCACCCAAGCTTTTAAGCAAAGAGGAAAGATAAGCAAAGAGCTTATACTCAAGAGCCATAGCACCATACTACATTAAGATTGTCATACTCGATCATCTTGGATCATAGCACCAAAATACCATACATATAGCATACTTGGGATAGAGATCATTGCATTTTGCCTAGTAGGTTGTGCACAAGTTCCGTATCCGCCTATTGTGCATTCGTGCTAGCGTCTCTCGTGTATTGTGCAACAAGAGCATTTTCGTGGATTCCACATTTTGGCTCACTTTTGGTTTGCACAATCCCACTTATCTATTTGCGTGTGTGTTTCCGTGTACCACTACTTGCTTGGTCTACTTGTTGCATTTGCAAATTTGTGAATCTTTTCCAACATTATTGAAGCTCACTTACAATTGCATCAAATTGTGTGCCACCATCCTCACCAAGCTCCACCATAAGCTTTTACTTGTGTAGGTGTAAGAACCGACAAGAATTAGTACCAATAGTGCTATTTCATTGTCCGCATTTGAGTGAACTTGATTCATCGTCAACATCGGGCAAGGTACATTGGTATAAGTTCTTCTCTTTCTACCACTCACATTTTGCTTGGAATGATGGATAGGACGAGTACTTCTACCAACCCACTCTTCATCGAGCAAGACGACGACATGTCATTATACGTCACCAAGATCCACCTCTTTGGTGCACAACGAGCGTTACATCAAGAGCAACAAGCTATGAATGAACGCATTGACAACCTCGCCACCGACTTGCGAATCTCCGAGCAACGTACCAAGGACTACTTCGACAACAAGCTCGACGTGCACAAGCAAGAGAATGATGCAAGAATGGACGAGATCCCCGCCTTGTTGGTGAACCGTCCTCCTTCAACTTCTTCATACTCAAGACGGAGCCATTCAAGCCGACACTCCAACGACTCCTTCTCCGGCTCAAGTACACCGTCGTCGAACACTCTTCGACGAGCCGCGTGTCAAGACTGTCGTGCATCCCGCAATCCGCTACACGAAAAGCATTCACAAGAGCAAGTCGATGAGCAAGTACCTCGTCCTCAACCACACCAAGTCGCTTTTGCTCAAGCTCAAGAATGACAACAACAACGGCGCCAAGAATAAGAACGAGCGCGTCTACACCAAGAGGAACAAGACGCCGAGGCTCAACATCTTCAACAACAACAACGGAAAGCGCAAGCTCTTGAGGTGCAACGTGCCCTTCAAGAATCAAGTTGAGCCATCGCAAACCGCAATCGCGAACGGCGCAATCAAGAGGAAGCCCTTCGAGAAGAAATCCAAGAGAGGAACTACCAACCGTGTGTGCAACGTCAAGTTCCTCAATCTCCTCCACAAGCTCGTCAAGCTGCACTTCAACCTCAAGTTCAACAAGAGCAAGTTGATCATGGACTTCCTCCATGCCAAGAGCAACATGAGGATGATTACCCTCCACGTCAAGGGCGTCATCATCACCATCGTCAACAACACAATGAAGAGCAACACTATGGAAAGCTAAAATTCACCATGCCCAAATTCAATGGAAGCAATGAACCCGAAGAGTACCTTTCATGGGCATTGAAGGTCGACAAAATCTTTCATTTGTACAACTATGAGGAAGAGAAGAAGATCGCTATGGCATCACTTGAGTTCCAAGACTATGTGCTCATATGGTGGGAACAAGTCCTTGAGCGCCGACAAGCAAGAGGTGAACCACCAATCACCACTTGGGCTCAAATGAAGGAAGTCATGCGAGCATGTTTTGTGCCCACATACTACAACCGCGACCTCTTAAAGAAGCTCGAACTCCTCAATCAAGGAACAAAGAGTGTTGAAGAATACTACAAGGAAATGGAGATAGCCATGATTCGAGCCAATGTCAAGGAAGATGATGAGCAAACAATGGCACGTTTCTTGAATGGACTCAATCATCCCATCAAGAAGATCGCCGACTTCCAACCCTACTCCAACCTCATTGAGCTCGTGCATCAAGCGACCAAGGCGGAACGTCAAGTGCAAGATGACTTCAAGTATGCTAAGTACTCATCCAAGACCTACGGCTTCTCCAACAACCAAGGTTCAACAACTCCTCCAACCTCTACATCAACCAAGCCTTCTCCAAGCAACGATGACAAGTCAAGTTACAAGAACACTTCGACAAGTTCAAGTCGTCCTCCTCCTACTACAAACAACTTCAAGCCGCGTGTTTCATCATCTAATCCGACCGATGAGACCGTCAAGACAAGCTCCTTCAAGTGTTTCACTTGCGGCGGCCGAGGCCACAAGTCTTATGAATGCACAAACAAGCGCACCATGATCCTCAACAACGATGGCACCTACGACTCCATGAGTGATGAGGAGATGGAAGCCCTTGAGCAAGTGGCCATGCATCGGCGCGTGAACGAGGATGAAGATGATCAAGTCTTTTGTGATGAGGATTTGAGCCCCGCTCTCGTTATCTCCAAAGTCTTGACTCTCCAACATCAATAAGAGGAAGACCAACGATGCCACATCTTCCACACAAAGGCCGGCATCAATGGAAGGTCCGTCAAGGTCATCATCGATGGAGGTAGTTGTCACAACTTGGCAAGTGAAGAACTATGCTCCAAGCTTCAATTGGTCAAGATGAAGCACCCGCACCCATACAAGGTTCAATGGCTAAGTGACTCCGGCACTATACGAGTTGAGCATACGGTCCAAGTCTCCTTCAAAATTGGTGCATATGAGGACACTTTGGAGTGTGATGTCGTCCCGATGTCCGTTTGCCACCTCCTTCTTGGTCGACCATGGCAATTCGACCGCGGTGTAATCCACAATGGGCGTACCAATCACTATAGTTTCAAGATGAAAGGGAATGAATATGTGCTACGACCTATGTCTCCTAGTCAAGTGGTAGCCGACAAGCAAGCCACCCATCATGGAGAGAAGAGTGAGAAAGTGATCCACCAAAAAGTGAGTGAGAGCCACAAGCCAAACTTGAGTGACTCTTCGCCTAGAGAGAAAAACCTAGTCCTATTTGCCACAAAAAGTGAGATGAGAGAAGTGTGTGAGAACCCATCGAGTGTTATGCACTTTGTCCTTGTGTGCAAGGATGGGGAACCAAAAACTAACACCTCTCACGAGCTACCTTTAGTGTTTCAATCTCTTTTGCAGGAATTCCAAGATGTTTTCCCTGATGAGCTACCTCCGGGTCTACCTCCTCTACGAGGCATTGAGCATCGAATCGACCTCATCCCTGGAGCGCCTCTCCCAAACAAAGCTCCATACCGCATCAACCCCAAAGAAACTAAGGAGATCCAACGGCAAGTACAACAACTAATCGACAATGGTCATGTACGTGAAAGCTTAAGTCCTTGTGCCGTTCCCGTTATACTTGTGCCTAATCAAGATGGAAGTTTCCGCATGTGTTCTGATTGTAGACCTATAAATGCTATTACCGTTCGCTATAGGCATCCCATTCCTCGCTTAGATGATATGCTTGATGAACTTAGCGGAGCCGCCTTTTTCTCAAAAATTGATCTTAAAAGTGGCTATTATCAAATCCTCATACAAGAAGGTGATGAGTGGAAAACTATTTTCAAAACCAAATTTGGCTTGTATGAGTGGTTAGTTATGCCTATGGGTTTATCGGAAGCTCCCGGTACTTTCATGCGTTTTATGCACTTTGTGCTTCGACCTTATATTGGAGTCTTTGTTGTGGTTTACTTTGATGATATTCTTGTGTTTAGAAAATCCATGAAAGAGCATCTTAATCATGTTAGGGCTGTTCTTCAAACACTTCGCAAGGAACGTGTATATGCCAACGAGAAAAAGTGCTTGTTTGGTGTTGACAAACTTGTTTTCTTGGGTTTTGTTGTCTCTTCCAAGGGTGTCCATGTTGACGAATCTAAAATTGAAGCAATTAAAACTTGGGCCAACCCACCAATTTGCAACAAGTGCGTAGCTTTCTTGGTCTTGCAGGTTTTTATCGCCGCTTTGTGAAAGACTTTAGCACTATTGCCGCTCCTTTGCATGCTTTAAGTAAGAAGAATGCTCCTTTTGTTTAGGGATCTTTGCAATCTACCGCTTTTGATGAGCTCAAGTCTTTGCTTACTCATGCTCTGATTCTTGCTTTGCCCAACTTTGACAAAACTTTTGAGGTTCATTGTGATGCAAGTGGTACCGGAATTGGCAGAGTTTTGATGCAAGAAAAACGCGCCATTGCATATTTTAGTGAAAAACTCTCCGGTGCTGAACTTAACTATCCCATCTATGACAAAGAATTGTATTCTTTAGTGTGTGTGCTACATGTTTGGGAACATTATCTTAGACCTCATGAGTTTGTCATACATACCAATCATGAAACGCTTAAGTACTTAAAAGGACAAACTAAATTAAACAAACGTCATGTCAAATGGAGTGAATTTATTGAATCTTTCCCATATGTGATCAAGTACATTAAGGGTAAGGAAAATGTAGTTGCGGATGCACTTTCACGCATATGCACGCTTGTCACTAAACTCGAGTTGAAAGTTATTGGCTTTGAGCACATAAAAGACTTGTATGCTAATGATCCATCTTTTGCTACTCCTTATGCTAAATGTTTGGCGCATACTTCTTGGGAACAATATTACATCAAAGATGATTATCTTATGAGAGCTAACAAACTATGCATTCCCGAGTCTTCTCTTCGTTTGCTCCTTTTGCAAGAGGCTCATGGAGGCGGACTCATGGGACATTTTGGACGCGACAAGACATTCGCCATGCTCTCCAAGAACTACTTTTGGCCCAAGATGTTCCGCGACATCTCACGCTTCACCAACCGATGCTCTACATGTCGCAAAGCTAAGTCCAAAGCTTAAACTCATGGTCTTTACATGCCTCTTCCTATTCCTTGTCAACCTTGGGAAGTCATTAGCATGGATTTTGCACTTGGTTTGCCTAGAACTCGAAATGGAAAGAATTCCGTCTTTGTTGTTGTGGACCAATTTTCTAAGATGACACATTTCATTCCTTGCCACAAGATAGACGATGCTTCACACATTGCAAATCTCTTTTGTAGGGAAATCTTGCGCCTCCATGGAGTACCAAAGACAATCGTCTCCGACCGCGACATCAAGTTCTTGAGTTACTTTTGGAAGACGCTATGCGCCAAGCTCGGAATCAAGCTCTTGTTCTCATCCGCTTACCATCCTCAAACCAACGGCCAAACGGAGGTGACGAACCATACGCTCTCCACCCTACTTCGCGTGTTGATCAAGAAGAACATCAAGTAGTGGGAGGAGTGCTTACCAGTCGCCGAGTACGCCTACAACCGTGCACGACATTCGACTACCGGCAAGTCCCCCTTTGAGGTCGTCTACGGCTTCAACCCGTTGTCCCCATTGGACATTCTACCTCTTCCTCTACAAGAGCGCACCAACCTCGACGCAAGTGCCCGTGCAAGCTACATTAAGAAGATGCATGAAGATACAAGGCACACCATCGAGCGCCAAGTACAACGACTCGCGACCAAGCTCAACATCAACAAGTATCCCATGATATTCAACATTGGAGACCTCATGTGGCTACACCTTCGGAAGGACCGTTTCCCCAACGAACGAAAGTCTAAACTTCTCCCTCGAGCCGGTGGACCTTTCAAGGTGCTAGCACGCTACAACAACAACACTTACAAGATTGACCTCCCATGCGACAAGTACAACATGAGAGACATCTTCAACGTCTCCGATCTCTCCCCGTACCATGGTGATGAGGGTTTCGATCCGAGGTCGGATCTTTCCCAAGGGGGGGGGAGATGACGTGAAGCATCCTTCGGTCATCCCCATGGACCTTCCATTGACTATCCAAGCTCCAAGTGGACCCATGACAAGAGCAAGGGCTCATGCTATTCAATATCAGGTGACATCACTCCTACTTGAGTTCCCCTTCTCTTCCAGTGAGACATGGCTACTGCCTAAGTCCGAGATGCTATGCATGATCAGGTACAACGCTCAAGCCACGGAGCCAGGAGCTGAAGAAGGAACTGCAGGCGTCAACTCTCTGGACAGCCCGGAACTTCCGCCCCCTGGAACGTCCGGCCTACTCAGAGCTTCCGGCCTCCGACGACATCGACCCGCCTGGGCGTGCCAACTCTCTGGTTAGCCCGGAACCTGCCCGGAACCCGGCCCGTACCTTCTGGTCCCCGGAACCTCCGGCCTGCCCGGACCGTCCGGCCCCCGGACGCCAGCCCAGCTCCACCCGTGGCAACTCTCTGCTTAGGCCGGACCCTGCCCGGACCCTCCGTCGCCCGGAACTTCCGGCCCTGCCTGCGCGCAGCCACTTGGGCCGAGGCCCGTGTACCCTTTCACCCCGTAAACTATATATACTCTTCTCCTACCTACGTTTTAGGGTTAGCATTGTGATAGCTCATTTGAGATAGAGCATTGCTAATCCGTACCAGATCTACTCCACGTGAGGGACCGCACCTCTTCGGGGAAGATCCATTCGGATTCAAGGCCTCCATCCGGAGAAGACAATCAAGACCTCACGGAGAAGAACGGTTACTCTTGTATCTTCCTTTGTTGACTTTGGATCTCATGATACTTTGTGCTTTCGGTGATCTAGC
>NC_041389.1:284555284-284610981 GCF_002162155.2 Triticum dicoccoides
CGCGTTCTTCGTGTTTCCCCGTAGGATCCACTCCAAACATGAAAGATTAGTCCCTAGGGTTCCACCCTACATCATCTTGGTCGTTGGGCGCCGCCACCATAGGATAGGTTTAGAGTCGGGCCATTTTTTTGTTCTAAATGTTCGAAATGTAACGAAAATACACGGTATTTGTATGAAATCTGTCATGTTTATATGAAATACGCCCATGTTTGCATGGATTTCATATGGTTTGTTGAAAAAGTGTTTGCAATGTATGCGGCTATGGTTGGATGGCGGCCTCCCGCATCTGTGTCCGCATACTGCACACCCCTCCCCCCCGCGCCCATGTCCATAGAAGGATGCGGGAGAAAATTTGCGGGCTGCCAGTGGAGATGCCCTAATGCAACAACATCTGCTACCCTTCGTGGTTTGTGCAATGTTTGCTTGGTACTCCTCCCTAAGGCATTGTTTGGTTGCAGGGAAACTAATCCTCTAGTGGAACTAATCCTGTTGGTATACGGGTGGATGTCTGCACGGATCTACATATTGCTACTGAAGCTCTTTCACATACATATTTGGGACAGAAGCGATTGTTTCCAACATCGCATTGACTATGTCTGCCAACGTCTTAAAGGGTGGAAGAAAACAATTCTTTCTATGCAGGGTATGGAATTTTTGTTGAAGCTCAACAGGAATATATTGAAGGCCGGACCAAATAAGGGATTTTCCTATACATGGCGGAGTATCGTAGCAGGAATCCAAACTTTTCAAAGGGGTTTCATTTGGCGAGTGGGATGAGATGAACAAATTAATATTTGGCAGGACCCTTGGATCCCATCAAGCCTTTCACAGAAAGTTATCACCCCTATAGGTGTAACTATGCTTAGATATGTGGAAGAAATCATAGATCCTCACCATGTACGGTGGGATGAAACCTTGATAAGAGATATTTTTCTCCAGTAGATGCTCATAGAATCCTGCAAATCCCGTTGAATGTCCACCTAGTGAAGGATTTTGTCACATGGATTTACACACGATCAGGAACCTTCTCAGTACAGTCGACATACCACGAAGAATTTGAGCATTAGTATGGACAATGCCTTGTTCGAGGAGATGGATAGGGAGCATGTACACAAACACAATTTGGAAGGAGATCTGGAACCTCAAGATCCCAGGAAAAAATAAAAAAATTGTGTGGAAGACCCTAAATGGATTGTTACCTTTCTATGGAATCCTTGCGAACAAACACATACCCCTTATCCTTCAATATACGTTATGTGCGGTTGGAGGTTAGGACATAAAACATTGTCTGTTTATTTGCAAAAGGTCGAAAGAAGTCTTGGCATAGTTGGGTTTATAGAGCACAATAGCAGATGTTGTATGGCAGGATCAATCGGGGTCTGTTACTACTGAGATCTTATGTCAGACTAATTCGGTCAAAGATGAAATCCCTACTATTGAACTCATGATAGTAGCGGCTTGGTACCTCTAGTGGCAGCACCGTCAACACGTGAACGGAGAGTCAATTCAGATCCTTAATAGAGCCGCGGTGTCAATTATAGTTTTGGGTACCAATTTTACTAGAGCTTATACGCCCAATCAGCCAGCAAGAAGTCATGATCACATGTCGAAGAGGCCAAATAGTGATGTGGTTAAAATTAACATTGATGCGGTCTTCCAATATGAAACACTTTCATGTGCAACATGAGCTATTGCTTGTGATGGACGCCGGAACTTTATTGCAGCAGCAACATGGTTTCTTCCACAAGTTGGCAGTGTCGATTCAGTGGAGATGACAACGGTCAGAATGAGCTATATCTAGCACGAAGAATTGGATGCAACAAAGTGCTCATTGAGTTAGACTTTAGCTTTGTGGTGGATTCAATCCAGACACCTGAAACCTATGTGGGCTCCGATGTGGCTACAGTGCTTGAGTGCAAGCAGCTAGCTTTGGATTTTGCTAGCGTTTCATATACACACTGTCTATGAGAAGCAAATGAGGTGGCTCACAAATTAGCAAAGAAATCGTTTAGCGAAAAGTTTTATATGTTCTGGGAAGCTATGATCCATGATTTTATTTCTCATTCTATTGTAAACGATATGTCCATTATTTGATGAATAAAGTCTTTGCTTTCAAAAAAATTCACTAGGGGATTGGGTTGATCCCTCCCTGACACCCAATCACTTCAATCCTTGTCTATGCCCAATATCTCCCCCCCCCCAAATCCCCTTCTCCAGATATCATTTGGTTCTCCTAGATCCACTTGTGAAGATGTAAATGGTATAGAGCATCACTTTTAGCATAACATCAGATCAACAATGCGTAATACTATCAAAAATTCTACAAAAGTGACTTGCTGCATAATAACATGATCTACACAAGAATGTAACAATAACATGCAAATCAAACTTGACATGACTCAAGCAAGAGAATCATAGATTGCACCGACATAAACTGGCAAACAAACATCTCATAAACAATACAAAAAAACTTCTCTAGCTACATAACATCATCATTTTTTATAAATTGCTTTGCACATTTTTGTGATTCATTTAAAACGTAAACATCATAGAATGTTGCTTCTGGGCACCTTCTAGGACAGATCCTCCTATGAGCTTCAAAGTCTATGTAGATATATCATGTGGCATATCTGAAAAGTGACATCAAATAAAAGTGACTCCAAACTCTAGAATGGTAACCACATTACATTAGCAAACCACAAAGTAAAGTTTGTTCTATTTATTGAAAGTAAACCTTCATTAAAACAAACAAACAAACAAACAGGGAGTAGATATGCAAAAGAACATCAAATTAAAATATAAATGCACAAAAATAAGCTTATTTCCCTTTCGTTTATTGGAAGGAGTGATGATGAGTAGACCAAGCACTCTATTGCTTATTATAGGTACTCAATGTAAGCTGGCCAACTATTAAGCAAACGAAACAACGATAATATTTTCCTGGCAGGATTAACTACATATTTCTTATTATGTAATGAGACAAGGCCATTCCATTGAGTGACTCGGTAAAAAGATGCTCGTACAAAAGTAACTGTTTATACAGGGAGGTAATGACCAAGCATGCAAACTTCACAATTATTATCACATCGCGTAGAGGAAAGTAATATATATCACAAATGGAGCTACACACCTAACATCTCTCAGCCATCAACAATATTAACAACATGAGAGAACTTAGGACAACAAAGTCTACTTACTTCAGCAAACAGAAAATGGTCTAAAGGAGCCAAACCACTGAACTAATCTGTTGCACACAAACAAGTGAAATAAGTCATCTAACAATGATAAAGTTTAGGAATAGATGAAAGATTGGCAGAAAGATCAAATCCAAAGAGAAAGGCACAAAAAGAGAAGATATGTTTTCCCTTGCCTCCACGGGCATAGTGATACCAAGTTGTATGTAAAGATTGATTGACACCTTAGTTATCTTGTTGCTGTAAAAGTATTGCTTTGTAGTAGTAGCCCAAAGCTGAAATACATACATACTTCCTCCATTAAAAAATAAGTGTCTCAACTTTGTACTAACCTTAGTAGAAAATTGTATTAAGGTTGATACACTTATTTTTGGACGGAGGGAGTACTTCCCATACATGCTAAACATGTAGATTCGGTTGGATCATTTTTTTTCTTTTTTGACCACAGAGATTTGGTTGGATCCAACCAATCCAATATAAGATACCCCACTTTATATACATACATACATACATAAATACTTACAGATAGATTTGGCAATAAGCAACACAAGATGTCCCCCTTTGCCAAAACAAAGTAAAATTAAGCAAAAAGATTACTCTAAAAAATGCATCTCTCCTCTAAGCTACTACGGTAGATGATCAAAGATCCAATAATCTAAAAATATTTGTCACAAGGTAGGTGCATCTCTTGGACAAAATATTTCGCACCCGTAAAAGTTCAATGAAATTTCTCTTTTGCAAAAATGCCATTTGGTATGTCTCACTATACTAGGTGTTCATGGCAACAACAGCAAACCACTCTCATCGCATGGTTCATTCATTCAGTTTTTCCAAGAAACAACTTGTAAATAATTCGAGTTAATTACCACAAGATAATAATCTCAAATCACATAAGATGGATTCACAACTTGTAAAGATGTTTTGCTCGGTAACTTGTAAATGATATATAATGATGTGAGGACCTCGTGATGACTCTAGCCTATGACCTTATCTTCTTCGACCTTGGCGGCCACCGCCCCTGCTTGGCTTGCCGGCGCTGCCTCCAGGCTGCTGTCTTCGTCCATGACGTGTGGTGATGAGGCAAAGATTCTGCTTGAGGCTCCTGCCAAGATAGATTGGCTCCGATGACGACAGCCATATCGTCACCAATGCTCGTCGCCCCTCGGATGCACCTGTCAACGGCAGCGACCTCGATGCCCACTGCTCCGCTGATACCACTTCTGACGACAATCCTGACCCTGACGACCATCGCTCCACCTACGCTGTTGCTGACAGTAGCCCCAACCCCGACGCCCATTGCTTCTACCCGACAGTCGATGCCTCCTTCAGAGTTGATTGTCCATGCAGATTTGTCGCGTGTAGGCGTATCAGTGTGTCTGGGATGGGGGACTAGAATGGATGCTTTGGTAGGATGCAACATCTGCTTCTTGTGGGGATTCATTGGAAGAGTGACAACTCATCACGAAGCGCCGCCGTTCGCTGCCTGTCGCAACATCCTGTCATTCCATTCGTAGTGCATGACCGGCTCCCCCATCATGGGTGAGCGATCGATGTTTACGGTGCCTCTCTAGAGGTCATTGTCGGTGTCAAAACCAGCGGATCTCGGGTAGGGGGTCCCGATCTGTGTGTCTTAGGCTAATGGTAACAGGAGGCAAGGGACACAATGTTTACCTAGGTTTGGGCCCTCTCGATGGAGGTAAAACCCTACTTCCTGCTTGATTGATATTGATGATATAAGTAGTACAAGTGTTGATCTACCACGAGATCGTAGAGGCTAAACCCTAGAAGCTAGCCTATGATGATAATGATTCTGTCCCTAAGGACTAAAACCCTCCGGTTTATATAGACATAGGAGAGGGCTAGGGTTTACATGGAGTCGGTTACAAGGAAGGAAATATAATATCCGGATCGCCAAGCTTGTCTTCCATGCAAAGGAGAGTCCCATCAGGACACGGGATGGAGTCTTGAGTCTTGTATCTTCGTGGTCCAACAGTCCGGCCAAAGTATATAGTCCGGCTGTCCGGATACCCCCTAATCCAGGACTCCCCACTACAACAGGAACCCCCTTATAGCAACGCATTTTTCCGTATCTAAAAGTCCATATATGCGTTGCTAGTGTCTTTACCAACGGTTTGGGATGCGTAGCCTTATCCAGTGTTGCTAGCGCATAATGCAACGCCTATATTGCCGTTGGTAAAAGGACCGCTGCAAGACTACAACAGTTAAAATGGTCTTCTACAACACTTTTATATGTTGGTGTTTAATGTACAAGAATCAAAATCCCATTGCTTGGCAACGGAGTATTTCCAACCCTCCAAGTATTATTATTATTATTATTATTATTATTATTATTATTATTATTATTATTATTATTATTATTATTATTATTATTATTATTATTCTTGTTGTTGTTGTTGTTGTTACTAGCAATTGAAGTAATGCTCCATGTAAAGGTGATAATTATGTATTTCAAGTGAAGGAAAAACAAGAGAATATACTGACGAGACAAAGAAATCATATATTAGATAAAATTGTTGGATTACAATAGTGGTTATTACAGGAGAACATCATCCAAATGTGATGCATAATCTATCTATTTTCTGACACTGAAACTTAAACGAAAGCATCCATCAACATCCCTACAACTTAACTAAAACTTAACCGAGGAACAACATTCAACAGGAATGTCATCCCTACGATATAACTAAAACTGATAGCATCCATCCATCATCATCATCATGAAACGGACCATCGACATCTTTCTTTGCAGTTGAGTTGCCACACACCCATATACTCATCCATTTATCTTTTGAATCTACAAACAAGAAAATAAAATGAATTGTTAACACGCAATGCATTGACATCATGCAAGTACTAACAAAGGCAAGATTAGTCACGTACAAACTTTGAAGGCCATGCAATCTTTGTTTTTCCAGCATTACCGAGAGTATTGCAGTTTTTGCGACTCCGTACCAAATTGTCAGTTTTCTCAAGTGCCATATCGACATGCACCGTCCAGAATTTATTTCCAATTTCAGCACCATCAAGTTTAATTTAGGATTACAACTTACAATTGTAGCAAGAGCTACGTCCATGCTATATTTTTTCAGGCTCTTCAAGAATATTTTAATTCCTACCTATTAGAGAAAACCAAAGTTACCATATGACAAAACAGGAAAAAAAACAGGGGAGCATATGAAATGAATGAGTACTCTTACAGGTAGTTCATTGGCACCCAACCAACTCAGGGAAGCACTTTGAGAACTCTTACTGCTTGCATTAGCACCTTTTATTGTTGTTTTTTTGGGCTGGACAACAGTCTAATAGCGGTTATTACAGGAGGAACATCATCCGAAGAAGAAGTAGTAAACAGCTAACACCATAGATTGAACACAAATTTGTATGTGATTATGAAAAGAAACCAGCTTGTTTGAAGCAGAAGTTTTTTCTCCCTGATGCGCACTGACAGCCTCAAGCAAAGTTTCTTTGTTCTGAACAACGTTCTGATAGCAAGACGACCAGTAGATACATGACCATCGGAAATAATATTTTTTGAACATATTGTATATGGTAATGGAAATATACCTTTTGTGCAGCAGAATTTATTTCCCCTTGCCATGCACTAAAATTATGATCAGAAGTTTCTTGGTTCTGGACAACATTCTGATAGCAACAAGTAACCACATAAATATGGGAGCAATATAGTTTGATCATAATTTTGGATATGAGACTATGATGATACCTTGGGTGCAGCAGAACATTTTTCTAGTTGTCGTGCACTGCCACCATTATGAACCATAGTTTGTTCGTTCTAGGATAAAATGATACGAATCAACTTTTGGGTATTGTACATGCAATTGCAAAAAGTGCAATCGTAACAACTTAAAACTCAGCAATGACAGGTTCCAAAGAGTATTTAAGTAGACAAACCTTATCTGAAACAGAATTGTTGTTTGATGTTTGCAAATCTGC
The DNA here is from genome assembly GCF_002162155.2 of Triticum dicoccoides. NCBI lineage: Eukaryota > Viridiplantae > Streptophyta > Magnoliopsida > Poales > Poaceae > Triticum > Triticum dicoccoides. The sequence continues at coordinate 284,562,451 of NC_041389.1, forward strand.
ACCATTTGAACCACTTTGCTTGTTTTGTAAATTACTTGGTCGTCTTTTAACAAGTCGGAGTCCATCAACGGGAGGAGCAAGCACCCTCTACATATGACATAACATAAATATTAGTTGAGACATAATTTCTAGAGTGAAATTTTAGGATTTTATTGAGTACTTTGACAAGATACAAACTTTTCTATTTGAGTTATGTCCGTCAACCGAAGGTTCAAACCAATGGTAGCCATTGGATCTGAAATTTCCTATGATATAAATACAGAAAGGTTAGTCCACAAACTATATGAAGGTTACAGTTCGTAGAAATTTACCTGATTGGTTGCCTTTCCATTCTTCGCATCTGCTCCTGTAGTTCCATTATTTTAGCATCTTGATTTTTCTTATCTTGCTGTAACTTTTGCAGTTCAACTCTAAATGCTAGTATATCTTCATTTCGTGTCTCCTCCACCCAAGTAAAATGTGTATTCTGGAATATACATGAAGTAGAAACATCAAAAAGTTTTTTGGGGTATGGAACTAGTCCCAAACCATGTACATGACCAGGCTTGTCATCTCCTAATAATATGTTTAACGCATCTCCTATCCATGCAATCTTGCCATCACTGTTATCTGCTAATTCAGGGTTTTCCCCATAATATCCTTGAACTCTTCCGAAATACATAAAGAATGTAAATAAGAAGAATATAAATAATATCAAATTCAAAAATGAATGGTTGAAAGTTGTAAATATACCACATGAGCATTAATGATTTTGTTCTTGCAAGTTTTCAGCTTGTGCGTATGGACGAACAGGTAAGCCCTATGAGGATACTTCTTTTCAGGATCTGTATCTTTCTGTTGTGAGCTTTTTGCCAAGGCTGATGAAAGAAGCAGTGTTCAAGTACTGCAACCGCAGGTAATGAACAACTAACAGACCTCAGCTCAGGCAGAGAAATTACTGCAGTTTTGTAAATACTAATGAATAAACTCTAAAATGCTAATTTCAATCAAGTATACGTAAGGTGTAACCTTATCGAAGACGTATAGGAAGAATCAGAAACAACCCCATCTATGTGAAGGGTCCCCAAAATTCTAATCTAAACAAATAACTGGGGGCAACTATCAAACACTTGGTCTGCACTATCAAATTCACTCAAGAGAAGAGTAATTACAAAGCTTTGAAGGGCCAGATCTCAAGCAAAAAGGGGGGAGGAGGCAAAATCTTCAAATCTTACTAGTATTTACCTGCTGTTTCTACGAAATCGGTGGTGGGGATTGATATGCTTTCCGTCCCAGATGCTGAACAAGACGTGCCTCCTTTGCCCTCAACCTTCAATCGTGGAATGGGGGTGCAGCTATGAGGTTCGTGAGGGAGGGCACGCCATGACCGATCTGCACAAGAGAGGGATCCTTCGTACAGGACGAGGAAGGGATCTATGTTGATATGGGGAGGGGCGGGAGGTTTCCTATTTTCGTGGCGCAGTTAACTCCTCACGAGACCTGATGTCAGTCTCCGTCGTTGATTAGTATGACAGGTGGGGCCATAGTAATCAAGCGCGCGAGCTTAATTTCCTTTGACTAGAATTAGTCGCTATTGGCGGAGACAGAGGAGGGAAAAGGGAAAAATCGGTGTGAAACCAGAAAAGAAAATTAGGGAGTAAAAATTTGAAGAGAAATAAGTTATATTATTTATTATTATCATCTGCCAGTGACACACACTTGTACATATATTTGTCATAAATTCCACGGTCGCGCGCAGAGCAGCGTTGGTCGAGGACGCCGCCCCGTTCTGCCTGCCCTCCCCTTGAGGCAGCGCTGGCGCCGCTCGGACATCTCTGCGGTGGTCTTGGACCAGTAGATGGCATAGGCCTCCGCCAATGCGGCGGTTGCGAGGACCCAATTTGGCGGGATGTCCGACATCGCAAACACGGTGCGGTGCTACACGTTGCGCCGCTCTGCTCACTCGGCCGCTGTCACACTACGGCGAGTATGTCCCGCCGCTGCATCCCAGGTAATGTACAAAGCATCCGCATGTGTTATCAAGCCCCAGGTAGGGCTTCTGCTTCATGTCGATCCGAGCAACGACATGGCGGTGATGGCAGCCGGGAGTCAATGAGGGCAATGCCAAATGACAATCACGGAGGGAGCTCAAACTATCGCTGTAACTCCTCGCATCCTCTGGAATGGCTGATTGGATCGGCGTGTTGCCGCTGTTTCGACATCAGTTTGCATGGGAGAGCGGTTTGGTTGGACCGCATACATTAGCACGAGTCCGGACGCACGCAAAAAACATTATGCCTCATTAATACCATCTTGAAATAGGCTTTCGCCTCACTTATAGATAAAGCAACAATCTATACAAACATCCAACACAATTGCAACCACAAAGACGGCTTGGGCAGTAGAACGCGGGAAAAGCCACCTAGTAGAACGACCCATCGGGCCATCTCCCACCAAGGAGACAAAGAACCTCTATGCGAGCTGGGCCATCTCCCACCAAGGAGTCCATATGGACCATCAACAGCTTACCAATCGGCTCCGACACAGCCTTGAGGATGTGCGTTCATGCTTGCCCCCTTCGGGGAGCCCATAGATGAACCACACCTGCTCAAGAGGAGGCACCGGGTCCGGCTTCACCATAGCCTTCTGAATAGAGATCGTGAACTTGTCGATAGGACACTTGACAATGTCTCGGGTGCAAACGTTGAGCATCTCCGCCGAGGGGAAGGGCACCGAGAAAACCACCGGTGCTGTCTCAGTGGCCTCCCACGAGAAGATGTTGTCTTTGTAATCGCCAATGTGTGCTGATAGCTTGGCCTTGATGACCTCGGTAGTCACCGCCAGGGACGGCGACAACTCCTGGCCAGGGACGACAGAGATCGACGCCAAGTGAGGCCAAACGGGTCGATCCTCCAGGGTCGCGTCCACGTTGTAGAACGCCCCATCAGGCACCCCGTACCCCAATTAGGAAAGGGTGGAGGGGCACCTACGGAGCGATACACTCTGCCCGGAAGTGCCCGGCGCATCCGCAGTTGATCCACATCATCTCCTCGCGGGTGCGGTGGCAGACAAGCATCCCGCCAGGGACACATGGGCGGGCGGCGGCCAATAGGGAATCGGCGCATCCGCTAGGGACACATGGGCCGGCCCACCCAGCCAAGCAGCCCCGCAGGCAGGCGCGGCGGCGACAGACTCCATCATGACGGCAGGGCCACCAGCCACGGGCGCGCGGGCATGGGAGCGCCTTTGCAGTCGCCGCTCCCGCGTTTGTACGATTTCAAAATCCCCCTCATTGAACTCTCATTAATACCGTTAATGCATTATATTAAAAAAGTATAAATTTGTTCTTATTTTCGGCCATGCCTCATTATTTGTGACCTCGTAATATTTCCCTGCCGCTAAAAAATATTAAATGTGTACGACTGAAGTCCAGTACTCTTAATTTTGCTTTCTATTTCAATTTATGTCTGTTTATTTATTTTTGCTTGGATCGAAGGGAGAAAAGAAAATAGGCAACAACCAGGGAGGTGGCGCCAACAGCGAGGCTGTCTGGTCTTGCGCGTGACACCTACCTATTGATCGAGTTCATGGAACCAGCCTATTTAACACTTCTATGTTGATTATCACGTTATATTTTCTCTAAATATCGTTACTATTTCATATTCAGGTGTTAAGGAGAACACTAACAGAAGAAAACTAAATCGAGCAGAGAGCTGCCTCTCTTCGACAAACCATGACACATAAGCAGTTCAGAAACAGCATGATGAACAAGTGTGCTCAACAGAAAACAGTTTAACTGCAGTTCCTGTCTCTGAAGTAAGGGCAGGAATTCCAAGATCTGACCCTTCTGATACATGGAAATATGACAAAGGACTTGTGTCCCCTGGGACATAGGAACTGATGAGTAACGAGCAAGATCGGTATTTTCCAGGTATCAACTGTTGCAGCTGCAATTCCTTCAACCACCAAACAGAAATTGCCAGACACATAAAAGAAATTCATCTACACCAGCTGAGTATTGTGTACTTTCTCTTGGAAATCGCAATAGTAATTTGGTGGATTCTAAATCCATTGCACACTGCAAAAAAAATAACAAATATTACTGCAGTTGTAACCATGAAGTAATTGCAAAAGCTTAGCTTGTAAATATCTGATTTGCGATTTAAGTTCCTATCGTTGTACAACAGAAATTCAAAATTTTATCATTTTTCAACAATATATAAGAAATGTATACTTGTTTCCAGTTCTTAAACTGCATGTTATACGCAAACTTGATTGCAAGTTATTTAGGCTACAAAACTAGTGAAATCATCTTAATATATCTTCCAAGTTTCAAAAAAAAATCTTAATATATCTTTGGTTCAAAGAAAAGGCAACCAGACTGTACACTATTTCCTAACAATGTGAACTTGACATCCAACAACACAGAATGACAGTAAATTTGTGAGCACATAGTACAGGTACGTAAAATCGGTGAACACATGGTACATCACAAGCAATAAATAGTATAACTTGCATTCACCTCTTGTACGAGAGCAGCTAGCAAGTTCAAATAGTCCAATTCAATTGTTGACCAACTGATTTTTCACCATGATACAACACCAGCAACAGCTGCAAAGTTCCAGTTAGTCCCAAAGACCATATTGTACAATCTGAAACCTTTTAATCTAACAAATCACTAAAAGAAAAAAAATCTAAAGATATGACATACAAGTGTCCAAATAACATCAATGATGCAAGCACAGAACAAATGTAGTTACAACAGCAATTCCATCTCAAAAGGCAGCTAACAAACTGACAAGATCATGTAGCCGATGCCTATGTTAGCCAATTCAGAGTAACACTTGTTAATCCATCAGACATAAGTCACTATTGTCAATGAAATAGCATGATCTAAGCATTGTTTTTCTGACATCAATAAAGCACGGATAAATCGTCATCCAACGTCCATTTTCAGTGCTAGGATAAAAGACCGCGGTTGGGAGTTGGAACATCAAAGTTTGAAGTTCTGGAGAGAGCAGATCAATATAGGCTAGAAAATCCCTAAAAAAGATAAGAGATTAGAAACAAACAGAGTGGGCACATTCTTCAGTAATCTGCACTCAAAGCGCAACTAGAATAAAAAGTGGCACATTCATCGTTCGTAGTATCTGATTAGGCAACAAACACGAGTTTTGAAGCAGTCAAACTATTGCCTAGCAGACTAGAGTTGTGAACTGGAACAAAAAGCTTAAAATGTGGAGAAAAAATATCAACGGAAACTATACACAAACCATGTCATTGGCATCTATACTCGACATTTTCCTCGAAAAATCATATGAATCATTTCTCCAATTGTTCAGAAAATCAATACAACCGAAATCTAAAGTCGACTGCACTTTCGAGAAGACAGTACCCAATTAACACCAATGGTGTTCTAAAATAACAGATTTAGTGACATAGCTACAGCTATAATTCAGTTACGTCAAAGTTGAAGTTCTAGAAAGAGCAGAGCAGATGTTTCTAAAAAATCTATAATCTAGTCAGAAGTACCCAAATAATATCAGTGAAATACTCAGACGGTAACACGTTTAGTTACAATACTACTCCAGTGGTAATCTACACACAAAAAGCAACTATATAACAAAACAACACAGCCAGGGTAGTCAGGTTAGCTTCAAAAATGTTATGGCACTTATTCTGGCAGTCACGCGAGCTGACGGAGTAGTCCAAACAACTATAGAACTTATGTTGGTAGTACCTTCATGGACTATTGGGAATTGGTCTGAACATCGAGGGTAGTCCAAACAACTGAACATAGCCCAGGTGGTACTGTACAGCTCTGAAATCCGTCCCCTTCATCATCTACCAAATCCCCCTACAGCCCACGGCCATGTCTCCAGGTGCCCACAAATAAGTTGACTAGATGAGAGGAGAAGGGAAGGAAGGAGGTTTACCTCGGTGGTCAGTCTTGCTGTCCTGCACGGCGAGGGAGAAGATGGCCGGCCGGAGGAGTAGTGCACCGACGGCGGGCAGGTCGGAGTGGCGGCCCGAGGAGCAGTGGACGCTAGCAGACGACTTCCAGCCCTCCTACCGCTGCCTTACTTCTTCTCCTTTCTGTGCTGTCCGCATAGCCGCCGCTCCCTTGTCCGTCGCCGCCTTCCCGCCACTCGCCAGTCCGTCGCCGCCTTTTCGCCGCTCCCCTTTCCGTCCGCCTTCAAGCCTAACGAGAGGAGATTGGATGATTGATTTGTGTCGTAGTCGGAGGGAGAGACCTAGATCGATCCGGATATGAAGGGCAATATCAATCTGGATCGAGAATAGAAGAGGAAGATTTGTTACTTCACGCGATCTGATTTGTCTAGGAAAGTTAGCACAGATTTTTGCGCCACATTATTAACCATGTGTACCGGCGTGTCCTTTTTTTGCAGAATTAATTTCAATTTTTTTGAGGGAGAATTAATTTTTATTTTAAATTATGTATATTTGTAGTTTTATAACATATATAATTTGCAACAATAAATGGCAACATATAAGATCTGTTGCACTCAATAGGGTCTCACGAGGTGCAAGTCTACAACGCATATGCTACATCATTTATATCCGTATCTATCATGATTTTTGCACAATAAAGTTAAAACATTGTAGAACATGTGTTGCTTTATAGGGGGTATCCTTGTAGTGCCCTCAGTAGCCCCTGAACCAGGCTTCAAAGACGATGAGTCCGGCGCGCAGTTTATCTTCGGCATTGCAAGTCGGGTTCCTTCTCTGAATACTCCAAAATAATTATCGAACACTTGGACCGTGTCCGGATCTGCAAGATGATCTTCATATACCACCATAGAGAGAATGATATTTCACAAATATAATCTGCTGACAACTTTAGACAAAGTGACATGACACTACGGTCGGGTCATTATTCGAACCGTTTTCCCACAACCAGCCATAGCGCATATTGTGAGGCGGTTTCCTGCGCACATCTTATCACAACAGAGATCATGTCCCCTTATTATGGGATTTCCATCAATACGGGTATGGGTAACCCAACCGCGCAATCAATCGTGGCGCTTGGGAAATAAGTGATTCTCAACGGAAAAGTGGGGAGGCGCACCGTTCTCGTCGCCTCTATAAAGGGATAAGGATTCCCCATTTTCACCCACGCCTTCTTCCTCCTCTGCTTATCCATTCCCACACCCTCGAGCTCCAGCGCCCTAGTTCACGCTTTCTCCGCACAGCCAAACATGTCCGGAGCAGGAGGCAAGTGGGTGGCCTCCACCGTGAAGGCGGAACATATTGCGAAGCTCCGGGAGGCCGGATACTTGGCCGCAGATATCACACACTAGCTACCGGACAAAGGTCAGGTCACTCCAACTCGGGAACCCCATGAGAGGGTCGTATTTCTCGCCCACTTCGTCCGTGGACTAGGATTTCCACTTCATCCCTTCGTCCGTGGGCTCATGTTCTACTACGGGCTAGATTTCCATGATCTAGTCCCAAATTTCGTCCTCAACATCTTGGTGTTTATCCTCGTCTGCGAGGCTTTCCTCCGCATCAGGCCTCACTTCAGCCTGTGGCTACGAATCTTCTGCGTGAAGCCGAAGATCGTGAGCGGCCAGCAAGCGGAGTGCGGAGGCGCCATGGTGGGCAAGATGCCCAATGTCACCTGGCTTGACGGCTCCTTCGTGGAGACCGTGAAAGGGTGGCAATCGAGGTGGTTCTACATCACCGAGCCGTGCGACGCCAACTGGGCGGTGGCCCTCGAGTTCCGATCCGGAATCCCCATGCGGCTCACCTCCTGGGAAAAGAAGGGCCTAACCTGGGGCGAACCTGCAGAGCTGACCGGACTTCAGAACTGCATCAAGAATATGAAGGACAAGAAAATCAAGCTTGTCAACGTGGTCCAGGTCATGCTTGTCCGCCGGATCTTCCGTGCCAAAGACGTGCTTTTAATCTGTGGGAGTTTGCTCCGGCCGAACACCAGACGCTTCAAAAGCTCTACGGCATGATGCACAAGGGCGCATGGAAGGCTCTGTTCAAGGCCTCCAAAGTACCTCCTCCCACATCTGAGGACCACGGACTTCACGCCACGTGGCTCCCTTGTCCGGTGAGTTTTCTGACTACAACTGGATGCGGTTTTTCCCAATGTACTCATGGAGGAATCTTAAGTCATTGTGTGTATTTGATCAGGAGTATGTGGAGACGGTGGAGCGGATTGACTGTCCTGTTCCACTGCCAGAAGGTCCAGCAGATGCTCTCCTGACGGAGATGCTAGTCCCGGCGCCCTACAAGGCACCGAAGAAGGCGGAAAAGAAGGCCCCGGGGACCAGGAAGGGTCTCCGGCGTAAGGTTGTACCAGATGCCTCGTTCGAAGACGACGAGGCACACTCCTCCCTTGAATGGGAGGAAGAAGAGGAAGGGGCCGCCCCATCCGAAGAGGATGGGGGGCCTAAGAAGGCGGGCCAGGGGACCGAGAAGGGTCCCCGACGCTAGGCTGTCATACCCTCGTCGTCCGAAGATGACGAGGCAGATTCCTCCCGCGGAGGCGGGGTGAAACACGAAGAAACTCTGCCTCCCCGCACTGGGGAGGAGAAGAAGAGGAAAGCCGCCCCGAAGGGGGAGGCTAGGACGCCCAAGAAGGGAAAGGCGTCCCTTCCAGATCACTCCACCACTGCCGCCTATAGCGAGGAGGAGTGGCTGCCCAGGGGGAAGCCCCTAGTAAGATTGTAAGTATCCGCACTCTATTTTTAGTGCGACTTTGCTTCATAGTATTGTTATAACACCAAACGGTCCTTGAGTGATTCAGCGATGAACTCGCTCCCGACGGCCACTACTCCTCGGCCTGCGGATGACATAGAGGTGTTGTCCCAAAGGCTCCCAGAGTAGGGTGAGGTGACTCTGGAGACGCCCCAATGCGGAATTCCAGACGCCGGGCACACGGGGTATAAGATCCCCACGGATCGTGCCGACGAGAGCCGCGGCCAACCGGGCTCTCAGCCGGATACTATACCGGAACCTCCGATGGTTCCGGACTCGGGTAGGCGGCCTCCCGCTAGGAAGGGCGAGCCGTCCATGCCGATGACTTCCGTTACGCCAGGGGTGTCGGATAGTCTGCTGGAAGCACTTCGTGGCACTTACATAGATGAAGAGCACCGTACTCTTATGAGTGCGGTGATTCAAAAGGTTCTGTCTACCAAGAGCGGACTAACCGAAGCCTGCACCAGCCTCCTGACGGGCTTTGAGGTAAGTAATCAAAAATGTGTGAAATTATCACCCGATAGGTAGTAGCCCCTGATACTCTGTTTGGTGTTCGGAACGAAAAGCCAAACGGAGGGTCGATTATAATCCATAGGAGTCTAATAGTAGGTTGACATGTTAATAAACAGGCGGTGCTTCTTGCCGCTGCTTCCCGCACGACCGAGGTCGCCGGACTTAAACGAGACCTGGAGTAGGTACAAGGAGAGCTCAGCCTCACAAAGAGGCAGCTCGAAGAGAACAAAGGTGAGTGATACCCCGTTCGCATATTTATAAAGAATAGACAAAAATTGGTGATTCTAACGACAAAGCCTCGTGACTTTGTGATAGGGGCCACCACTGAAGTGGCATCTCTGAAGAAAGGGCTGTCCGAGGCCGAAGACAAGGCGGCCCTGGAGCGCAAGGAGCGCGAAAAGCAAGATGCTAGAGTGGGCGAGGTACAGAAAGAGCTCCAGGAGCTCGGCAAGAAGTTCGAGTCCTTGGAGCATGATCTTAAGATGAAAGAGACTGAGCTTGCAAAGGCCCTTGCGAGTGTGAAAGACGCCAAGGCCGAAGCCGAAAAGGCACAGCAGGAAATCCATGCGGCCAAGAAGATAGCGGCGGGTAAGACATTCTTTATGCAAAGCAAGCATGTGGAGGAGACATTTCTTTTACTTACCCGGATTCGGAGCTCTCCAGGGGCATTCGTAGATCTGCCATGCAGCGTATCTGATGCTGCAGAGTTCTTCCATGCCGAGGAGGGGAGCTCAACGGAGAAGCTGTTCTGGTCCCAGTATGCTGGAGCCGAACACCTAGTGCCTCTGAGTGACCAACTAAAGCAGTTGGTTGAACTCCACAGGGCGGCCGAAGTGGCTATGAAAGATTTCGTAGTCTGGATGTGGCCTGGTGAGCCCTTGCCTGCCAGCTACTTCGGCCTAATAAAGCGGATGGTAAATGCCTGTTCGCGGCTTGAGGTGATCAAGCGATCCATTTGCATTGAGGGTGCCCGCCGGGCCTTTGCCCGTGCGAAGGTGCACTGGGGCAAGCTGGATGCGGAGAAGTTGGTGAAAGACGGGCTGCCGGAGGGCAAGGCGCATCGCTGTCCCGAAAGGTATTATGATGGCGTTATGAAAGGTGCTCGTCTCGTGGCCGATGAATGTACCAAGGACACGATCCTTGAGTAAATGTACTTCTGTCGTTGTTGTAATATAAAGACGAAGCTACTTGCGCTATATAGCGCTTTTTGATTTAAAATATTACCTTCTGTGTGGCTGTTTATAGAATTCTGAAAGTAGGCCAGTCGTCGGCTTCCGCCCCCACGTAACTAGTACCGGGGTGTTCCTGGAAAAACATGGACACTCTTTATCCAAATTTTTGGTCCCTTAAGGAGGTATCTGGCGCAGCGAACATGGCAATCGGACTATGCAGCTTTATAACTTTCACTTAGCCATAGAAGTCTACAATTTTAAATTTCGGTGAAGCCCATAGAATTCAGAAAGACAAATTGGGGCGCTATATACGCCTAAATCGGACGAAGCCGATTCCTCGCGTAAAGCGGAAAAAATCTTTAAGAATTTTAAGACCTCTCGAATAGCGACCAGCTCTCGCCGCATCATGTCGGTCAGTTTTCGGCTTTCTCTACTGAGGTGCTCGTCCGGAAGAACCAGGACACAACCGCAGTAGTTCTCCCTGCGCTACCTTAGCCGATATAACGGAGCATAAGGTACCAAAACAAGGGAGTCGGGCAAACCCAACTATTGACCCAAGACATGATTCGGAGCTGATGCATATAGTGCTATAAGTTCGGGGTGCTGTACTGTTGAAAGTGTCCGGACTTGTCTTGCCGTATTATTGGGCGCCATAAGAAGCCCCTGGCAAACTGAACGTACCAAGGTGTACGGATTTAGATAAACATTTATAGGAAAACTGTGCAAATAGGAATAATAAGTTGACACTATGTATTCTCTCCCATTGATGAATAATACGTTTAAGCGTATGTTTACAATGAGTGCGGTTAAGCAGAAGTAAATATGACTATTTAACATGTCCTATCCAAGGGCGGGATGCATGTAGGTATATAAAACAAGTATAACGATCGTGAACAAATTCCACCTGGGTATTTCCTTTGTGCGCAAAGCATGTTGCCTCCATGGTCTTCTCTCCTGTGTAAGTCCGACAATCCGGCTCTTCTGAAGAGGCTGCCCTAAAGCAGTGTCCTGAAAGATAAAAGGGGGGGGTTATTAAAGTATGTTGCGGTTATACCACACTGTTGACTGAGTCACCGTTGCGCCTCCTCCTATGCCCATGGTATTTTGAGTGCGTAATTGTGTACGCGCGGCATGAATGCTGCTTTGATGGGGCTCGAGCGGAGGCCGGACTGCTAGTCGCGCTCTTGGCGTGCCTGGCGATCCTGTTGCGGGGTGCTCCGGGCCCGCTATACGATATTCGATGCTGTCGTTGCTGGGTTGGTGGTTTGTCGGAGAAGGCCGCATTGTACTTCCGCTGCGAGGGCTGCAGTATGTTCTTCTGTATGGTGGGAGCGGTCCATGTTTCCGTTGACTGTTATGACCCCGCGAGGTCCTGGCATCTTGAGCTTGAGGTATGCATAGTGTGGTACCGCATTGAATCTAGCGAATGCGGTTCGTCCAAGCAGTGTGTGGTAACCACTACGGAAAGGGACGATATTGAAGATTAACTCTTCGCTTGGGAAGTAATCCGGAGATTCGAAGACCACTTCCAATGTTATAGAGCCCGTGCACCGGGCCTCTACTCCAGGAATTACACCTTTAAAGGTGGTTTTAGTGGGCTTGATCCTTGAAGGGTCGATGCCCATTTTGGGCACTATGTCCTGATAAAGCAGGTTCAGGCTGCTGCAGCTGTCCATAAGGACTCGTGTGAGGTGGAATCCGTCGATGATTGGGTCTAGGACCAATGCGGCTGAACCGCCGTGACGGATGCTGGTAGGGTGATCCCTACGATCAAAGGTGATCGGAAAAGCTGACCATGGGTTGAATTTTGGGGTGACTGGCTCCATCGCATAGACGTCCCGCAGTGCTCGCTTCCGTTCCCGTTTGGGAATGTGGGTGTCATAGATCATGTTGACCATTTTTACCTGGGGGGGAAACTTCTTCTGTCCCCCCGTGTTCGAACGCCGGGGCTCCTCGTCATCGTCGTTGTGCAGCCCCTTGTCCTTGTTTTCGGCGTTTATTTTACTGGCCTGTTTGAACACCTGATACGTCCATTTTGCATCATGCTTTTATATCGATATTTATTGCATTATGGGCTGTTATTTCACGTTATGTCACAATACTTATGGCTATTCTCTCTTATTTTACAAGGTTTACATGAAGAGGGAGAATGCCGGCAGCTGGAATTCTGGGCTGGAAAAGGAGCAAATATTGGAGGCCTATTCTGCGCAACTCCAAAAGTCCTGAAACTCCACGGAATATCTTAAAATAAATAAAGAAAAATCATCGCCAAAGATGAAGGCCAGGGGGCCCACACCCTGCTCACGAGGGTGGGGGGCGCCCCCCTGGGCGCGCCCCCCTACCTCGTGGGCCCCCTGGTGGCTCTCCGACGCCCGTATTCTCCTATATGAAGTCTTTTGATGAGAAAAAAATAGAAGGCAACCTTTCGGGACGAGACTCCGCCGCCACGAGGCGGAACCTTGGCGGAACCAATCTAGGGCTCCGGCAGAGCTGTTCTGCCGGGGACACTTCCCTCCGGGAGGGGGAAATCATCACCATCGTCATCACCATGCTCCTCTCATCGGGAGAGGGAAATCTCCATCAACATCTTCACCAGCAGCATCTGATCTCCAAACCCTAGTTCATATCTTGTATCCAATTCTTGTCTCCAAGTCCGGGATTGGTGCTAGTAGGTTGCTAGTAGTGTTGATTACTCCTTGTAGTTGATGCTAGTTGGTTTATTTGGTGGAAGATCATATGTTCAGATCCTTTATGCACATTATTACCCCTCTGATGATGAACATGAATATGCTTTGTGAGTAGTTATGTTTGTTCCTGAGGACAAGGGAGAAGTCTTGCTATTAGTAGTCATGTGAATTTGGTATTCGTTCGATATTTTGATAAGATGTATGTTGTCTAGCCTCTAGTGGTGTTATGTGAACATCGACTACATAAAACTTCACCATTATTTGGGCCTAGAGGAAGGCATTGGGAAGTAATAAGTAGATGATGGGTTGCTAGAGTGACAGAAGCTTAAACCCTAGTTTATGCGTTGCTTCGTAAGGGGCTGATTTGGATCCATATGTTTCATGCTATGGTTAGGTTTACCTTAATACTTTTGTTGTAGTTGCGGATGCTTGCAATAGAGGTTAATCATAAGTGGGATGCTTGTTCAAGTAAGAACATCACCCAAGCACCGGTCCACCCACATATCAAATTATCAAAGTACCGAACCCGAATCATATGAGCGTGATGAAAACTAGCTTGACGATATTCCCATGTGTCCTCGGGAGCGCTTTTCCTATTATAAGAGTTTGTCCAGGCTTTTCCTTTGCTACAAAAAGGATTGGGCCACCTTGCTGCACTTTATTTAATTTTGTTACTTGTTGCTCGTTACAATTTATCTTATCACAAAACTATCTGTTACCACTTATTTCAGTACTTGCAGAGAATACCTTGCTGAAAATTTCTTATCATTTCCTTCTGCTCCTCGTTGAGTTCGACACTCTTACTTATCAAAAGGACTACGATAGATCCCCTATACTTGTGGGTCATCAAGACTCTTTTCTGGCGCCGTTGCCGGCGAGTGAAGCGCCTTTGGTAGGTGGAATTTGGTAAGGAAGAATTTATTTAGCGTGCTGAAATTTTCTGTCACTTGTTACTATGGAAAGTAATTGTCTGAGGGGCTTGTTCGGGGTATCTTCACCCCGTCCAGTAGAACAAAGAGTTGCTCCTCAACCTACTCAACCTACTGAACCTATTGAAAATGAAACTCCTTTTGAGATTCCTTCGGGTATGATGGAAAAACTGCTAGCTAACACTTTTACAGGAGATGGAACAAAGCATCCTGATGAATATCTATGCTATGTGGATGATATTTGTGGACTATTTAAGCTTGCAGGTATACCCGATGATGTTGTTAATAAGAAGGATTTCCCTTTATCTTTGAAGGGAGACGCATTGACATGGTACAGGCTATGTGATGATATGAGATCATGGAACTATAAAAGATTGAAATTGGAATTTCATCAAAAGTATTACCCTATGCATCTTGTTCATCTTGATCGCAATTATATATATAATTTTTGGCCTCGCGAAGGATAAAGCATTGCTCAAGCTTGGGGCAGGCTTAAATCAATTCTATATTCATGCCCCAATCATGAACTCGCAAGAGAAGTGATTATGCAAAGTTTTTATGCTCGGCTTTCTGATAACAATTGCACCATGCTCGATACTTCTTGTACTGGCTCTTTTATGATGAAGACTATTGAATTTAGATGGAATTTATTGGGTAGAATTAAACGCAACTCTAAAGATTGGGACCTCGACGATGGTAAGGAGTCAGGTATGACACCTAAGTTTGATTGTGTTTAATATTTTATGGATACCGATATTTTCCGTAAGTTTAGCACTAAATATGGACTTGACTCTGAGATAGTAGCTTCTTTCTGTGAATGTTTTGCTATTTATGTTGATCTCCCCAAGGAGAAGTGGTTTAAATATCATCCTCCCATAGAAGTAAAAGTAGCTGCACCTATTAAAGTTGAAGAAAAAATTGTCACTTGTAATGATCCTATTGTTCCCACTTCTTATGTTGAGAAACCACCTTTCGCTGTTAGAATGAAGGATCATGCTAAAGCTTCAACTGTTGTTCGTAAAAGCAATACTAGAACTTATACACCTCCTGAGCAAGTCAAAGTAGAACCCAATATTGCTATTGTTAATGATCTCTTGTCTGATAATATTGATGGGCATGTTATTCAATTCTGTGGTGAAACTGCCAGAATTGCTAAACCTTGTGATAGAGATAAACATAGACCTGTGGTAGGCGTGCCTGTTATTTCTGTTAAAATAGGAGATCATTGTTATCATGGCTTGTGTGATATGGGTGCTAGTGCTAGTGTTATACCCATTGACTTATACAAAGAAATTATGCATGATATTGCACCTGCCGAGTTAGAAGATATTGATGTTACAACTAAAATTGCCAATAGAGATACTATATCTGCAATGGGAATTGTTAGATATGTTGAAGTCTTGTGTGGGAAAACCAAATATCCCGCTGATTTTCTTGTTCTTGGTTCTCCACAAGATAGCTTTTGTCCCATTATATTTGGTAGACCCTTCTTGAATACTGCTAATGCTAAAATAGACTGCAAAAAGAATGTTGTTACTGTTGGCTTGGATGATATGGTTCATGAGTTTAATTTCTCTAAATTCAGTAAACAACATCATGAGGAAGAATTGACTAGTAAGGACGAAATTATTGGTCTTGCTTCTATTTCCGTACCTCCTAGTGATCCTTTAGAACAATATTTGCTAGACCATGAAAATGATATGTTCATGAATGAAAGAAGGGAAATAGATGAAGTATTCTTTAAACAGGAACCTATTCTGCAACACAATTTGCCTGTTGAAATTCTAGGGGATCCTCCTCCACCCAAGGGTGATCCCGTGTTTGAGCTTAAACCATTGCCTGATAATCTTAAATATGCTTATCTTGATGAAAAGAAAATTTATCCTATCATTATTAGCGCTAACCTTTCAGAGCATGAAGAAGAAAGATTATTGAAAACTTTAAAGAAGCACCGTGTTGCTATTGGATATACTCTCGATGATCTTAAGGGCATTAGTCCCACTCTATGTCAACATAAAATAAATTTGGAAGCTGATGCCAAACCAGTTTGTGATCCTCAATGATGTTTGAATCCTAAAATGAAAGAAGTGGTAAGAAAGGAAATACTCAAGCTTCTGGAGGCAGGTATAATTTATCCCGTTGCTGATAGTTAGTGGGTAAGTCATGTCCATTGTGTCCCTAAGAAGGGAGGTATTACTGTTGTCCCTAATGATAAAGATGAATTGATTCCGCAAAGAATCATCACAGGTTATAGGATGGTAATTGATTTCCGCAAATTAAATAAGGCTACTAAGAAAGATCATTACCCCTTACCTTTTATTGATCAAATGCTAGAAATTATGCAAACATACACACTATTGCTTTCTAGATGGTTATTCCGGTTTTTCTCAAATACCTGTGTCGGCTAAAGATCAATCAAAGACTACTTTTACATGCCCTTTTGGTACTTTTGCTTATAGACGTATGCCTTTCGGTTTATGTAATGCACTTGCTACCTTTCAAAGATGCATGATAGCTATATTATCTGACTTTTGTGAGAAAATTTGTGAGGTTTTCATGGACGACTTTTCCGTCTATGGTTCCTCTTTTGATGATTGCTTGAGCAATCTTGCTCGAGTTTTGCAGAGATGTGAAGAAACTAATCTTGTCTTGAATTGGGAAAAGTGCCACTTTATGGTTAATGAAGGTATTGTGTTCGGGCACAAAGTTTCTGAAAGAGGTATTGAAGTTGATAAACCAAGGTTGATGCTATTGAAAAGATGCCATGTCCCAAGGACATCAAAGGTATAAGAAGTTTCCTTGGTCACGCCGGATTTTATAGGAGGTTCATTAAGGACTTCTCAAAAATCTCTCGGCCCCTGACTAATTTATTACAAAAAGATGTACCATTTGTCTTTGATGATGATTGTGTAGAAGCATTTGAAATTCTTAAGAAAACATTAGCCTCTGCACCTGTTGTTCAGCCACCTGATTGGAATTTACCCTTTGAAATTATGTGTGATGCTAGTGATTATGTTGTAGGTGCTGTTCTAGGGCAAAGAGTTGATAAGAAATTAAATGTTATCCATTATGCTAGTAAGACTCTAGACAATGCTCAAAGAAATTATGCTACTACCAAAAAGGAACTTTTAGCAGTTGTATTTGCTTGTGATAAATTCAGACCCTATATTGTTGATTCTAAAGTAACTATTCACACAGATCATGCTGCTATTAAATATCTTATGGAAAAGAAAGATGCAAAACCTAGACTCATTAGATGGGTTCTCCTGCTGCAAGAATTTGATTTACATATTGTAAATAAAAAAGGAGCTGAGAACCCCGTTGCAGACAACTTGTCTAGGTTAGAGAATGTTCTTGATGACCCACTACCTATTGATGATAGCTTTCCTGATGAACAATTAAATGTCATAAGCACTTCTCGTAGCACTCCATGGTATGCTGATTATGCTAATTATATTGTTGCTAAATTTATACCACCTAGCTTCACATACCAACAAAAGAAAAAGTTTATCTATGGCTTGCGACATTACTTTTGGGATGACCCACATCTTTATAAAGAAGGAGTAGATGGTGTTATTAGACATTGTGTACCTGAGCATGAACAGGAACAGATCCTAGGCAAGTGTCACTCCGAAGCTTATGGAGGACACCACACTGGAGATAGAATTGCACATAAGGTATTGCAATCCGGTTTTTATTGGCCTACTCTCTTCAAGGATGCCCGTAAGTTTGTTTTGTCTTGCGACGAATGTCAAAGAATTGTTAATATTAGTAGACGTCAAGAAATGCCTATGAATTATTCACTTGTTATTGAACCATTTGTCGTTTGGGGCTTTGATTATACGGGACCTTTTCCTGCCTCTAATGGATATACTCATATTTTAGTTATTGTTGATTACGTTACTAAGTGGGTGGAAGCTATTCCAACTAGTAGTGCTGATCATAACATGATGACCCACAAGTATAGGGGATCTATCATAGTCCCTTCAATAAGTAAGAGTGTCGAACCCAACGAGGAGCAGAAGGAAATGATAAGCGGTTTTCAGCAAGGTATTCTCTGCAAGTACTGAAATAAGTGGTAACAGATAGTTTTGTGATAAGGTAAATTGTAACGAGCAACAAGTCACAAAAGTAAATAAGGTGCAGAAAGGTGGCCCAATCCTTTTTGTAGCAAAGGACAAGCCGGAACAAACTCTTATAATAGGAAAAGCGCTCCCGAGGACACATGGGAATATCGTCAAGCTAGTTTTCATCACGCTCATATGATTCGCGTTCGGTATTTTGATAATTTAATATGTGGGTGGACCGGTGCTTGGGTGCTGTTCTTACTTGAACAAACATCCCACTTATGATTAACCTCTATTGCAAGCATCCGCAACTACAACAAAAGTATTAAGGTAAACCTAACCATAGCATGAAACATATGGATCCAAATTAGCCCCTTACGAAGGAACTCATAAACTAGGGTTTAAGCTTCTGTCACTCTACTAACCCATCATCTACTTATTACTTCCCAATGCCTTCCTCTAGGCCCAAATAATGGTGAAGTGTTATGTAGTCGACGTTCACATAATACCACTAGAGGATAGACAACACACATCTCATCAAAATATCGAACGAACACCAAATTCACATGACTACTAATAGCGAGACTTCTCCCTTGTCCTCAAGAACAAACGTAACTACTCACAAAGCATATTCATGTTCATAATCAGAGGGGTAATAATATGCATAAAGGATCTGAACATATGATCTTCCACCAAATAAACCAACTAGTATCAACTACAAGGAGTAATCAACACTACTAGCAACCTACTAGCACCAATCCCAGACTTGGAGACAAGAATTGGATACAAGAGATGAACTAGGGTTTGGAGATGAGATGGTGCTGGTGAAGATGTTGATGGAGATTGCCCTCTCCCGATGAGAGGAGCGTTGGTGATGATGATGGCGATGATTTCCCCCTCCCGGAGGGAAGTGTCCCCGGCAGAACAGCTCTGCCGGAGCCCTAGATTGGTTCCACCAAGGTTCCGCCTCGTGGCGGCGGAGTCTCGTCCCGAAAGGTTGCTTATGATTTTTTTTCTCATCGAAAGACTTCATATAGGAGAAGATGGGCGTCGGAGAGCCACCAGGGGGCCCACGAGGTAGGGGGCGCGCCCAGGGGGGAGGGGCGCACACCCACCCTCGTGAGCAGGGTGTGGGCCCCCTGGCCTTCATCTTTGGCGATGATTTTTCTTTATTTATTTTAAGATATTCCATGGAGTTTCAGGACTTTTGGAGTTGCGCAGAATAGGTCTCCAATATTTGCTCCTTTTCCAGCCAGAGTTCCAGCTGCTGGCATTCCCCCTCTTCATGGCAAACCTTGTAAAATAAGAGAGAATAGCCATAAGTATTGTGACATAACGTGAAATAACAACCCATAATGCGATAAATATCGATATAAAAGCATGATGCGAAATGGACGTATCAACTCCCCCAAGCTTAGACCTCGCTTGTCCTCAAGCGAAAAGCCGATAACAATAAATATGTCCTCATGTTTAGAGGTAGAGGCGTCGATAAAAATAAAATACGGACATGAAGGCATCATGATTATTCTCATAACAACAACATATATAGATTTGTCATATGATTACTTATGTTCAAGTGATGATCTTTTCACAATGCAAAACCAAAGTATGAATCATAAACCTTATGGAGCATTAACAAATTATACCCTCAGTCATTGAAACAATTGCAATTTACCATAACATCGGAAAGAGTCTATGTCAGAGCTTAAAAGCAAGTCCACATACTCAACTATCACTTAGTCCTTCATAATTGCTAACACTCACGCAATACCTGTGGTAACGGAGTTTTAACCGGACACAAAGAAAGATAGGGACTTGTAATTTTGCCCCACAACCTTTTACCTCAAGGGTAATGTCAACAATAATAATTCATGCTCCCCCACATCCAATTAAATATATTTATCATGTTCTTTCCAACATGTTGGGCTTGCCAAAGGATAAAATAAAAAGGAGAAGGTGAAGATCACCGTGACTCTTGCATAAGATAGAAGATAATAATAAAAGATAGGCCCTTCGTAGAGGGAAGCAGAGGTTGCCATGCGCTTTTATGGTTGGATGCAAGAAATCTTAATGCAAAAGTACGTCACTTTATATTGCCCCTTGTATGTGAACCTTTATTATGCAGTCCGTCGCTTTTATTGTGTTCACAACAAGTTCGTACAAAGCTTATTTCTCTGCACTAATAATTCATGCATATTTAGAGAGCAATTTTTATTGCTTGCACCGATGACAACTTACTTGAAGGATCTTACTCAATCCATATGTAGATATGGTGGACTCTCATGGCTAAACTGGTTTAGGGGTATTTGGAAGCACAAGTAGTATCTCTACTTGGTGCTGAGAATTTGGCTAGCATGAGGGGGAAAGGCAAGCTCAGCATGTTAGGAGATCCATGACAATATACTTTATCTCAGATATAAGAAAACATAAATCATTACGTTGTCTTCCTTGTCCAACATCAACTCTTTAGCATGTCATAATTTAATGAGTGTTCCCAATCATAAAAGATGTCAATGATAATATATCTATATGTGAAACCTCTCTCTCCTTATTACTTCCTATTAATAGCAATAATGACCAAAGCTATATTTGCCAACTCCCACAACTTTTTAATCATCATATTCTTTCTATGTGGAGTCATTACTTTCACTAAGATCAATATGAACTCTTTGATTCTTTTCATTTTCTTTTTCGTTCACCCAAGATCATGGCAAAATAATCAAGTCCTTGACTCAACACTAATTATATATAGCTCGTGGACTCGATTGCATAGAGGGATCATAAAGCAAAACTTCAAAACTAGATCATGCCATGACTTTATTCTACTAAATCAAGATACTACTAATAGGATCGAACTAAGAAAAACGGTAAAGATAGGAGTTGTGATGGTGATACGATACCGGGGCACCTCCCCCAAGCTTGGCAGTTGCCAAGGGGAGTGCCCATACCCATGTGATTATGTCTCCTTCTTTGTTGTTGGCGGTGGAGGTGTTGTTAATGATGCAAGCTTGTTTTCCACCTTCCATGGAATAGGCTCACCCTCATAGAAGGATGATAGAGTCTCCTGAATCCTCAGATCTGCAACGGAAACATCTCGAAACGAAAACAGAGGATATTTGCGTGATACGGGAGTCAAAACCTTCGGGAGAATATATAATGAATTTTTACCGACCAAAATACGTATCGTGCAAGAAAACAGAGTCCGGAGGGCACACGAGGTGCTCATGAGGTAGGGGGGCGCGCCCAGGGGGTAGGGCGCGCCCTCCACTCTCGTGGAGGCCTCGTGTCCTCCCCGGACTGATACTTATTTTTCTATTTTTCTAACTATTCCAAAACGGAGAAATATTGCCTTAGAATTTGTTTTGGAGTCGGTTTACTTACCGTACCACATACCTATTCCTTTTCGGAGTCTGGAACGTTCTGGAAAGTGTCTCTTATGTATTCCTCCAGGGTTACGGTTTCAATGATATTGGTTTCAACATTTATGGGATTACCTGAGATATAGTGTTTGATTCTTTGACCGTTTACCACCTTCGGATTTGTGCCTGCGAAGTTGTTGATTTTTATGGCACCGAAACGATAGACCTCCTCGATAACGTAAGGACCTTCCCATTTGGAGAGAAGTTTTCCTGCAAAAAATCTTAAATGAGAGTTGTATAGTAATACATAATCACCTACATTAAACTCACGCTTTTGTATCCTTTTGTCATGCCATCTTTTAACCTTTTCTTTAAATAACTTGGCATTTTCATAAGCTTGGGTTCTCCATTCATCAAGTGAGCTAATATCAAATAACCTCTTCTCACCGGCAAGTTTGAAATCATAGTTGAGCTCTTTAATAGCCCAATATGCCTTATGTTCTAGTTTGAGAGGTAAGTGACATGCTTTTCCATAAACCATTTTATACGGAGACATGCCCATAGGATTCTTATATGCAGTTCTATAGGCCCATAATGCATCATCAAGTTTCTTGGACCAATTCTTTCTAGACCTATTAATAGTCTTCTGCAAAATTAATTTGAGCTCTCTATTACTCAATTCTACCTGACCACTAGACTGCGGGTGATATGGAGATGCAATCCTATGATTAACATCGTATTTAGCAAGCATCTTACGGAAAGCACCTGAATAAAGTGTGAACCACCATCAGTCATTAAATATCTAGGGACTCCAAACCTCGGAAAAATAACTTCCTTAAGCATTTTAATAGAAGTGTTATGATCAACACTACTAGTTGGAATAGCTTCTACCCACTTAGTAACATAATCAACAACAACTAAAATATGTGTATATCCATTAGAGGCAGGAAAAGGTCCCATATAATCAAAGCCCCAAACATCAAATGGTTCAATAACAAGTGAACAATTCATGGGCATTTCTTGACGTCTACTAATATTACCAATTCTTTGACATTCATCACAAGACAAAACAAACTTACGGGCATCCTTCAAGAGAGTAGGCCAATAAAAACCAGATTGCAATACCTTATGTGCAGTTCTATCTCCAGCGTGGTGTCCTCCATAAGCTTCGGAGTGACACTTGCGTAGGATCTGTTCCTGTTCATGCTTAGGTACACAACGTCTAATAACACCATCTACTCCTTCTTTATAAAGATGTGGATCATCCCAAAAGTAATGTCTCAAATCATAAAAGAACTTTTTCTTTTGTTGGTATGTGAAGCTAGGTGGTATAAATTTAGCAACAATGTAATTAGCATAATCAGCATACCATGGAGTGCTACGAGAAGTGCTTATGACATTTAATTGTTCATCAGGAAAGCTATCATCAATAGGTAGTGGGTCATCAAGAACATTCTCTAACCTAGATAAGTTGTCTGCAACGGGGTTCTCAGCTCCTTTTCTATCAACAATACGCAAATCAAATTCTTGCAGCAAGAGAACCCATCTAATAAGTCTAGGTTTAGCATCTTTCTTTTCCATAAGATATTTAATAGCAGCATGATCGGTGTGAATGGTTACTTTAGAATCAACAATATAGGGTCTGAATTTATCACAGGCAAACACAACTGCTAAAAGTTCCTTTTCGGTAGTAGCATAATTTCTTTGAGCATTGTCTAGAGTCTTACTAGCATAATGGATAACATTTAATTTCTTATCAACTCCTTGCCCTAGAACAGCACCTACAACATAATCACTAGCATCACACATAATTTCAAAGGGTAAATTCCAATCAGGTGGCTGAACAATAGGTGCAGAGACTAATGCTTTCTTAAGTATTTCAAATGCTTCTACACAATCATCATCAAAGACAAATGGTACATCTTTTTGTAATAAATTAGTCAGAGGCCAAGAGATTTTTGAGAAGTCCTTAATGAACCTCCTATAAAACCCGGCGTGACCAAGGAAACTTCTTATACCTTTGATGTCCTTGGGACATGGCATCTTTTCAATAGCATCAACCTTGGCTTTATCAACTTCAATATCTCTTTCAGAAACTTTGTGCCCCAACACAATACCTTCATTAACCATAAAGTGGCACTTTTCCCAATTCAAGACAAGATTAGTTTCTTCACATCTCTGCAAAACTCGATCAAGATTGCTCAAGCAATCATGAAAAGAGGAACCATAGACGGAAAAGTCGTCCATGAAAACCTCACAAATCTTTTCATAAAAATCAAAGAATATAGCCATCATGCATCTTTGAAAGTTAGCAGGTGCATTACATAAACCAAAAGGCATACGTCTATAAGCAAAAGTACCAAAAGGGCATGTAAAAGTAGTCTTTGATTGATCTTTAGCCAACACAGGTATTTGAGAGAAACCAGAATAACCATCTAGAAAGCAATAATGTGTATGTTTGCATAATCTTTCTAGCATTTGATCAATAAAAGGTAAGGGGTAATGATCTTTCTTAGTAGCTTTATTTAATTTGCGGAAATGCATTACCATCCTATAACCTGTGATAATTCTTTGTGGAATCAATTCATCTTTATCATTAGGGACAACAATAATACCTCCCTTCTTAGGGACACAATGGACAGGACTTACCCACTGACTATTAGCAACGGGATAAATTATACCTGCCTCCAGTAGCTTGAGTATTTCCTTTCTTACCACTTCTTTCATTTTAGGATTCAAACATCGTTGAGGATCACGAACTGGTTTAGCATCCGCTTCCAAATTTATTTTATGTTGACATAGAGTGGGACTAATGCCCTTAAGATCATCGAGAGTATATCCAATAGCTGCACGGTGCTTCTTCAGAGTTTTCAATAATCTTTCTTCTTCATGCTCTGAAAGGTTAGCACTAATAATAACAGGATATATTTTCTTTTCATCAAGATAAGCATATTTAAGATTATCAGGCAACGGTTTAAGCTCAAACACGGGATCACCCTTGGGTGGAGGAGGATCCCCTAGGATTTCAACAGGCAAATTGTGTTGCAGAATAGGTTCCTGTTTAAAGAATACTTCATCTATTTCCCTTCTTTCATTCATGAACATCTCATTTTCATGGTCTAGCAAATAGTGTTCTAAAGGATCACTAGGAGGTACATCAATAGAAGCAAGACCAATAATTTCATCCTTACTAGGCAATTCTTCCTCACGATGTTGTTTACTAAATTTAGAGAAATTAAACTCATGAACCATATCATCCAAGCCAACAGTAACAACATTCTTTTTGCAGTCTATCGTAGCATTAACAGTATTCAAGAAGGGTCTACCAAAAATAATAGGACAAAAGCTATCTTGTGGAGAACCAAGAACAAGGAAATCAGCGGGATATTTGGTTTTTCCACACAAGAATTCAACATCTCTAACAATTCCCACTGCAGATATAGTATCTCTATTGGCAAGTTTAATTGTAACATCAATATCTTCTAACTCAGCAGGTGCGATATCATGCATAATTTCTTTATATAAGTCAATGGGTATAACACTAGCACTAGAACCCATATCACATAAGCCATGATAACAATGATCTCCTATTTTAACAGAAATAATAGTCACGCCTACCACGGGTCTATGTTTATCTCTATTGAAGGGTTTAGCAATTCTAGCATTTTCACTAGAGAATTCAATAACATTCCCATCAATATTATCGGACAAGAGATCTTTAACAATAGCAATATTAGGTTCTACTTTGACTTGCTCAGGAGGTGTATAAGTTCTAGTATTGCTTTTACGAACAACAGTTGAAGCTTTAGCATGATCCTTTACTCTAGCAGGGAAAGGTGGTTTCTCAACATAAGAGGTGGGAACAATAGGATCATTATAAGTGATGGTCTTTTCTTCCACTTTAATAGGTGCAGCTACTTTTACTTCTATTGGAGGATGATATTTAAACCACTTCTCCTTGGGGAGATCAGCATAAGTAGCAAAAGATTCACAGAAAGAAGCTACTATCTCAGAGTCAAGTCCATATTTAGTGCTAAACTTACGGAAAATATCGGTATCCATAAAAGATTTAACACAATCAAACTTAGGTGTCATACCTGACTCCTTACCTTCGTCGAGGTCCCGATCTTCAGAGTTGCGTTTAATTCTATCCAATAAATTCCATCTGAATTCAATAGTCTTCATCATAAAAGAGCCAGCACAAGAAGTGTCGAGCATGGTTTGATTATTATGAGAAAGCCGGGCATAAAAACTTTGCGTAATTATTTCTCTTGAGAGCTCATGATTGGGGCATGAATATAACATTGATTTAAGCCTCCCCCAAGCTTGAGCGATGCTTTCTCCTTCACGAGGCCAAAAATTATATATATAATTGCGATCACGATGAACAAGATGCATAGGGTAATACTTTTGATGAAATTCCAATTTCACTCTTTTATAGTTCCATGATCTTGTGTCATCACATAGCCTATACCATGTCGATGCGTCTCCCTCCAAAGATAAAGGGAAAGCCTTCTTATTAACAACATCATCGGGTATACCTGCAAGCTTAAATAATCCACAAATATCATCCAAATAGCGTAGATGCTCGTCGGGATGCTTTGTCCCATCTCCTGTAAAAGTATTAGCCAGCAGTTTTTCCATAATACCTGAAGGAAATTCAAAAGGAGTTTCATTTTCAATAGGTTCAGTAGGTTGAGGAGCAACTCTTTGCTCTACTGGACAGGGTGAAGATACCCGAACAAGCCCCTCAAAGAATAAGTTTCCATAGTAACAAGTGACAGAAAATTTCAGCACACTATATAAATTTTTCCTTACCAAATTCCACTTACCAAAGGCGCTACACTCCCCGGCAACGGCGCCAGAAAAGAGTCTTGATGACCCACAAGTATAGGGGATCTATCATAGTCCTTTTGATAAGTAAGAGTGTCGAACCCAACGAGGAGCAGAAGGAAATGATAAGCGGTTTTCAGCAAGGTATTCTCTGCAAGTACTGAAATAAGTGGTAACAAATAGTTTTGTGATAAGGTAAATTGTAATGAGCAACAAGTAACAAAAGTAAATAAGGTGCAGCAAGGCGGCCCAATCCTTTTTGTAGCAAAGGACAAGCCGGAACAAACTCTTATAATAGGAAAAGCGCTCCTGAGGACACATGGGAATATCGTCAAGCTAGTTTTCATCACGCTCATATGATTCACGTTTGGTACTTTGATAATTTGATATGTGGGTGGACCGGTGCTTGGGTGCTGTTCTTACTTGAACAAACATCCCACTTATGATTAACCTCTATTGCAAGCATCCGCAACTACAACAAAAGTATTAAGGTAAACCTAACCATAGCATGAAACATATGGATCCAAATCAGCCCCTTACGAAACAACTCATAAACTAGGGTTTAAGCTTCTGTCACTCTAGCAACCCATCATCTACTTATTACTTCCCAATGCCTTCCTCTAGGCCCAAATAATGGTGAAGTGTTATGTAGTCGACGTTCTCATAACACCACTAGAGGATAGACAACACACATCTCATCAAAATATCGAACGAATACCAAATTCACATGACTACTAATAGCGAGACTTCTCCCTTGTCCTCAGGAACAAACGTAACTACTCACAAAGCATATTCATGTTCATAATCAGAGGGGTAATAATATGCATAAAGGATCTGAACATATGATCTTCCACCAAATAAACCAAATAGTATCAACTACAAGGAGTAATCAACACTACTAGCAACCTACTAGCACCAATTCCAGACTTGGAGACAAGAATTGGATACAAGAGATGAACTAGGGTTTGGAGATGAGATGGTGCTGGTGAAGATGTTGATGGAGATTGCCCTCTCTCGACGAGAGGAGCGTTGGTGATGATGATGGCAATGATTTCCCCCTCCCAGAGGGAAGTGTCCTCGGCAGAACAGCTCTGCCGGAGCCCTAGATTCGTTCCGCCAAGGTTCCGCCTCGTGGCGGCGAAGTCTCGTCCCGAAAGGTTGCTTATGATTTTTTTCTCATCGGAAGACTTCATATAGGAGAAGATGGGCGTCGGAGAGCCACCAGGGGGCCCACGAGGTAGGGGGCGCGCCCAGGGGGGAGGGGCGCGCCCCCCACCCTCATGAGCAGGGTGTGGGCCCCCTGGCATTCATCTTTGGCGACGATTTTTCTTTATTTATTTTAAGATATTCCGTGGAGTTTCAGGACTTTTGGAGTTGCGCAGAATAGGTCTCCAATATTTGCTCCTTTTCCAGCCAGAGTTCCAGCTGCCGGCATTCCCCCTCTTCATGCTAAACCTTGGAAAATAAGAGAGAATAGCCATAAGTATTGTGACATAACATGAAATAACAGCCCATAATGCGATAAATATTGATATAAAAGCATGATGCAAAATGGACGTATCATAACACTTCTATTAAAATGCTTAAGGAAGTTATTTTTCCGAGGTTTGGAGTCCCTAGATATTTAATGACTGATGGTGGTTCACACTTTATTCATGGTGCTTTCCGTAAGATGCTTGCTAAATATGACGTTAATCATAGAATTGCATCTCCATATCACCCACAGTCTAGTGGTCAGGTAGAATTGAGCAATAGAGAGCTCAAATTAATTTTGCAAAAGACTCTCAATAGGTCTAGAAAGAATTGGTCCAAGAAACTTGATGATGCATTATGGGCCTATAGAATTGCATATAAAAATCCTATGGGTATGTCTCCGTATAAAATGGTTTATGGAAAAGCTTGTCACTTACCTCACGAACTAGAACATAAGGCATACTGGGCTATTAAAGAGCTCAACTATGATTTCAAACTTGCCGGTGAGAAGAGGTTATTTGATATTAGCTCCCTTGATGAATGGAGAACCCAAGCTTTTGAAAATGCCAAGTTGTTTAAAGAAAAAGTTAAAAGATGGCATGACAAAAGGATACAAAAACGTGAGTTTAATGTAGGTGATTATGTATTGCTATACAACTCTCGTTTAAGATTTTTTGCAGGAAAACTTCTCTCCAAATGGGAAGGTCCGTATGTTATCGAGGAGGTCCATCATTCCGGTGCCATAAAAATCAACAACTTCGAAGGCACAAATCCAAAGGTGGTAAGCGGTCAAAGGATCAAACACTATATCTTAGGTAATCCTATAAATGTTGAAACTAATATTATTGAAACCGTAACCCCGGAGGAATAAATAAGGGACACTTTCCAGCCCGTTTCAGACTCCGAAAAGGAATAGGTATGTGTTATGGTAAGTAAACCGACTCCAAAACAATTTTTAAGGCAATATTTCTCTCTTTTGGAATATTTGGAAAAATAGAAAAATAAGTGGCAGTCCGGAAAGGACACGAGGCCTCCACGAGGGTGGAGGGCGCGCCCTACCCCCCTGGGCGTGCCCCCCCTACCTCGTGAGCACCTCGTGTGCTCTCCGGACTCCGTTTTCTTGCACAATACGTATTTTGGTCGATAAAAATTCATTATATATACCCCCGAAGGTTTTGACTCTCGTATCACGCAAATATCCTTTGTTTTTGTTTTCGAGCTGTTGTTGCTGCAGATTAGAACAAGATGTCTTCTCAAGAGTCAGTCGGGGAGAGCCGGGTATCTAACCCGGCAATGGAACCAAGGGCAAACAGCGACGCTGACCACTTTGGGCCAGCAACGGAGGAAGAGATGGAGGCTGACCTGATGAGGGTAGATGCCGTGGAAAATCAAGAAGTCACCTCTCTCCTCCGAGCTGGGTTTACGATGGGGGAACTACAGAGCTCAGCTATTCCAAACTCGGTTATCCCTTCTAATGTTAGACTCCTTTCCTATGAAAATATGAGGGGGGGTTTCTCTTGTTCTCCCGCAGCTATGCGACACCCTTGGGTGCAAGGAGCTTTAGCCGTTACAGGAAAGCTTCGCAAGGAAATAATGGACCTCAAGCAGCAAGTCAATAAGCTCGAGGAGGAGAACCGTATCTTGAGGGGAATCATCGCCAAGAATATTACACCAACAACAAAGAAGGAGATATAATCACATGGGTATGGGCACTCCCGTTGGCAACTGCGAAGCTTGGGGGAGGTGCCCTGGTATCGTATCACCATCCAACTCCTATCTTTACCGTTTTCTTAGTTCGATCCTTTTAGTAGTATCTTGATTTAGTAGAATAAAGTCATGGCATGATCTAGTTTTGAGTTTTGCTTTATGATCCTTCTTTGTAATCGAGTCCGTGAGCTATATAATAAACATTAGTGTTGTGTCAAGGGCTTGAGTATTTTGCCATGATCTTGGATGATTAGAAGAAAAAGAATAAAAAGAATAAAAAGAATCAAAGAGTTCATATTGATCTTAGTGAAAGTAATGACTCCACATAGAAAGAATATGATGATTAAAAAGTTGTGGGAGTTGGCAAATATAGCTTTGGTCATTATTGCTATTAATAGGAAGTAATAAGGAGAGAGAGGTTTCACATATAGATATATTATCATTGACATCTTTTATGATTGGGAACACTCATTAAATTATGACATGCTAAAGAGTTGATGTTGGACAAGGAAGACAACGTAATGAGTTATGTTTTCTTATATCTGAGATAAAGTATATTGTCATGGATCTCCTAACATGCTGAGCTTGCCTTTCCCCCTCATGCTAGCCAAATTCTCAGCACCAAGTAGAGATACTACTTGTGCTTCCAAATACCCCTAAACCAGTTTTGCCATGAGAGTCCACCATATCTACATATGGATTGAGTAAGATCCTTCAAGTAAGTTGTCATCGGTGCAAGCAATAAAATTGCTCTCTAAATATGCATGACTTATTAGTGCGGAGAAAATAAACTTTGTACGAACTTGTTGTGGACGCAATAAATGCGACGGACTGCATAATAAAGGTTGACATACAAGGGGCAATATAAAGTGATGTTCTTTTGCATTAAGATTTTGTGCATCAACCCTAAATGTGCATGACAACCTCTGCTTCCCTCTGCGAAGGGCCTATCTTTTATTATTATCCTCTACCTTATGCAAGAGTCACGGTGATCTTCACTTTTCCTTTTTATTTTATCCTTTGGCAAGCTCAGCATGTTAGAAAGAACATGATATATATATATCTAATTGGATGTAGGGGAGCATGAATTATTATTGTTGCCATTACCCTTGAGGTAAAAGGCTGTGGGGCAAAACTATAAGCCCCTATCTTTCTCTATGTCCGACTAAAACTCCGTAACCACAAGTATCGCGTGAGTGTTAGCAATTATGAAGGACTAAGTGATAGTTGAGTATGTGGACTTGCTTTTAAGCTCTGACATAGACTCTTTCCGATGTTATGATAAATTGCAATTGCTTCAATGACTGAGGTTATAATTTGTTGCTGCTCAATAAGGTTTCTGATTCATGCTTTTGGCTTTGTGAAAAGATCATCACTTGAACATAAATAATCATATGACAAAATCTTTATATGTTGCTGTTAGGAAAATAATCATGATGCCTTAATGTTCGTATTTTATTTTTATCGATGCCTCTACCTCTAAACATGAGGACATATTTATTGTTATCGGCTTTTCGCTTGAGGACAAGCGTGGTCTAAGCTTGGGGGAGTTGATACGTCCATTTTGCATCATGCTTTTATATCAATATTTATTGCATTATGGGCTGTTATTTCACGTTATGTCACAATACTTATGGCTATCTCTCTTATTTTACAAGGTTTACATGAAGAGGGAGAATGCCGGCAGCTGGAATTCTGGGCTGGAAAAGGAGCAAATGTTGGAGGCCTATTCTGCACAACTCCAAAAGTCCTAAAACTCCACAGAATATCTTAAAATAAATAAAGAAAAATCGTCGCCAAAGATGAAGGCCAGGGGGCCCACACCCTGCTCACAAGGGTGGGGGGCGCACCCCCTACCTCGTGGGCCCCCTGGTGGATCTCCGACGCCCGTCTTCTCCTATATGAAGTCTTTCGATGAGAAAAAAATAGAAGGCAACCTTTCGGGACGAGACTCCGCGGCCATGAGGCGGAACCTTGGTGGAACCAATCTAGGGCTCCGGCAGAGCTGTTCTACTAGGGACACTTCCCTCCAGGAGGGGGAAATCATCACCATCGTCATCACCAACGCTCCTCTCATCGGGAGAGGGCAATCTCCATCAACATCTTCACCAGCACCATCTCATCTCCAAACCCTAGTTCATCTCTTGTATCCAATTCTTGTCTCCAAGTCCGAGATTGGTGCTAGTAGGTTGCTAGTAGTGTTGATTACTCCTTGTAGTTGATTCTAGTTGGTTTATTTGGTGGAAGTGTTGGAAATATGCCCTAGAGGCAATAATAAATTAGTTATTATTACATTTCCTTGTTCATGATAATCGTTTATTATCCATGCTATAATTGTATTCATAGGAAACTCAGATACATGTGTGGATATATAGACAACACCATGTCCCTAGTAAGCCTCTATTTGACTAGCTCGTTGATCAATAGATGGTTAAGGTTTCCTAACCATGGACATTGGATGTCGTTCATAACGGGATCACATCATTAGGAGAATGATGTGATGGACAAGACCCAATCCTAAGCCTAGCACAAAGATCATAGTTCGTATGCTAAAGCTTTTCTAATGTCAAGTATCTTTTCCTTAGACCATGAGATTATGCAACTCCCGGATACCGTAGGAATGCTTTGGGTGTACCAAACGTCACAACGTAACTGGGTGGCTATAAAGGTGCACTACAGGTATCTCCGAAAGTGTCTGTTGGGTTGGCACGAATCGAGACTGGGATTTGTCACTCCGTGTGACGGAGAGGTATCTCTGGGCCCACTCGGTAGGACATCATCATAATGTGCACAATGTGACCAAGGGGTTGATCACGGGATGATGTGTTACAGAACGAGTAAAGAGACTTGCCGGTAACGAGATTGAACAAGGTATCGGTATACCGACGATCGAATCTCGGGCAAGTATAATACCGCCAGACAAAGGGAATTGTATACGTGATCGATTGAGTCCTTGACATCGTGGTTCATCCGATGAGATCATCGTGGAACATGTGGGAGCCAACATGGGTATCCAGATCCCGATTTTGGTTATTGACCAGAGAACGTCTCGGTCATGTCTGCATGGTTCCCGAACCCGTAGGGTCTACACACTTAAGGTTCGATGACGCTAGGGTTATAAAGGAAGTTTGTATGTGGTTACCGAATGTTGTTCGGAGTCCTGGATGAGATCCCGGACGTCACGTGGAGTTCCGGAATGGTCCGGAGGTAAAGATTTATATATGGAAAGTTGTTGTTCGGGTTCCGGAAAAAGTTCGGGTTTTTTCGGTATTGTACCGGGAAGCCTCCAGAAGGTTCCGGAGGATTCCGGAGGGGTCCGGAGGTCCGGAAATTGTTCCACCACGTCCAATACAGTAGCATGGGCTGTAGGGGGGCGCCCTAGCCTTAATGGGCCAGGGGCACCAGCCCCCCCAAGGCCCATGCGCATGGGAAGGGGAAAACCCTAAAGGGGGAGGCCTCCACTTGACTTGGGAGGCACTCCTCCCCCCCTTGGCCGCCGCCCCAACCCTAGATGGGATCTAGGGGGGCCGGCCTCCTCTTCCCCCCACCTATAAATAGTGGTGGGGTGGGAGGGCAGCCGCACCACAAGTTCTGGCGCAGCCCTCCCCCTCTCCCAAGTTCTCCTCCTCTCTCGCGGTGCTTGGCGAAGCCCTGCAGGATTGCCACGCTCCTCCACCACTACCACGCCGTTGTGCTGCTGCTGGACGGAGTCTTCCTCAACCTCTCCCTCTCTCCTTGCTGGATCAAGGCGTGGGAGACGTCACCGGGCTGTACGTGTGTTGAACGCGGAGGTGCCGTCCGTTCGGCACTAGGATCTCCGGTGATTTGGATCACGATGAGTACGACTCCTTCAACCCCGTTCTCTTGAACGCTTCCGCTTAGCGCTCTACAAGGGTATGTAGATGCACTCTCCTTCCCCTCGTTGCTGGTTTCTCCATAGATAGATCTTGGTGACACATAGGAAAATTTTGAATTTCTGCTACGTTCCCCAACAGTGGCATCATGAGCTAGGTCTATTGCGTAGATTCTTTGCACGAGTAGAACACAAAGTAGTTGTGGGCATTGATTTTGTTCAATATGCTTACCGTTAATAGTCCAATCTTGTTTCGACGGTATTGTGGGATGAAGCGGCCCGGACCGACCTTACACGTACTCTTACGTGAGACAGGTTCCACCGACTGACATGCACTTGGTGCATAAGGTGGCTAGCGGGTGCCAGTCTCTCCCACTTTAGTCGGAACAGATTCGATGAAAAGGGTCCTTATGAAGGGTAAATAGCAATTGGCATATCACGTTGTGGTTTTGCGTAGGTAAGAAACGTTCTTGCTAGAAACCCATAGCAGCCACGTAAAACATGCAAACAACAATTAGAGGACGTCTAACTTGTTTTTGCAGGGTATGCTATGTGATGTGATATGGCCAAGAAGAATGTGATGAATGATATGTGATGTATGAGATTGATCATGTTCTTGTAATAGGAATCACGACTTGCATGTCGATGAGTATGACAACCGGCAGGAGCCATAGGAGTTGTCTTAATTTATTGTATGACCTGCGTGTCATTAAACAACGCCATGTAATTACTTTACTTTATTGCTAACCGGTAGCCATAGTAGTATAAGTAATAGTTGGCGAGACAACTTCATGAAGACACGATGATGGAGATCATGGTGTCATGCCGGTGATGATGATGATCATGGAGCCCCGAAGATGGAGATCAAAAGGAGCGAAATGATATTGGCCATATCATGTCACTATTTGATTGCATGTGATGTTTATCATGTTTATGCATCTTATTTGCTTAGAAGGACGGTAGTAAATAAGATGATCCCTCATTAAAATTTCAAGAAAGTGTTCCCCCTAATTGTGCACCGTTGCGAAAGTTCGTCGCTTCTAAGCACCACGTGATGATCGGGTGTGATGGATTCTTACGTTCACATACAACGGGTGTAAGACAGATTTACACACGCGAAACACTTAGGTTGACTTGACGAGCCTAGCATGTACAGACATGGCCTCAGAACACAAGAGACCGAAAGGTCGAGCATGAGTCGTATAGTAGATACGATCAACATGAAGATGTTCACCGATGATGACTAGTCCGTCTCACGTGATGATCGGACACGGCCTAGCTGACTCGGATCATGTAATCACTTAGATGACTAGAGGGATGTCTATCTGAGTGGGAGTTCATAAGATGAACTTAATTATCCTGAACATAGTCAAAAGTTCTTTGCAAATTATGTCGTAAGCTCGCGCTTTAGTTCCACTGTTTAGATATGTTCCTAGAGAAAATATAGTTGGAAGTTGACAGTAGCGATTATGCGGACAGTAGAAAGCTTATGTCCTTAATGCACCGCTCAGTGTACTGAACCCCAAACATCGTTTGTGGATGTTGCGAACATCATACATACCCGTTTTGATAACTACGTGATAGTTCAGTTAAATGGTTTAGAGTAAAGGCACCAAAGACGTTTTCGAAACATCGCGGAACATATGAGATGTTTCCAGGGCTGAAATTAGGATTTCAGGCTCGTGCTCACGTCATGAGGTATAAGACCTCCGACGATTTTCTTAGCCTGCAAACTAAGGGAGAAAAGCTCAATCATTGAGCTTGTGCTCAGATTGTCTGAGTGCAACAATCACTTGAATCGAGTGGGAGTTGATCTTCTAGATGAGATAGTGATGTTTCTCCAAAGTCA
This sequence comes from Triticum dicoccoides, assembly GCF_002162155.2. NCBI lineage: Eukaryota > Viridiplantae > Streptophyta > Magnoliopsida > Poales > Poaceae > Triticum > Triticum dicoccoides. Next base: position 284,597,605 of record NC_041389.1, read on the forward strand.
TTGCCACCAAGCTGCTAGAGCTTTGTGATGAACTATAACATATCAGGGATAGATATGATGATCCTTGAGGTATTCGTGATGTTTGACACCGCGAAAGTAGAAATCAAGAAGGAGCATCAATTGTTGATGGTTGGTGAAACCAGTAGTTTCAAGAAGGGCAAGGGCAAGAAGGGATACTTCATGAAACGGCAAGTCAGCTGCTGCTCCAGTGAAAAAAACCCAAGGTTGAACCCAAACCCGAGACTAAGTGCTTCTGTAATAAGGGGAACAGCCACTGGAGCAGCATTACCCTAGATACTTGGTAGATGAGAAGGCTGGCAAGGTCGATAGAAGTATATTGGATATACATTATGTTAATGTGTACTTTACTAGTACTCCTAGTAGCACCAGGGTATTAAGATACCGGTTCGGTTGCTAAGTGTTAGTAACTCGAAATAAAAGAGCTACGGAATAAACGGAGACTAGCTAAAGGTGATCTGACGATATGTGTTGGAAGTGTTTCCAAGTTTGATGTGATCAAACATCGCACGCTCCCTCTACCATCAAGATTAGTATTAAACCTGAATAATTGTCATTGTGTGTTTGCGTTGAGCATAGACATGATTGGATTATGTCTATCGCAATACGGTTATTCATTTAAAGAGAATAATGGTTACTCTATTTATTTGAATAATACCTTCAATGGTCTTGCACCTAAAGGAATGGTTTATTGAATCTCGATCGTAGTGATACACATTTTCATGCCAAAAGATATAAGATAGTAATGATAGTACCACTTACTTGTGGCACTGCCATGTAAGTCATATTGGTATAATGCGCATGAAGAAGCTCCATGTTGATGGATCTTTGGACTCACTCGTTTTTTGAAAAGTTTGAGACATGTGAACCATGTCTATTGGTGTATACGCATGAAGAAACTCCATGCAGATGGATCGTTTAGACTCACTTGATTTTGAATCACTTGAGATATGCAAATCATACCACATGGGCAAGATGACTGAAAAACCTCGTTTTCAGTAAGATGGAACAAGATAGCAACTTGTTGGAAGTAACACATTTTGATGTGTGCAGTCCAATGAGTGCTGAGGCATGCAGTGAATATCGTTATGTTGTTACTTCACGGATGATTTGAGTAGATATTGAGTATATTTACTTGATGAAACACAAGTCTGAATTGTTGAACGGTTCAAGTAATTTCAGAGTGAAGTTGAAGATCATCGTGACAACAGGATAAAATGTCTATGATTTGATCATAGAGATGAGGATCTGAGTTACGAGCTTTGGCACACAATTAAGACATTGTGGAAATTGTTTCACAATTAATACCGCTTGGAACACCATAGTGTGATGGTGTGTCTGAACATCATAGTTGCACCCTATTGGATATGGTGCGTACCATGATGTCTCTTATCGAATTACCACTATCATTCATGGGTTAGGCATTAGAGACAACCGCACTCACTTTATAGGGCACCACGTAATTCCTTTGAGATGACACCGTGAGAACTATGGTTTAAAGAAACCTAAGCTGTCGTTTCTTGAAAGTTTGGGGCTGCGACGCTTATGTGAAAAAGTTTCATTGTGATAAGCTCGAACCCAAAACGGATAATTGCATCTTCATAGAACACCCAAAACAGTTGGATATACCTCCTAATTCAGATCCGAAAGCAATAGGGATTGTTTCTTGAATCGGGTCCTTTCTCGAGGAAAAGTTTGTCTCGGAAAGTTGAGTGGGAGGATGGTGGAGACTTGATGAGGTTATTGAACCGTCACTTCAACTAGTGTGTAGCAGGGCATAGGAAGTTGTTCCTGTGGCATCTACACCAATTGAAGTAGAAGCTTATGATAGTGATCATGAAGTTTTGGATCAAGTCACTACCGTACCTCGTAGGACGACAAGGACGCATACTGCTTCGGAGTGGTACGGTGATCCTGTCTTGAAGGTCATGTTGCTAGACAACAATGAACCTACGATCTATGGAGAAGTGATGGTGGGCCCATATTCCGACAAATGGTTAGAAGCCATGAAATCTGAGATAGGATCCATGTATCATAACAAAGCATGGACTTTGGTGGACTTGCCCGATGATCGGCAAGCCATTGAGATAAATGGATCTTTAAGAAGACGGACATGGACTATAATGTCACTGTCTATGAAGCTCGACTTGTGGCAAAGAGTTTTTCACAAGTTCAAGGAGTTGACTACAATGAGATTTTCTCATCCGTAGTGATGCATAAGTCCGTCGGAATCATGTTAGCATTAGCTGCATTTATGAAATCTGGCAGATGGATGTCAAAACGAGTTTCCTTACCAGTCTTCGTAAGGAAAGGTTGTATGTGATACAATCAGAAAGGTTTTGTCGATTCTAAGGATGCTAAAAGGTATGCTGGCTCCAGCGATCCTTCTAAGGACTAGAGTAAGCATCTCGGAGTAGGAATGTGCGCTTTGATGAGATGATCAAAGATTTTGGGTTTATACAAAGTTCATGAGAAACTTGTATTTCCAAAGAAGTGAGTGGGAGCACTATAGAATTTCTGATGAGTATATGTTGTTGACATATTGATGATCAGAAATGATGTAGAATTTCTGGAAAGCATATAGGGTTATTTGAAAAGTGTTTTTCAAGTGAAAACCTAGATTAAGCTACTTGAACATTGAGCATCAAGATCTATGAGGATAGATCAAAAATGCTTAATGGTACTTTCAAATGAGCATATACCTTGACATGATCTTGAAGGTGTTCAAGATGGATCAGTCATAGAAGGAGTTCTTGCCTGAGATGTAAGGTATGAAGTTAAGACTTAAAGCTCGACCACAGCAGAAAAAAGAGAAAGGACGAAGGTCGTCCACTATGCTTGAGACGTAGGCTCTATAGTATGCTATGCTCTGTACTGCACTAGAAGTGTGCCTTGCCACATGTCTGGCAAGAGGGTACAAAGGTGACCAAGGAGTGGATCACCAGATAGCGGTCAAAATTATCCTCAGAAGAATAAGGATATGTTTCTCGGTTATGGAGGTGATAAAGAGTTCGACGTAAAGAGTTGCGTTGATGCAAGCTTAACACCTATCGGGATAGCTCTGAGTAGAGAAGCCGGATACGTATAGTGGAACAACCATTTGGAATAGCTCCAAGTGGAGCGTGGAAGAAGCATTTACAATATGACCTAGAGATTTGCGAAGTACATACGGATCTGAATGTTACAGATCCGTTGACTAAAACCTCTCTCACAAGCAGAACATGATCAAACCCCAGAACTCATTGAGTCTTAATCACATGATTATGTGAACTAGTTTAGTGACACTAGTAAACTCTTTGGATGTTGGTCACATGGCGATGTGACCTGTGAGTGTTAATCACATGGCGATGTGAACTAGATTATTGACTCTAGTGCAAGTGGGAGACTGTTGGAAATATGCCCTAGAGGCAATAATAAATTAGTTATTATTATATTTCCTTGTTCATGATAATCGTTTATTATCCATGCTATAATTGTATTGATAGGAAACTCAGATACATGTGTGGATATATAGACAACACCATGTCCCTAGTAAGCCTCTAGTTGACTAGCTCGTTGATCAATAGATGGTTACGGTTTCCTAACCATGGACATTGGATGTCGTTGATAACGGGATCACATCATTAGGAGAATGATGTGATGGACAAGACCCAATCCTAAGCCTAGCACAAAGATCGTAGTTCGTATGCTAAAGCTTTTCTAATGTCAAGTATCTTTTCCTTAGACCATGAGATTGTGCAACTCCCGGATACCGTAGGAATGCTTTGGGTGTACCAAACGTCACAACGTAACTGGGTGGCTATAAAGGTGCACTATAGGTATCTCCGAAAGTGTTTGTTGGGTTGGCACGAATCGAGACTGGGATTTGTCACTCCGTGTGACGGAGAGGTATCTCTGGGCCCACTCGGTTGGACATCATCATAATGTGCACAATGTGACCAAGGGGTTGATCACGGGATGATGTGTTATGGAATGAGTAAAGAGACTTGCCGGTAACGAGATTGAACAAGGTATCGGTATACCGACGATCGAATCTCGGGCAAGTATAATACCGCTAGACAAAGGGAATTGTATACGTGATCGATTGAGTCCTTGACATCGTGGTTCATCCGATGAGATCATTGTGGAACATGTGGGAGCCAACATGGGTATCCAGATCCCGCTGGTTGTTATTGACCGGAGAACATCTCGGTCATGTCTGCATGGTTCCCGAACCCGTAGGGTCTACACACTTAAGGTTCGATGACGCTAGGGTTATAAAGGAAGTTTGTATGTGGTTACCGAATGTTGTTTGGAGTCCCAGATGAGATCCCGGACGTCACGAGGAGTTCCGGAATGGTCCGGAGGTAAAGATTTATATATGGAAAGTTGTTGTTCGGGTTCCGGAAAAAGTTCGGGTTTTTTCGGTATTGTATCGGGAAGCTTCCAGAAGGTTCCGGAGGGGTCCGGAGGTCCAGAAATTGTTCCACCACGTCCAATACAGTAGCATGGGCTGTAGGGGGGCTCCCTAGCCTTAATGGGCCAGGGGCACCAGCCCCCCCAAGGCCCATGCGCATGGGAAGGGGAAAACCCTAAAGGGGGAGGCCTCCACTTGACTTGGGAGGCACTCCTCCCCCCCTTGGCCGCCGCCCCAACCCTAGATGGGATCTAGGGGGACCGGCCTCCACTTCCCCCCACCTATAAATAGTGGAGGGGTGGGAGGGCAGCCGCACCACAAGTTCTGGCGCAGCCCTCCCCCTCTCCCAAGTTCTCCTCCTCTCTCGCGGTGCTTGGCGAAGCCCTGCAGGATTGCCACGCTCCTCCACCACTACCACGCTGTTGTGGTGCTGCTGGACGGAGCCTTCCTCAATCTCTGCCTCTCTCCTTGCTGGATCAAGGCGTGGGAGACGTCACCGGGCTGTACGTGTGTTGAACGTGGAGGTGTCGTCCGTTCGGCACTAGGATCTCCGGTGATTTGGATCACGACGAGTACGACTCCTTCAACCCCGTTCTCTTGAACGCTTCCGCTTAGCGATCTACAAGGGTATGTAGATGCACTCTCCTTCCCCTTGTTGCTGGTTTCTCCATAGATAGATCTTGGTGACACGTAGGAAAATTTTGAATTTCTGCTATGTTCCCCAACAGGAAGATCATATGTTCAGATCCTTTATGCACATTATTACCCCTCTGATTATGAACATGAATATGCTTTGTGAGTAGTTACGTTTGTTCCTGAGGACAAGGGAGAAGTCTTGCTATTAGTAGTCATGTGAATTTGGTATCCGTTCAATATTTTGATAAGATGTATGTTGTCTAGCCTCTAGTGGTGTTATGTGAACGTCGACTATATAACACTTCACCATTATTTGGGCCTAGAGGAAGGCATTGGGAAGTAATAAGTAGATGATGGGTTGCTAGAGTGACAAAAGCTTAAACCCTAGTTTATGCGTTGCTTCGTAAGGGGTTGATTTGGATCCATATGTTTCATGTTATGGTTAGGTTTACCTTAATACTTTTGTTGTAGTTGCGGATGCTTGCAATAGAGGTTAATCATAAGTGGGATGCTTGTTCAAGTAAGAACAACACTGAAAGATCGAGGATGTCGCCTAGAGGGGGGGTGAATAGGCGCTTTAAAATAATTACGGTTTAGGCTTGAACAAATGCGGAATAAACCTAACGGTTAATTTGTCAAGCACAAAACCTAAAACAACTAGGCTCACCTATGTGCACCAACAACTTATGCTAAGCAAGATAAGCAACTATGTGATATCAAGATATATGACAAAGAACAATATGGCTATCACAAAGTAAAGTGCATAAGTAAAGGGCTCGGGTAAGAGATAACCGAGGCACGCAGAGACGATGATGTATCCCGAAGTTCACACCCTTGTGGATGCTAATCTCCGTTTGGAGCGGTGTGGAGGCACAATGCTCCCCAAGAAGCCACTAGGGCCACCATAATCTCCTCACGCCCTCGCACAATGCAAGATGCCGTGATTCCACTAAGGGACCCTTGAGGGCAGTCTCCGAACCCGTACAAATGGCGACCCTTGGGGGTGGTCACCGAACCCGTACACTTTGGCAACCCTTGGGGGCGGTCACCGGTACCCGTAAAATTGCTCGGGGCGATCTCCACAACCTAATTGGAGACCCCGACGCTTGCCCGGAGCTTTACACCACAATGATTGAGCTCCGAACACCACCAACCGTCTAGGGCGCCCAAGCACCCAAGAGGAACAAGCTCAAGGGCACCAAGCACCCAAGAGTAATAAGCTTCTCAACTTGTAACTTCCACGTATCACCGTGGAGAACTCAAATCGATGCACCAAATGCAATGGCAAGGGCACACGGAGTGCCCAAGTCCTTCTCTCTCAAATCCCACCGAAGCAACTAATGCTAGGGAGGAAAATGAGAGGAAGAACAAGAAGGAGAACACCAAGAACTCCAAGAACTAGATCCAAGGGGTTCCCCTCACATAGAGGAGAAAGTGATTGGTGGAAATGTGGATCTAGATCTCCTCTCTCTTTTCCCTCAAAAACTAGCAAGAATCCATGGAGGGATTGAGAGTTAGCAAGCTCGAAGAAGGTCAACAATGGGGGAAGAACACGAGCTCAAAGGATTAGACTCAATGGGGAAGAAGACCCCCTTTTATAGGTGGGGAGAAAATCCAACCGTTATCCCCTCACTTAGCCCGCACAACGCGGTACTACCGCACCAGGGGCGCGGTACTACCGCGAGGCTGCGCGGTACTACCGTGGAGGACCACGGTACTACCGCGACAGCAGCACAGGCCGGAACTTGCCTGACTAGGGGGCAGTACTACCGCTTGCGCGGTACTACCGCTCCCCCTTGCGGTACTACCGCAAGGCAGGAAAGTCTCAGCCTGGGAAGGGCGCGGATGAAATAAATTACATCCGTGCCTACTTCCGCTGAGGGAGGACTTGCGCAAAAACTCCGGCACGGTACTACCGCACACGAAGAGCGGTACTACTGCATAGGGCGCGGATGTAAAAAATTACATCCACCCCTACTTCCGCTCATGCTGCTGAGCCTGGCCAGAGCCCACGGTACTACCACGCCCGCGGCGCGGTACTACCGCGTAGGGCGCGGATGTAAAAAATTACATCCGCCCCTACTACCGCTCGAGCAGCTGCGCCTGGCCTGAGGCCACGGTACTACCGCTCCAACAGAGCGGTACTAACGCAAGGGCCTGCGGTACTACCGCTCCGAAGAGCAGTACTACCGCATGCCCTAGATCAGCAACACTAGGAGTCCTTCATTTTGCAGAGAAGACAACGGGGGTAACAATAAAACCAGAACTGCCATAACTTCCACAAATGAGCTCCGAATTGAGCAAACTCAAGCTTGTTGGATACAAGACAACGAGTAGCATCAAAACAATGGTTATAGTAAGAAGAGGCAGAGGAGGTATGCCTAACAAGAGAGGAGAGAAACCTCCAACAGAGAAGAACCGACATACCCTCCAACATCGAAAACATCATAGAAGACGCATGTGAACTCCGTTTTCGATGAACTCGAGCTTGTCATAAAAATGACCAAAAGCTCCAAAACTCACAAGGAGAAGAACCAAACAAGAACCAATAAGGATGATGCAAGGATGCAATGGTTTGAGCTCTCTACGAACGATACGATCAAGCAACTCATCGAGAGCCCCCCTTGATAGTACGGCAATCGATCCTATAACCCGGTCTCCCACAACTACCATGAGACTGGTAAAATAGAAAACCTATCAAGGGCAAACCTTTGCCTTGCACAAAGTCCACTTGAGCTAGATGATGATGATCTACTCCTCCTCAAGATGGAACACCTTTCTTGATTGCGTTGGCTCGATGAAGACTAGTTGATTGCTCCCCCATACTCCACTATGGGTGAGCCACTCTTCCGCTCATCTTCACAAGTCCATTGTCACCACAATGGACGGCAAGCTTCAAGCACTTGATCTCTTCATGATACATCACTTGAACTTGCACACCGCAACCTAACCCCACAAAGAACTCTCACGAAGACCATGGGTTAGCACACAAAGCGTAATGGACAATGCTTACCATACCATGCGACTTGATCCCTCGGTACATCTTGTGCGCTTTGTGTGTTGACTCTTTTCAACTCTCTTCATTTGGATGATGTCTTGAAGGTGGACATGAATGATCACACAATCTTATTCTTCAAGACATACTTGCAATAAGCTCAACACTCACATGACCGATCTTTGGATAATTCCTTAATAGCACCATGGTCATCACAAACTCTCCTTGAAACCAACAAATGGACTCCAAGAAAAGCCTATGGACAAAACCCTTCAAATGTAACTCAAGGAAACCATTAGTCCATAGAGATTGTCATCAATTACCAAAACCAAACATGGGGGCACCGCATGTTCTTTCAAACACCCAAGCACCGGTCCACCCACATATCAAATTATCAAAGTACCAAATGCGAATCATATGAGCGTGATGAAAACTAGCTTGACGATATTCCCATGTGTCCTCGGGAGCGCTTTTCCTATTATAAGAGTTTGTCCAGGCTTGTCCGTTGCTACAAAAAGGATTGGGCCACCTTGCTGCACTTTATTTACTTTTGTTAGTTGTTACTCGTTACAATTTATCTTATCACAAAGCTATCTGTTACCACTTATTTCAGTACTTGCAGAGAATACCTTGCTGAAAACTGCTTATCATTTCCTTCTGCTCCTCGTTGGGTTCGACATTCTTACTTATCGAAAGGACTACGACAGATCCCCTATACTTGTGGGTCATCAACACCCAACAGTCTCTATTAGCTTGGTTTGCTAGCTTGTCTGGGGTGTCATGAATTTGGCACAAGCGTTTCAGTACGCGGTCCAGACTGGATGGTCCCTGATTGTTTCTTTTGAACGACCTTTTCCGCTGACCGGATTTGGATCCCCTGAATCCGGCGTTGACTGCCGTGTCTTCAGTGTTGTCGCCGTTGTTCCGTCGCTTATGTCTGTTGCGCCGTGGCTTGCCGTTATTATCGTGGACATCCGAGGTGCCGGAATGTGGCGTGGTGCTGCTGCGAGCCAACCATCTATCCTCGCCCGCGCAAAAGCGGGTCATCAGTGTCGTGAGGGCCACCATGGACTTGGGTTTTCCTGGCCGAGGTGTCGGGCGAGCCACTCGTCGCGGATATTATGCTGAAAGGCCGCCAGGGCTTCGGCGTCCGGACAGTCGACTATTTGGTTCTTTTTAGTTAGGACTCGAGTCCAAAATTTCCTGGCTGACTCTCGGGGCTGTTGAGTAATGTGGCTCAAGTCATCGGCGTCCGGCGATCGCACGTATGTGCCCTGGAAGTTATCGAGGAACGCGTCTTCCAGGTTTTCCCAACTGCCAATAGAATTTACCGGCAGGCTGTTTAGCCAGTATCGGGCAGGTCCTTTGAGCTTAAGGGGAAGATATTTGATGGCGTGTAGATCGTCTCTGCGGGCCATGTGAATGTGGAGAAGGAAATCTTCGATCCATACTGCTGGGTCTGTTGTCCCATCATATGATTCGATGTTTACGGGTTTGAACCCTTCTGGGAATTCATGATCCATCACTTCGTCAATGAAGCAGAGGGGGTGTGCGGCGCCTCTATGCCGGGCTATGTGGCTACGCAGTTCGAATGAGTCTGTGTGGCTGTATTCGGCCCGGCCGGACTTGTTCATAGTGTATCCGGCGTGACGATCATTGTCGCGTGTTGGGGGGCGCCCCCGCGATCCGTGGATCGATCTTGGTTGTCCTACTTTGTTTTCCAGTATATTTTGCAGGTCTTGCCTATTGCCCCAGGCCATGATACGTCTCCAACGTATCTACTTTTCCAAACACTTTTGCCCTTCTTTTGGACTCTAACTTGTATGATTTGAATGAAACTAACCCGGACTGACGCTGGTTTCAGTAGAACTGCCATGATGTTGTTTTTTGTGTAGAAAATAAAAGTTCTCGGAATGTCCTAGAAATCCACGGAGGCACTTTTTGGAATTAATAAGAATTTCTGGGCAAAAGAAATACACAAGGGAGCCCACACCCTGTCCACGAGACAGGGGGGCGCCCCCCCCCCCCTGCAGGGCACGCCCCCCTATCTTGTGGCCCCCCTGGACCTCCACCGACCTCAACTCCAACTCCATATATTCACATTCAGGGAGAAAAAAATCAGAGAGAAAGTTTCATCGCGTTATACGACACGGAGCCGCCACCAAGCCCTAATCTCTCTCGGGAGAGCTGATCTGGAGTCCGTTCGGGGCTCCAGGGAGGGGGATTTGTCGTCGTCGTCATCATCAACCATCCACCATCACCAATTTCATGATGCTCACCGCCGTGCGTGAGTAATTCCATCATAGGCTTGCTGGACGGTGATGGGTTGGATGAGATTTATCATGTAATCAAGTTAGTTTTGTTAGGGTTTGATCCCTGGTATCCACTATGTTCTGAGATTGATGTTGCTATGACTTTGCTATGCTTAATGCTTGTCACTAGGGCCCGAGTGCCATGGTTTCAGATCTGAACCTATTATGTTTTCATGAATATATGTGTGTTCTTGTGACGCCCCCGATTCAATCGTACACTAATCATGCACGCAAATGTGTACGATCAAGATCAGGGACTCACGGTAAGATATCACAACACAACTCTACAAATAAAATAAGTCATACAAGCATCATAATACAAGCCAGGGGCCTCGAGGGCTCGAATACAAGTGCTCGATCATAGACGAGTCAGCGGAAGCAACAATATCTGAGTACAGACATAAGTTAAACAAGTTGCCATAAGATGGCTAGCACAAACTGGGATACAGATCGAAAGAGGCGCAGGCCTCCTGCCTGGGATCCTCCTAACTACTCCTGGTCGTCGTCGTCAGCCTGCACGTAGTAGTAGGCACCTCCGGTGTAGTAGGGGTCGTCGTCGACGGTGGCGTCTGGCTCCAGGGCTCCAGCATCTGGTTGCGACAACCAGGTAGAAGGGAAAGGGGAAAAGAGGGAGAAAGCAACCGTGAGTACTCATCCAAAGTACTCGCAAGCAAGGAGCTACACTACATATGCATGGGTATATGTGTAAAGGGCCATATCGGTGGACTGAACTGCAGAATGCCAGAATAAGAGGGGGATAGCTAATCCTGTCGAAGACTACGCTTCTGGCAGCCTCCGTCTTGCAGCATGTAGATGAGAGTAGATTTAAGTCCTCCAAGTAGCATCTCCAGTAGCATCGCATAGCATAATCCTACCCGGCAATCCTCTCCTTGTCGCCCTGTAGAAAAGCGATCACCGGGTTGTCTGTGGAACTTGGAAGGGTGTGTTTTATTAAGTATCCGGTTCTAGTTGTCATAAGGTCAAGGTACAACTCCAAGTCGTCCTGTTACCGAAGATCACGGCTATTCGAATAGATTAACTTCCCTGCAGGGGTGCACCACATAACCCAACACGCTTGATCCCATTTGGCCGGACACACTTTCCTGGGTCATGCCCGGCCTCGGAAGATCAACACGTCGCAGCCCCACCTAGGCAAAACAGAGAGGCCAGCACGCCGGTCTAAACCTAAGCGCACAGGGGTCTGGGCCCATCGCCCATAGCACACCTGCACGTTGCGAGGGCGGCCGGAAGCAGAACTAGCCCCCTTAATACAAGAGCAGGCTTACGTTCCAATCCGGCGCGTGCCGCTCCGTCGCTGACGTCTGAAGTGCTTCGGCTGATACCACGACGCCGGGATACCCATAACTACTCCCGCGTAGATGGTTAGTGCGTATAGGCTCGTAGCCGACTCAGATCAAATACCAAGATCTCGTTAAGCGTGTTAAGTATCCGCGAACGCCAAACAGGGCCAGGCCCACCTGTCTCCTAGGTGGTCTCAACCTGCCCTGTCGCTCCGCCACAAAGTAACCGTCGGGGACCGTCGGGAACCCAGGCCCACCTCTACCGGGATGGAGCCACCTGTCCTTTCAGCCCCCAACTCTGAACAGTATCACAGGTAATGTAACAGTGTAAAGTATATAGTATATGCCCGTGATCACCTCCCGAAGTGATCACATCCCAGTAGTATAGCATGGCAGACGGACAAGAGTGTAGGGCCACTGATGGAACACTAGCATCCTATACTAAGCATTTAGGATTGCGGGTAAGGTATCAATGACTGTAGCAGCAATGACAGGCTATGCATCAGAATAGGATTAACGGAAAGCAGTAACATGCTACACTACTCTAATGCAAGCAGTATAGAGAAGAGTAGGCGATATCTGGTGATCAAAGTGGGGGGGGGGGCTTGCCTGGTTGCTCAGACAAGGAGGGGTCGTCGGTGACGTAGTCGTACTCGGTGGCATCAGCGTCGGTCTCGTAGTCTACCGGAGATAAGAGGGGGAAGAAACAATGAATACAATGCAAACATAAACACGATGATGCGTGACGTGACAATGGGCGGTGCTAGGTGTGCCCTAACGTGGTATGAGGTGGTACCAGTTAAGGGGGGAAACATCCGGGAAAGTATTCCCGGTGTTTCGCGTTTTCGGGCAGAGGAGCCGGAGGGGGAAAGTTGCGAGTTCGATAGGTTAGGGGTGTGTGGCGAACGAACGGACTGCGTATCCGGATTCGCCTCGTCGTTCTGAGCAACTTTCATGTTGAAAATATTTTAATCCGAGTTACGGATTAAAAGATATGATTTTCTAAAGATTATATTAATTTCTGGAATTTGATTAATTAATTATTTAATTCCAAAATGAATTTATGACGTCAGCATGATGTCATGCTGACGTCAGCAGTCAACAGGGTTGACTTGGTCAACCTGACAGGTGGGTCCCGTTCGTCATTGACTGTTTAGTCTAATTAATGTTTAGCTAATCTAATTACTGTTTAATTAAACTAATTAGTTAATTAGGTTAATCTAGTTATGATTAATTAACTTAATTAATTCCTTAATTAATTAATTAATTTAATTATTATTTATTTATTTAATATATTTTTTCTTAATTCTTTTTTTTTATAAAACCGTTCTGTGCGTGGGGCCCCCTGTCATAGGCTCACAAGGGCCAAAAGCGGGTGTGGGCTAACGGGTTAACGAGCGCAGCCCAGATGGGTGGACCCGGCAGGGGCCGGATCTGGGAAGCGGTGACCACGGCGAGGTCATGGCCGGAGCGGGGCGCGCCGGCCGTGGCCTGTGGAGAGGCGACCGCGGGGAGGAGCGCTCGGGGCCGGCGCTGTCGGGGGAGCAGGGGGACGGAGGCGAGGGCGCCGTCGACGGGGCGAGCGAGGAGCGGTGGTGCTCGCGCGGGGACAGAGGGGAGAGGGAACCGGCGCGGGAGTGAGGCAACGGTGCGGGGCGAGGCCACGGTGAGCGCGGGCGGGGCGCGTCTTGAGGCCGGACGGGGCAGGCGCGGGCGGAG
>NC_041389.1:284611608-284631091 GCF_002162155.2 Triticum dicoccoides
CGTATGTGTGTGTGTTGCGAGTGGCGGCGCTGGGAGGGAGACGAGGGAGAAGTGGGGATCGTGAGGGAGTGGGGCGCTAGGGTTCGGGGAATGGAGAGGCAGGCCATATAGGCCACGGCCGGGGTGGGCCGGTTGGCTGGCTAGCTAGCTGGGCCTCATGGCCCAGCGGGGGGGGGGGGGTTCTGGTCTTCTGTTTTTTTTGTTTGTTTTGTTTGTTTTCTTTTATTTATTTTCTCCTCTGTTTTAATTCAATTTAAAATATTTATGCATCTTATAAAACTGTGTCTTCTACACCATAATTATCTATGTAATATCTAGTACAAACCGAACAATTTTATTTTAATGTTTGAAAACTTTTATTATTTACCAAATTTTAAATTTGAATTTGAATCGGTTTCGAATTAACTCGAGATTAGCAACTATAATCGAGGTGACGTGGCATCACTAGCAGAGGATCACTGTAGCTTAATTACCCGGGCATCACAATTCTCCTCCACTACAAGAAATCTCGTCCTGAGATTTAAGAGGGGTGTAAGGGGGGAAATTTGGTAACGAATCTAGCGGGTCTTCTCATCCTGGCTTGCTCTTCTCGAAGAGGCCGGTCCAATACATTGATGTCTTCATTTCGCTGCTTTAGGTCATCAGGATGAAGTTGGCGTCCTTTCTTCCGGAACTCCATCGTACTTACGAAGGAAAAAAGGGTGGGCATACAGGGAGAACGAACCTCTGCAAGGTTAACTATCTGGTCGATAAGATCGGGGAAGGTGGCGGAAAGTAACTCTCGAATTGAAACTTAACGAATTATCGAGAGCAAAGTAAGTAAGTACCACGAGAAGTTCCAAGCGGGTAGGCAATCGTTCGATGCCTGTTACAAGGCGTGAAAGGGGTTCAGAGCAACGGGAATAAGCATTGCGTCTGATACCAGAATAGATCACTAGGAAGGTGGCTCGTGATCTTTCATACGAAGCCAAGCGTGAGGATTAGCTTTAGTAACAGGGGTGCAGGAGAGTCAGGTTTCGATCCTGTGGAACTGTGGGTTATGGGCCCACCATGTGGTTGAAAGTAGGAAGGGGGCCGACATTTTGCACGGTCATGATAGTAAGGTGTGTCAAAGGGTAGCCTGTCAGATATGTCGGCAACAACATCGATACCAAGGGCGAGGGACGAAGAGAACCATTTTCCTGCTCGTCGAACGAGGCGGACCAATAGGCAAGGTTCTCGTCCATCTGTGGCTACCAGAATGTCATCAACAATAGTAACAGGGTCTTATTGATAGAGTCGTACAACCGAGGTGTTTATATAAGCAGCGAATCTTTACTTCTTAGATCATATAAATCACAAGAAAGGTTAAACAAAACAATGGAAAGGAAAAGGTGATCATCAGATCAAATAGAACAATGGAATGGAAAATATGTTTATACACCTATTTCAGGGGTATATCCTTCCCAAGGACAAGCAAAACATGATAACCATGACATGATATTAAGTAGAAAAGCCTCTAGGTGAGGGGAGAGAAATTTTCATGACATTATCCATACAGCGGTGTTTGGATAATTGAGCAAGAAACGTTTGGCATTGGGCTTCAAATGTTCTTGTTGAAACATCGGAGTACCATAGACATGCTTCGAGATAGAATTGACATGGTCTTCAGGTGAAGATCAAACTTTGGAAACACGAAGGATCCATCAGGAATAACTTGTAGAATAAGTCTTACAATTTCCTCATGGAAGAATGGCTAAACTTGCTAAAAAGGATACTACAACAATAGGTCCTCCACCCAGGGGGGGGGGGTGCTAGGCATGACATCATGTTACCGGGTCATCAAAGGACCAACATCATAACTCTTGGAAAGTTGTTCCAACCATCATATCTGACCGAGATTCAGATCCGGTTGGTGTTAGGATACCTCAGACTTAGGATACCTGAGAAGAAAAGGTGCAACGCAAATTGACGAGATGACATGGTAAGATTCTCGGGGAAATGAACTATGAAGCGATTTCCGTTAAGAAGAGTCCATCATTAACCCAAGGAGAGGACAAGGAGGTGTCTGGTGAACTCAACGGCAATTCACCGAGATTCCCAAAAAAATGGATTTCCACCATTAAGTGAACAAGGAGATAACCTTTGTCAGATCAAATGATATAAGGAAGTATGCTCGAGGAAAACATACACAATTAAACATTGGTTGAAGGGTGCGCCCGAAATATGGGTTGGGTTGCACGACCAATGTCAGAATGGTGATTCAATAATCAATAGCCTAAGAATGAACTTTTGACCATTAACTTCAAAAATAGGGTTGCTAGAAGTTTTGAATTCACACGTCATAGCTCCATTGTCGGTATTCCGGTTGAAAACAATACGGGGACCAACGAATGAACGAAGATGGCAAGAAGTATTAAGATATCAAGAATTATTAAGAGGTGGTGAAACTCTCACCACATTCTTGACAAAAAGTGATGGTAATACTTCCGAGGTAAGGAAGATCAACTGCTGGGTAGCAGTGATCTCAAGGTTTACACAAAACGCGAACAAGTTGTGTTGAACGGAAGGCAATAAAGTGGTCGATGAGAACAGGAATCATCGAGGGGCAAGGATGGTATTACCCATCATGAATTCAATTGAATTCCTGGAAGAGCTCATAAGGTTGATGATGATCACGACACAATTGTCGAGAGATTTCATGCAGATGTAGTCAATCAGCGACGACATCAAGTCAAAGGAATGATGAAGCAAGAGGTTATTGGAACCACAGTTACGACACAAACTCGAACTCAAGCTTGTTGTTTAAGGTGAAAGGGTATGACGAGGAAAAATCGACGTAAGGTTAGTTCATCGTCGAAAATTGGTGCTCCGAGAATAAGGACCAGGTAGCACCGTTAGAATCGTCACGACAATGACATAGCCAAACAGGCTAGGAATGGCGTGATCGGGTACAAACTCGTACTTATAGAAGCTTACTGAAGAGTTGTTGAACCGTAGAGCGGACTCGGTTCAGTTATCGGTGTCTTTGAGTGTTCAATAACTCCGAGCCCATGAAAAATTGTAATCGGTGAGTATGTAGTGCTTGATGAAGAACTCATAAGAAATTATGCAGTTCCAAGATAATCTCGAGATACCAGGTGGTAATACTCGACGACAGATCAAACTAGAAGTTGAACTGGGGTATTGCTCTATAGAAGACACGTGCTTAAACTTGCACAGGACATGATATTTAAAGGAGGACATGGTCATAACCATGATTGCAAAAAGGCCAGATCTCAGATATAAGATGAACTTATACCAAGGGAATAATTGATTTTAAAAGAAGCTTCGATGAGAAGATGTACATTGTGTCCATGGGCATGAACGCAAAGTTCAAGGTCGACTCCCACTTCTCCAATGCACAACCTTTCATTCACTTCTCGCGCTCAATGAAGTTGTAGTTTTGAAATTTTATCTGGCAAAATACCATAAGAGTACGACTCGTGAAAACTTTCGAGTTCACACATATTAAGAAAGGCATAGGTTCAACCCATCGGGGCATCTTAGAATCCTATACCAGAATCTTTTAGAAGTAATTAACTCAAGCTCGAAGGCAGAGCATGGTTGAGAAAGCAGACGATACAATTTACCAAAGGCATTATGTATCCGAGAAAAAGGCTCACAAGTTTATTGAATATGAAGGGCGTTGTCAGATAAAATCCAACAAAGGAGCTGGTGGTCCACAAGGGATCTGAGGTGAGCACCGGTACTCAACCAGAGGAAGAAGAATGCACGGACATCATATTATAGAACATCGGAATGATTCGATGCTTAGATAATAAAGGAATTTCAATTTCCAAAACAAAGGATCAGAAGCAGTCGCTCTGATCAAGGATGGATAAGTTGGATATACCAGAGGCACAATTGACGACAAATAGTTTGGTCGAGAACCAGCTCATGTTCAAAAATGATGTCTGAGCCGGAAGGATAATTTAGAAGGGTTGATAGATGATTGTGTGCATTCGCACACATGCTGAATCAATAGGATCAAAATGACGATGCCTAAGGATACTAACGAATATTGCCAGACATATGGAAAGCATCCATAATGCAAGCAGACAAGTATTGCAGAGCAATAAGCTATTAAGGATTTTTGGAGGATCAAACAGTATTTCGAAGACCATTGTGAAACACATGAACAACTGGGGGATGAGCGGATACTCGATAAGTGCGAGAATTATCCATAGGGGTATTCAGGTGACAAGGAACAGCAAGGCGATAAGCTCAAAGGATTATCGAGACAACGACGAGTGTTTCGAGGTATCTGGTAATAACAAGACCAACTGGGGATGAATGTAAGAATAACAACTGCAGTAGTTATCCATAAGGGTTGACGGTGGAAGGGGAATTGTAAATGCGATGAACATAAGTTCTCGGGTTAACAACGGAGAGTATCTTCAGGGTCTTCACGTGCCGCAGACGATCATCATTAATAAGGGGCTCTCCGGGTGAAAGTGATAACGAGATCCTAATGTTAGATTTAGCAAAAATCATTTAACCCGAATAGAAGAGAAATAAGAGTCCCAGAGTATAGGTCGAGGAATAAAAGATCCTAATACCACCCAATGGCGACGTGGGCCCGTAAGGCACACAGCCAAGTTAGTAAAAGTTTTGCAATGGCTAGACTCAACTTCGGCCAAGGAGTTGGAAAGGGGATTCCTACAGGCAGTCGGCTCTGATACCAACTTGTGACGCCCCCGATTCAATCGTACACTAATCATGCACGCAAATGTGTACGATCAAGATCAGGGACTCACGGGAAGATATCACAACACAACTCTACAAATAAAATAAGTCATACAAGCATCATAATACAAGCCAGGGGCCTCGAGGGCTCGAATACAAGTGCTCGATCATAGACGAGTCAGCGGAAGCAACAATATCTGAGTACAGACATAAGTTAACAAGTTGCCATAAGATGGCTAGCACAAACTGGGATACAGATCGAAAGAGGCGCAGGCCTCCTGCCTGGGATCCTCCTAACTACTCCTGGTCGTCGTCGTCAGCCTGCACGTAGTAGTAGGCACCTCCGGTGTAGTAGGGGTCGTCGTCGACGGTGGCGTCTGGCTCCAGGGCTCCAGCATCTGGTTGCGACAACCAGGTAGAAGGGAAAGGGGAAAAGAGGGAGAAAGCAACCGTGAGTACTCATCCAAAGTACTCGCAAGCAAGGAGCTACACTACATATGCATGGGTATATGTGTAAAGGGCCATATCGGTGGACTGAACTGCAGAATGCCAGAATAAGAGGGGGATAGCTAATCCTGTCGAAGACTACGCTTCTGGCAGCCTCCGTCTTGCAGCATGTAGATGAGAGTAGATTTAAGTCCTCCAAGTAGCATCTCCAAGTAGCATCTCCAGTAGCATCGCATAGCATAATCCTACCCGGCGATCCTCTCCTCTTCGCCCTGTAGAAAAGCGATCACCGGGTTGTCTGTGGAACTTGGAAGGGTGTGTTTTATTAAGTATCCGGTTCTAGTTGTCATAAGGTCAAGGTACAACTCCAAGTCGTCCTGCTACCGAAGATCACGGCTATTCGAATAGATTAACTTCCCTGCAGGGGTGCACCACATAACCCAACACGCTTGATCCCATTTGGCCGGACACACTTTCCTGGGTCATGCCCGGCCTCGGAAGATCAACACGTCGCAGCCCCACCTAGGCAAAACAGAGAGGCCAGCACGCCGGTCTAAACCTAAGTGCACAGGGGTCTGGGCCCATCGCCCATAGCACACCTGCACGTTGCGAGGGCGGCCGGAAGCAGAACTAGCCCCCTTAATACAAGAGCAGGCTTACGTTCCAATCCAGCGCGCGCCGCTCCGTCGCTGACGTTTGAAGTGCTTCGGCTGATACCACGACGCCGGGATACCCATAACTACTCCCGCGTAGATGGTTAGTGCGTATAGGCTCGTAGCCGACTCAGATCAAATACCAAGATCTCGTTAAGCGTGTTAAGTATCCGCGAACGCCAAACAGGGCCAGGCCCACCTGTCTCCTAGGTGGTCTCAACCTGCCCTGTCGCTCCGCCACAAAGTAACCGTCGGGGACCGTCGGGAACCCAGGCCCACCTCTACCGGGATGGAGCCACCTGTCCTTTCAGCCCCCAACTCCGAACAGTATCACAGGTAATGTAATAGTGTAAAGTATATAGTATATGCCCGTGATCACCTCCCGAAGTGATCACAGCCCAGTAGTATAGCATGGCAGACGGACAAGAGTGTAGGGCCACTGATGGAACACTAGCATCCTATACTAAGCATTTAGGATTGCGGGTAAGGTATCAATGACTGTAGCAGCAATGACAGGCTATGCATCAGAATAGGATTAACGGAAAGCAGTAACATGCTACACTACTCTAATGCAAGCAGTATAGAGAAGAGTAGGCGATATCTGGTGATCAAAGGGGGGGGGCTTGCCTGGTTGCTCAGACAAGGAGGGGTCGTCGGTGACGTAGTCGTACTCGGTGGCATCAGCGTCGGTCTCGTAGTCTACCGGAGATAAGAGGGGGAAGAAACAATGAATACAATGCAAACATAAACACGACGATGCGTGACGTGACAATGAGCGGTGCTAGGTGTGCCCTAACGTGGTATGAGGTGGTACCGGTTAAGGGGGGAAACATCCGGGAAAGTATTCCCGGTGTTTCGCGTTTTCGGGCAGAGGAGCCGGAGGGGGAAAGTTGCGAGTTCAATAGGTTAGGGGTGTGTGGCGAACGAACGGACTGCGTATCCGGATCCGCCTCGTCGTTCTGAGCAACTTTCATGTTGAAAATATTTTAATCCGAGTTACGGATTAAAAGATATGATTTTCTAAAGATTATATTAATTTCTGGAATTTAATTAATTAATTAATTAATTCAAAAATGAATTTATGACGTCAGCATGATGTCATGCTGACGTCAGCAGTCAACAGGGTTGACTTGGTCAACCTGACAGGTGGGTCCCGTTCGTCATTGACTATTTAGTCTAATTAATGTTTAGCTAATCTAATTACTGTTTAATTAAACTAATTAGTTAATTAGGTTAATCTAATTATGATTAATTAACTTAATTAATTCCTTAATTAATTAATTAATTTAATTATTATTTATTTATTTAATATATATTTTTTTAATTCTTTTTTTTATAAAACCGTTCTGTGCGTGGGGCCCCCTGTCATAGGCTCACAAGGGCCAAAAGCGGGTTTGGGCTAACGGGTTAACGAGCGCAGCCCAGATGGGTGGACCCGGCAGGGGCCGGATCTGGGAAGCGGTGACCACGGCGAGGTCATGGCCGGAGCGGGGCGCGCCGGCCGTGGCCTGTGGAGAGGCGACCGTGGGGAGGAGCGCTCGGGGCCGGCGCTGTCGGGGGAGCAGGGGGACGGAGGCGAGGGCGCCGTCGACGGGGCGAGCGAGGAGCGGTGGTGCTCGCGCGGGGACAGAGGGGAGAGGGAACCGGCGCGGGAGTGAGGCAACGGTGCGGGGCGAGGCCACGGTGAGTGCGGGCGGGGCGCGTCTTGAGGCCGGACGAGGCAGGCGCGGGCGGAGAACGACGGCGATGGGAGGGGGTCGGAGCATGGCAGGGAGCCATGCGCCGGCGCGGACGACGCGGGCGTGCAGGTGCGCTGCTGGAGCGCGGGGAAGAGGAGAAGGAGGGGGGTCCTCACAAAGGGTTGCAGGGTCATGGCAATGGGCTCGGGGAGGACAGGGACGACGAGGTCGGGGTCGGGTCGGCGACGGAGATGAGGTCGAGGCAGCGAGGTCTCCGGGCGGTGGTGGCGTGACGACGGGCGACGACATCGGGTCGGTGACGAGGCGAGGACGCAGCTTCAAGCGAGCGCCGTGCGAGGGAGAGGAGGGGCCCGGAGGAGTCCGGGAGGGGCGGCGCCGGCGGCGGTTTGCATCGGGCACGAGCGTGCGGGGGGAGGTGATCGAACAGGGGCGCTCCTCTCCCTGTGCCGATGCGTATGTGTGTGTGTTGCGAGTGGCGGCGCTGGGAGGGAGACGAGGGAGAAGTGGGGATCGTGAGGGAGTGGGGCGCTAGGGTTCGGGGAATGGAGAGGCAGGCCATATAGGCCACGGCCGGGGTGGGCCGGTTGGCTGGCTAGCTAGCTGGGCCTCATGGCCCAGCGGGGGGGGGGGGGTTCTGGTCTTCTGTTTTTTTTGTTTGTTTTGTTTGTTTTCTTTTATTTATTTTCTCCTCTGTTTTAATTCAATTTAAAATATTTATGCATCTTATAAAACTGTGTCTTCTACACCATAATTATCTATGTAATATCTAGTACAAACCGAACAATTTTATTTTAATGTTTGAAAACTTTTATTATTTACCAAATTTTAAATTTGAATTTGAATCGGTTTCGAATTAACTCGAGATTAGAAACTATAATCGAGGTGACGTGGCATCACTAGCAGAGGATCACTGTAGCTTAATTACCCGGGCGTCACAGTTCTTGATCCTATCTTGCAAGTCTATAGTCACCTATTATGTGTTATGGTCCGACAACCCCGAAGTGACAATAATCGGGATACTTCTCGGTGATGACCGTAGTTTGAGGAGTTCATGTATTCACTATGTGCTAATGCTTTGTTCTGGTTCTCTATTAAAAGGAGGCCTTAATATCCCTTAGTTTCTGCTAGGACCCCGCTGCCACGGGAGGGTAGGACAAAATATGTCATGCAAGTTCTTTTCCATAAGCACGTATGACTATTTATGGAATACATGCCTACATTACATTGATGAACTGGAGCTAGTTATGTGTCACCCTATGTTATAGCTATTACATGAGGAATCACATCCGGTATAATTATCCATCACTAATCCATTGCCTACGAGCTTTTCACATATTGTTCTTCGCTTATTTACTTTTCCGTTGCTACTGTTAAACTACTACAAAAACCCAAAAACAATTATCTTTACTTTTGCCACCATTACCTTTATTATCATACCACTTTTGCTACTAAATACTTTGTTGCTGATACTAAGTTATCCAGGTGTGGTTGAATTGACAACTCAACTGCTAATACTCAAGAATATTCTTTGGCTCCCCTTGTGTCGAATCAATAAATTTGGGTTGAATACTTTACCCTCGAAAGCTGTTGCGATCCCCTACACTTGTGGGTTATGAAGACTAATTTCTAGCGCCGTTGCTGGGGATCATAGCTCTATTCTCTGAGTCACTTGGGATTTATATCTGTTGATCACTATGAAGAACTTGAAAAACGGCAGAACTGCTATTTTGCCCTCAACTACGAGGGGAGGTAAGGAACTGCCATCTAGCTCTGCACTAGATTCTCCTTTCGTTATTAGTAAGCTTGCGACACCTAAACCTGCTACTGCTATGAACTCTGATATGTCGCATGTTATTGATGATGCCACTTCTGCTATGCATGATGAAACTACTTCTGTGCGTGATACTACTTTGCCATTAGGTGAATTTCTTGACGAACAACTTGCTAGAGTTAGGGGGAATGAAAATATTGAAGATGCTATTATTGATGATAGTGATGATGAAAACTCTCCCAATGATTATGTATTGCCTGTTCTTCCTGAGGGTTATGCTATGAATGAAGAAGCTGCTAGAGCTATCTTTGCTTGCAATGATAGATATGATCTTAAGAAATTATTAGCTAAATGGAAGCAGCAGTCCCTTAATGCTAGAATGAAACCTGACCCTGCTTTTGCTACTTCACCTATCTGTGTTACTGATAAGGATTGTGAATTCTCTGTTGATCCTGAGATTATTACTTTAGTTGAATCTGATCCTTTTTATGGCCTTGAATCTGAAAATGTTGTGGCACATCTTACCAAGTTGAATGATATAGCCACCCTGTTTACTAATGATGAGAAGTCTCGCTATTATTATATTCTTAAGATATTTCCATTCTCATTAAAGGGTGATGCTAAGACTTGGTATAATTCTATTGCTCCTGGTTTTGTGCGTATTCCCCAGGATATGATTTATTACTTCTCTGCTAAATATTTCCCTGCTCATAAGAAACAAGCTGCCTTGCGGGAAATATACAATTTTGTCCAAATTAAAGAAGAGAGTCTCCCACAAGCTTGGGGGAGGCTTCTCCAGTTACTTAATGCTTTGCCTGATCATCCTCTCAAGAAAAATGAAATACTTGATATCTTTTATAATGGACTAACCGATGCTTCCAAGGGCTACTTGGATAGTTGTGCTGGTTGTGTTTTCAGGGAAAGAACAGTCGACGAAGCTGAAATATTGTTGAATAATATGTTAACTAATGAAAATAATTGGACTCTTCCTGAGCCAATTCCTGAGGAAATTCCTGAACCAATTGAGCCAACTCCTGAGCCTATTCCTAAACCCACTCCGAAGAAGAGAGGTGTTTTATTTCTCAGTCCTGAAGATATGCAAGAGGCAAAGAAATCAATGAAAGAAAAAGGTATTAAATCTGAAGATGTTAAGAATTTACCTCCTATTGAAGAAATACATGGTCTTAATATGCCGCCTGTTGAAGAACCACATTGTCTTGATAACCCGACACAGGTAGTAAAGGTAGATTCTCTCTATAGATATGAAAAAGTTGAAATCCCCTCTACTAAATTCCATTGCCCATGCTTAGATGAATTTGATGACTTTATGGCTAGACAAGAAAGTTTTAATGCTTATGTTGGTAGAGAGTTAATGAATAATGCTTCCAAGATAGGACATGTGAGTGATAGTATGGCTAGAGTTAAAGGTGAACTCAAACTCGTTAGCAAATATGCTTCTATGGTTGCTACTCAAGCTGAGAAAGTACTTAAAGCTCAAAATGATTTGCTTGATGAATTAAATAATAAGAATGACTTTGCTGTTAGAGTGGCTACTAGAACTGGTAGAATGACTCAGGAACCTTTGTATCCTGAAGGCCACCCTAAGAGAATCGAGCAAGATTCTCAGAGAAATAATTGAGAGGCACCTAGTTCTTCTAAAAAGAAGAAAAGGAAAAACGATAGAACTTTGCATGCTTCTAGTGAACCTAGTGTAGACACACCTGAGAATCCCAATGATATTTCTATTTCTGATGCTGAAACTCAATCAGGTGATGAACATGAACCTAGTGATAATGTTAATAATAATGTTCATGTTGATGCTCGGCCTAGCAAAAACAATGATGTAGAGATTGAACCTGCTGTTGATCTTGATAACCCACAATCAAAGAATCAACGTTATGAGAAGAGAGACTTTGTTGCTAGGAAGCACGGTGGAGAAAGAGAACCATGGGTTCAGAAACCCATGCCCTTTCCTCCTAAACCATCCAAAACAAAGGATGATGAGGATTTTGAGCGCTTTGCTGAAATGATTAGACCTATTTTCTTACGTATGCGCTTAACTGATATGCTGAAAGTAAATCCTTATGCTAAGTATATGAAGGATATCATCACAAATAAAAGAAAGATACCGGAAGCTGAAATTTCCACCATGCTTGCTAATTACACTTTTAAGGGTGGAATACTAAAGAAACTTGGAGATCCGGGTGTACCAACTATACCATGCTCCATTATAAGAAATTATGTTAGAACTGCTTTATGTGATCTTGGAGCCGGTGTTAGTGTTATGCCTCTCTCTTTATATCGTAGACTTGAATTGAATAAGTTGACACCTACTGAAATATCTTTGCAAATGGCTGATAAATCAATTTCTATACCTGTGGGTATTTGTGAGGATGTGCTTGTTGTGGTTGCAAATGTCACTATCTTAACGAACTTTATTATTCTTGATATTCCCGAGGATGATAATATGTCTATTATCCTTGGTAGACCTTTTCTTAATACTGCAGGGGCTGTTATTGATTGCAACAAAGGCAATGTCACTTTTCATGTTAATGGTAATGAGCATACGGTACACTTTCCGAGGAAACAATCTCAAGTTCATAGCATCAATTCTATTGGAAAAGTTCCAACTATTATTATTAGAGGATTTAAATTTCCTCTCCCTACTGTCAAGAAAAAGTACAATATTCTTATTGTTGGGAATTTTCATATCCCCGTTGAGGTAACTTAGTGTTATTCAAAATTTCTCCGGTTCCGTGTTATTCGGAATGAGTTTGTTAACAAGACTTGATCAACCTTGTTAGTGGATTCATTTTGATGATCATGAGATGGATGAAACTAGAAGGCACAACCTTGTGTACCCTCTTTTTACTTTCTGTTATTTAGAATAAAAATAAAGCAAAAATAGTATTATCCATCTGTTTTCTGAATTATCCGTGCATTAAAAAATATCCCGAAAATAGAAGTGCTCCAAATGCCTTGCAAATTTAATATGATTTTTTATGGAATATTTGAGGATTTTAGGCACTGAAAACACTGCAGGAGAGGCAAGCACCAGGCCACGAGAGTGGAGGGCGCCCCCCCTATAGGGCACGCCCCTGTCTCGTGGGCCCCTGGTGGCCCCCCTCCACTTATGCCAGCACCCACACACTTCAACTTCTACCCAAAAAAATCACCATTCAGCTCAAGCACGAGTTCTAGCTCATTTTGCTGCGATTTTCGATCTCCTTGCTCAAAGCTCCATTCACAAAACTGCTTTGGGAGATTGTTGCTTGGTATGTGACTCCTCCATTGGTCCAACTAGTTTTTGTTCTAGTGCTTTATTCATTGCAAATGTTTGTTGCATAGGTGACCATGTTCTTGAGCTTGCATGTTAAATTTATGAGGTCCCAAGCAATTCTAATGCATGATGTAGGCTCTAGGCACTTGTAGGAGTAGTTGCTATCAATCTTGTTTAGTTTTATTCACTTTTATTTTGAAGTTACTAAAATTTCAGAAATTTTCAGAAAATGTTAAGGAAACTTTTGAGGGGCTCCTCTAGCCAAAGCTCCCAGGAAAAACAAGCCAAAGAGAAGGAAAAAGCCAAGTATAATCTTCCTCGCTTAGCGGAAGTACGGTCGTGTGAATGGCCATGTGTGGATTTCTTAAAAGAAGCTGGAATTCATGAAGATTTTTATTCTTTGATCGAGACTACAGGCCTCACCGGTTTCATCAACGACCGGATCGATCAGTATCTCTTAGTCACCAATACTTTCGTGCAAAACTTTTATTATTATCCTAAGAAGTCACCGCCTGCAGTATCATTTCATTTATATGGTGAATTCAAAGAAATGTCTTTACGTAATTTTTGCGCGGTGTGTAGGATACCTTATGAGGGAGAATTAGAGGAACCCCATCGTGAGGATGTGGGTGGCTTTGTTAATACTATCGCTGTAGAGGAGCCAAAGAAGGGCTCCGAGGCAAAAGTCTCTAGCATACACTTTCCTGTTTTACGCTACTTTGCCATATTTGCTAGTAGATGCTTGATTGGTCGTGGAAATAGTGGAAACTTGAGCGTTCCTGATATTATCATTCTTCAACATGCCTTCCTTGGAGACAATACTTTTAGTACGGGTGCCGTCGTTGCTAAACGACTAGCCCTGAATCGTACAAAAGGCCCCATATTTAGAGGTATCTATGCTGCACGTCTTGCTAGACATTTTCAGATACCCATTAGGCACCATGAGAAAGAGGAGACAAAATTGCCTCCTCACATTTTAGATTACAAGAGCATGGTAGCACACAAGTTTATTGTTGACAACGAAGATAAGATGCTCTTGTATAAACTTAGATTTAATAAGAAACACTTTGAGATTATTATTTTGCCTGCGCCTTTGTTGTTTGATTTGCTTGCAGAAAATTTTCTTGTTACACTGGAAGCGGTGAAGAATCATCGAGCTCAAGCTTTTACTCCAGAACCTGAACCTGAGCCGGAGCCTGAACTGGACCCTTATCGTGCATCATCTGTCCAGTGGGATCCGGAGATGACTAGCCAGTGGTATCCTGATTACACCTCCCATTTACACCAGGGAGAGTAGCGGCGGTCCTTGGTACTAGACCAACTTAGGCCAAAAGCCTAAGCTTGGGGAGTACGTATTTCTCACCGACTTTACATTCATGTTCACACACTAGTCGTCGGTGCTCATACTCTTTCATTGTATTATCCATGCTAGTTTAAATTTCTTTTTCTAGTTTTCTTCTTGTGTGTTTGATAAACCTTAAGAAAAACAAGAAAATAGTTAGTTTAATTTCCATGCTTGTAGTAGAAATTAAAATGAAAACCCAAAAATATTTCTAGTTCTTCCTCTTACTTGTTGGGAGCTTTCCCGTGTAAATAGTTTTATTTTCTTTTCTTTCCTTTGGGGGTCGAGAAGACCATATTGAAAATGCTTAGTGGATCTTATATGCATGATTATTTATTTAATTTAGAGCCCATATTACTTGTCTTCTCTCTTGAGTTGAATGCTTGCAGATTCCAGCTTAGTCCAATGCACGTGCACTCTTATTATTATACACATCGTTCGGTCGTGCAAGCGAAAGGCAATACTGACGATATATGATGGACTTATTGGGATGAGAAAAGCTGGTATGAACTCGACCTCTCTTGTTTTTGTAAATATGACGAGTTCATCGTTTCTGAGTCAGCTTATTATGAAGTAAACATATTTGCAATGACATTTAGAGATTATAGTTGCTTGTGCCATGCTTGATTAGCTATGAGTTATAATGGTTTACCTTGTGTGCCAACATGCTATTAGAATGATTATGATGTGGTATGATGGGATGGTATCCTCCTTTGAATAAATTGAGTGACTCGACTTGGCACATGTTCACGCATGTAGTTGAATCAAATCAACATAGCCTTCATGATATTTATGTTCATGGTAGATTATATCCTACTCATGCTTGTATTCGGTGTGAATTAATTTTAATGCATGTTTACGACTGTTGTCGCTCTCTCAGTTGGTCGCTTCTCAGTCTTTTGCTAGCCTTCACCTGTACTAAGCGGGAATACTGCTATTGCATCCAAACTCCATAAACCCCAAAGTTGTTCCATATGAGTCCACTATACCTTCCTATATGCGGTATTTACCTGTCGTTCCAAGTAAATTTGTATGTGCCAAACTCCAAACCTTCAAATGAAATTCTGTTTTGTATGCTCGAGCAGCTCATGTTGCAACTAGGGCTGCCTATATCTTTCATGCTAGGTGGGTTATTCTCAAGAGGAGTGGACTCCGCTCCTCATTCATGAGAAAGGGCCGATAACCGGGATGCCCAGTCCCATGATCCAAAAAGATCAAAGCAAATCAAAATAATTAAACAAAACTCCCCCAGGGTTGTTGTTAGTTGGAGGCACTCGTTGTTTCGAGCAAGACATGGATTGATGCTTGTTGGTGGTTGGGGGAGTATAAACCTTTACCATTCTGTTTGGGAAGTGCCTATAATGCATGTAGTATGGAAGATACATCCATCTCATAGTTGTTGCGTTGACAGCAAAATTATGTCGCTCAAAATGTTATTCAATCTCTATTTTAAAATCGAGCTATGGCACCTCTACAAATCCATGCTTCCCTCTGCGAAGGGCCTATCTATTTACTTTTATGTTGAGTCATCACCCTTCTTATTAAAAGCAGCCGCTGGAGAGCAAACTGTCATTTGCATTCATTACTATTAGTTTATATTGGGTATGACTTGACTGGATCTCTTTTACCATGAATTACAATGTTTAGTCAGTCCTTGATCTTTAAAGGTGCTCTGCATTTATGTTTTGCGGTCTCAGAAAGGGCTAGTGATATACCATTTTGTTATATCATGTTATGATTATTTTGAGAAAGTGTTGTCATCCGAGTTCTATTATTATGGCTCGCTAGCTGGTTATGCTATTGATATGAGTAATTGTGAGACCTAGGTGTTATTGTTAGTATGGTTAGTTCATAGTATTTGCTGAAACTTGAATGCTGACTTTTCATGTTTACAACAACAAGAGCAAACAGAGTTTGTAAAAGTTTTTCTTTATCACTTTCAGTTTATCAACTGAATTTCTTGAGGAAAAGCAAAGGTTTAAGCTTGGGGGGAGTTGATACGTCTCCAATGTATCTACTTTTCCAAACACTTTTGCCCTTGTTTTGGACTCTAACTTGCATGATTTGAATGAAACTAACCTGGGCTGATGCTGTTTTCAGCAGAACTGCCATGATGTTATTTTATGTGTAGAAAAGAAAAGTTCTCAGAATGTCCTAGAAATCCACGGAGGCACTTTTTGGAATTAATAAGAATTTCTGGGAGAAAGAAATACACAAGGGAGCCCACACCCTGTCCACGAGACAGGGGGGCGCCCCCCCCCCCTACAGGGCACGCCCCCTATCTTGTGGGCCCCCTGGACCTCCACCGACCTCAACTCCAACTCCATATATTCACATTCGGGGAGAAAAAAATCAGAGAGAAAGTTTCATCGCGTTTTACGACACGGAGCCGCCGCCAAGCCCTAATCTCTCTCGGGAGGGCTGATCTGGAGTCCGTTCGGGGCTCCGGAGAGGGGGATTCGTCGCCGTCGGCAACATCAACAATCCTCCATCACCAATTTCATGATGCTCACCGCCGTGCGTGAGTAATTCCATCGTAGGCTTGCTGGACGGTGATGGGTTGGATGAGATTTATCATGTAATCAAGTTAGTTTTGTTAGGGTTTGATCCCTAGTATCCACTATGTTCTGAGATTGATGTTGCTATGACTTTGCTATGCTTAATGCTTGTCACTAGGACCCGAGTGCCATGATTTCAGATCTGAACCTATTATGTTTTCATGAATATATGTGTGTTCTTGATCCTATCTTGCAAGTCTATAGTCACCTATTATGTGTTATGATCCGACAACCCCGAAGTGACAACAATCGGGATACTTCTTGGTGATGACCGTAGTTTGAGGAGTTCATGTATTCACTATGTGCTAATGCTTTGTTCCGGTTCTCTATTAAAAGGAGGCCTTAATATCCCTTAGTTTCCAGTAGGACCCTGCTGCCACGGGAGGGTAGGACAAAAGATATCATGCAAGTTCTTTTCCATAAGCACGTATGACTATTTACGGAATACATGCCTACATTACATTGATGAACTGGAGCTAGTTATGTGTCACCCTATGTTATAGCTATTACATGAGGAATCGCATCCGGCATAATTATCCATCACTGATCCATTGCCTACGAGGTTTTCACATATTGTTCTTTGCTTATTTACTTTTCCATTGCTACTGTTACAACTACTACAAAAACCCAAAAACAATTATCTTTACTTTTGCCACCATTACCTTTATTATCATACCACTTTTGCTACTAAATACTTTGCTGCAGATACTAAGTTATCCAGGTGTGGTTGAATTGACAACTCAACTGCTAATACTCAAGAATATTCTTTGGCTCCCCTTGTGCCGAATCAATAAATTTGGGTTGAGTACTTTACCCTTGAAAGCTATTGCGATCCCCTACACTTGTGGGTTATCAAGCCGTAGAGTATTGGCGTGGGGGCGCGGACTGGTATTCGGGCTGGTATGCCGTTTTATCCCGGCCACGAGGTGGCCGGTCAGCCGTCCGGCGCTCGAGTCCGTATTCCTCAGCTGCCAGGACTTCAGTCCATCTGTCTGTGAGCTGGTCTTGATCAGCTTGGAGCTGCTGCTGCTTCTTTTTCAGGTT
The DNA here is from genome assembly GCF_002162155.2 of Triticum dicoccoides. NCBI lineage: Eukaryota > Viridiplantae > Streptophyta > Magnoliopsida > Poales > Poaceae > Triticum > Triticum dicoccoides. The sequence continues at coordinate 284,629,111 of NC_041389.1, forward strand.
CCTCGCGGTGGCCATAAGCCGGCGCTTGAAGCGCTCCTGCTCCACGGGGTCCTCAGGCACGCCGAACTCGTCATCGCCGAGGCTAATCTCATCTTCGAAGGGGGGCATGTAGTTGTCCTCCTCCGGATATCCGTCCGTCGCCTGTTCGTCTGGACTGACCTGCCCGTCTTCCTGCTCGGCCTGCTCAAAGGCAGGCTGATCAGGGTTGTATTCATCTTCGGCAACATCCAGATTGTTTTCGTCTCCTGTGCCGGTATTGTTGTGGCGGGGCTTGGAGCGGCGCCGACGACGCCCATGCTTTGCTTTCTTCCCTGAGAGGTTATCCTCCGTTGCCTCATCGCCATTGGTTTCCTTCGGAGTGTCCATCATATATATATCATATGAGGAGGTGACTGTCCACCGCCCCGTGAGCGGTGGTTCCTGTTCTTCTCCTGCATCATTATCCATACCGTCGATGTCTTCGGAGTCGAAGTCAAGCACGTCGGTTAAATCATCGACTGTGGCAATGAAGTGGGTGGTGGGTGGGCAACGAATTCCTTCATCATCCATTTCCCACTCGAGCCGGACATAGTTCGGCCAAGAGTCTCATGACAAAGAGATAGACATTAACGAGTTCAGCACGTCGCCAAAGGGCGAGTGCTGGAAGATATCCGCAGCGGTGAACTCCAATACCGGAGCCCAACCAGGTTCAGCGGGCTCGGGAGCGTGCGGACTGGAACCTACAGCCGGATACGAGTCCGGGGGTCCGGTGTCACAGGTTTCTTTGGGGGTGAGGCATGTGTTCGGCTCTACCGCCGATGGGTGTGCGGCCTGCGGGGCGGGGTCCATCCACCCGTCCTCGGGCACACAATCTGCTCCGGATTTAGGTCTGGGGCTCCTGTAGGGGCGATATCCCGAGCATTGTCCGGCAGCAGGTCTAAGCCGTGCTCATCGTGATTGTCCGGCGCTCCTGGCGCAGGCCCGAACCCGTCGAAGATCAAGTCTCCGTGGATATCGTCCGTGTAGTTTAGGTTTCTGAACCTGACCTGGTGGCCCGGGGCGTAGCTATTGATCTACTCCAGTTGGCCAAGCGAATTGGCCCGCAGTGCGAAGCTGCAGAACACGAAGATCTGTACAGGGAGAAAAGTCCCCTGGACCGTGTTGTTGACGATTGAAGGGGCCATCAAGCCTTGCAGCGATGACACAGAGGAACTCTCAATGAAAGCACCAATGTCGGTGTCAAAACCGGTGGATCTCGGGTAGGGGGTCCCGATCTGTGCGTCTTAGGCTAATGGTAACAGGAGGCAAGGGACACAATGTTTACCCAGGTTCGGGCCCTCTCGATGGAGGTAAAACCCTACTTCCTGCTTGATTGATATTGATGATATGAGTAGTACAAGAGTTGATCTACCACAAGATCGTAGAGGCTAAACCCTAGAAGCTAGCCTATGATGATAATGATTCTGTCCCTAAGGACTAAAACCCTCCGGTTTATATAGACACCGGAGAGGGCTAGGGTTTACATGGAGTCGGTTACAAGGAAGGAAATATAATATCCGGATCGCCAAGCTTGTCTTCCACGCAAAGGAGAGTCCCATCCGGACACGGGATGGAGTCTTGAGTCTTGTATCTTCATGGTCCAACAGTCCGGCCAAAATATACAGTCCGGCTGTCCGGATACCCCCTAATCCAGGACTCCCTCAGTCGTCGTGCCCGCTCCTGCAAGGACCCAATCCGGTGCACAACTGGCTCTGATGCGTCTATATCGCCATCTCTGTCGTGCAAAACACCACAATGATCAGACTACGCTGCTCCAACGTGTTGCTCTGCCGCCTCCCCAATGTGTGCACCCGACAATGATGCTATACCAATAGATGTGTCGATGTAGTTCGTTCGCACTAAGCAGTCCAAGCTACTTTTCGCTCCGAGTTGCAAGACTGCTTAACAAGAATTGGGAGTATGTTGGTGAGAGCGGAGGCTGCGTGGCCTCCCTCTATCGCGA
>NC_041389.1:284631511-284669415 GCF_002162155.2 Triticum dicoccoides
ACCTTCCTCTCCCGCCTCCAGCCCCCCTCTCCCCTTCCTCCTCGCCGCTGTCGCTGGCGCCCGTAGCCGGCCTGGCCTCGGGGTCGCTGGCGGCGGCGGCCCTCCTGTCCTTCCCCTCCCGGTGGCTCCGGCGCGGGGCGGAGTTGCACCGGGGGGTGCTCCTAGGCGGCGGCGGTCCTGCTGGCGGCAGGGTTCCTTGTCGCAGTGCGGGCGGGCGGCTAGGCGGCGGCGCCGTTGTTGGCGGTGGGGTGGCGCTGTGGCTCATCCTGGCGGCGGTGCTCGACCCAGATCTAGGCCCTACGGGGCCCATCTGGGCCTGGGCGGGCCGGCGGCGGGGCTGGTTGGCGGCGTGATTCCCGGGATGCAGGGGAATGGCGTCGCACGATGGGGGCTGGCGGCACCGACGCCAGCTTGCTACAGCACGGCCGGTGGGGCCTAGCGGGCCCGTTTCGGGCCTGGCCGGGCCAGGGGTGGCCTGGTATGCCCCGCTGCCGTGTCCGGTCGGCTACCGCGACAGTGCCGGAGGCACGGCTTCTAGCACGACGGCGATGGAGGTGGTTCCCTTCCGCTCGGCCTTGGTGCTGCTGCTCTCGTCGCGTAGCGCTTCTCTCCGGTCTTCTGGGCCTCATGGAGGTGCTCGTAGTGAGATGGCGTGGGCGGCGGCGTAACCGCGGTGGCGCATTGGGTGGTTGTTTGGATGGTTGGCTCCAGATGGGCGGTGGTGTTTGGTGAGACGGAGAAATCCTTGCCGGTTCGTCCGGCGCCGATGCGGTGACACCGGCGGGTGCCACCATTCCTTCTTAAGGGCGTTAGTGGTAGCCATCCCCTACTTTCCTCCGCATACCAGGGGAAACCCTAGGACTTGTCCGGGCAGCAGCGTCGTCGGCATCGCATACCTTCTTGGAGGTGCTGCTTGGTATGCGGCACTCGGAGCCCCGGGCAGTGATGGGGTGTTTCCGGAGGGCGCAGCGGTGGCGGGCCTTCCGCGCTTTGTCAAGCTGCCGTTGTTGGCGTTAGGTTTCTTCTTCTTCTTTGTCTTTGGGCTTGTTGTGCTGCTCGCCCCAGCGTCGAGTTGTGTATTATGTTGGCTGGTTGCTTTGGAATACAAAGCGGGGGGAAACCCTTTTTCGGTAGAGCGGAGGCTGCTCTTGGTAGGCTCACACTTGTGTCGATTGTGTCTTCGATGACCAAGCTCCTGGTGGATTCCGTGGGAGAGCATGAAACATACCTCTATGGTTGTTTCTCTCCTCATGGTAGATCCTGCCTGTCATCCTCGCTTATTGTGTCAGTCGTCTCTAGCAGCGAGGCTACTGTCGAGGTTGAGGCTCTTGTTCTGCAGATCATACCCGAGCTTCAGGTGTTGTGTGGAGAGCCCGCTTCGCCTCTCTGTATGGTGCTTCTGGAGGCGGACTCGCTCGAGACCTCGTCACCCACACCACCACCGTCAGATCCTAGTAAGTCGCTTGTCACCGTGGAGTGTGGAGATTTGCAGGATGTTGTCTTTCACTTGCTTTGGTCCATCGTGAAGTGTGGTTCTTGAGGATGACAAGGTTGTGTGGTGTGCTGACACCAATTTCAGGGGATCTCTATGCCAAAGAGCTTTGCGAATTTATTGCCAGCTTGGAGGCGGCTTGCCCTGATTCTGGCAAGACAATTGGTTGCCTCGTAAAAACGGTTGGTTCTGCAAGTGGTCATATTTGTATCGGTTTTTGTCCGAATTTTTTAACAATTAATCGGGCAATCCTCTGTTGCTTAATAATTAATGAATGAATGGGGCAAAACTTTTACCTCTATATAAAGAAAAGAAGAAGAAGTTTCAACCGCAAAAAAAAGAAGAAGTTTAAACATAACAAAACATAAACATTTTTAGGTCTGGGCGTGTCTAGAGAAAAGTTGAAGCGCGAAAAACCTGCAAAATGCTTCACCGTATGGCAGATTTCCACAAGCAGAATTCACGGCGCCTGATGCTTCAAATGTTTGCTGTCGAGGAAAGTACCTTTGGCAAGTTGCGGTTCAAGAGGAGATGTTCCCGTGATGCGTAACTCTTCCGCAGATAATAAAAGAACTAATTGATATGCATTTAGGGTACTGGTGCTCTTTCCGTCCACCTCACGGGCAGGGCCTCACGGGGCAGGCTTGCACAAGCGACGACTTGTCTGCGGAGAGCTTCCACGTCGCCGGCACTCCAGCGTTCAGAGAGAGAGAGAGAGAAACGTCGCTGGCACTCCCGTCCCCGGTCACGTTTACTTCCTGTCGTGGGAGAGACTTTTTAAAAGCGGCGATGCGGCTGCACTATATGTGCAGATGCTTGCTTCCAGACAGAGAAAACAAGTTCTCATCACTCCCCTGTGGCTGCCGTCCGAAGAAAGCCTCAAAGAAGCAGTGCAGTTACAGAGTTGTGGAAGGAAGAAAGAGACACGCTGCTGCTGCTGATGCACAGCGGCAACAGGCAAGCGTACGTCGGGGAAGGAACAAACCCACGGCACCGACCCAACAATGCGGAAGATGTGCTCCTGCCGACCGTGTCCGTATCGGGCTGCCCTGCCGGCGCGCACACAGAGAGACACACAAAAGGATTACGCCCTATTTGGTTGCTTGCACGTTTTTGGCATTTTCGGGAAGCCTACCTCAGTGGAGCCTGTTTGAGGGCATGGAGACTCCGGTACACGTTTTGTGTGTTCTTTGATTGTTTGCAATCATCCTGGTCTACATCCTTTCTCCTAGTGTAAATCGCGTTACAATGAGCCTGCATTTGAGGAAATAGGTAAATTGCATAAAACCACCACTTTAAAAGATAGGTTTGCGAAAAACACTAGGATACGGTTTCTCTACAGAAAACACCACATCTTGCGTAATTGTTTTGCAAAAAACACTAAACGGAGGATTTGGCTCGGTTAAGCGCGTTTATGACAGATGGGGCCCTTTTTTGCCTACGTGGCGTAACATTTCATGCCAGGTCAATTTTAATATAATTTTACAATCTAGTCCATAGATTTTACAGAGACATCCCTGAATCAAAAAGGAAAAAACAATCAGCCCACGTTCATCCTCACAACTGGTTGGGGCGGTCAATGCAGCCAGCGCCAGGCGCCACCTCGCGCTGGAGGGCAAATGGGGGTCGCAGCGCAGCATCCTTCGCCGGGTCCGGCAGTTCACACCGGGCGTCTCCTCGCGCGGGAGCCCAAATCGGGGCGGCGACGCGGCATCCCTCGCCGGATCCGGACGTGGTGGCGGTGCTGGGGGCCAAATCGGGGCGACAGCGCGGCATCGCTCGCCGGAGGTGGCGGCGCCTGGAACACGTGCACGCACCGACGTCGGCGACTCGCGTGGTGGTGCGCGACCGCGTGTGGTGCATCGAGGGCACCACCACCGTGGTGGAGTGGAGCGGGGAGCGCCAGGGCTGGCTCGAGGTGGGCCCTTACCCGCCTGGTCTCGAGGCCGGCACAACGTGCGGAGTCGAGTGGCGGCTGCGACAGGCGCGTGGTGGCGACCGGCGCCATCGAGTTCGAGGAACACTGCGGCGGGCACGCGTTTTGGGTGTTCAACTTCAAGTCCAAGAAATGGACCGTGGTGCGCCCTCCTCAGCAGTTCGCCGGCTTCATCTGCTCCGACGAGCTACGGCTTGCGGCAGCATGAGGGATCCTCTCCTCAGGCGGCTGCGGGAGCGAGGACACGGGGGAAGGGCATGGGCGGTACTGGGAAAGGATGTTGGGGGTGTTCTTGCTTTTTGACCCATCTAGCACTCTTTTTGAGAAAATGTTACGCCACGTCAGCGGAAAGCGGGGCGCATATGTCATAAACACACTTAACTGAGTCAAATCCGCCGATCAGTGGTTTTTGTAAAATAATTACGCAAGATGTGGTGTTTTCTGTAGAAAAACTGTATCCTAGTGTTTTTCGTAAACCTACCCTTCAAAATGATGATTTTGTGCAATTTACTCGAGGAAACGGCCAATTCGGATTTTCCCGGATCATGGTTCAGGGATACCCTGAGCTTCATGCCGTGCAGGTGCAAGCAAGCGTGCAGGGTAAGAAAACAACTAAATCTTAGCCCATTACATGAACCTCTACAGGCAATCAAACTGAGTTGATCCTACCCAGTTTCTATCCAGGATACCAACCTAACAACTCTATTTCTATCCAAATTATGGACTAAATGTTCTTCTAGATGTGGTATTTTTTAAGTGATTTTTTTCAAAGAAGCTCTAACTTGCCGTATCTGTCTGAATTTCATATTTTTGGATGTTTTGCACATTTTCAAAAATAAAATATGATGGGAATTCTAAATTAAAATAGTTTGCACCTTTTAAAAAATGTTTGAAATTTCAAATTTTATTTCCAATTTTTGGAAAATGATTGGAACTTAAAAAATTGTTCGCTTTCCAACAAGTCAAAACAAATTCAAAATTTTGTTTTCAGAAAATGTTAAAACAAATAATCTATAATTTTCAAATTTGTTCAAATTTTCAAAGAGTTAAGATTTCAAAAAGAAAACCGAATATTCAAAATCTATTTAAAAATAGGAAACGTTTGGAATCTTCAAAATTTGTTGGAATTTGTGAAAAAAATGTTTGGAATTCCAAAATTTTGTTCAGAAATTTGTAGAAAAAATTGAAATTTAAAAAAAAATGTTCACTTTTAGAAATGAAGAATATTCGTATTTTCTAGAAACCAATAAATAAAACCAATTGAGAACTTTTCGCTACAAAAGTCAAAAAATCATACACAACAAAAAAAACATGACGCGAAGCTTGCTACAATGCTCGGTACACCAGCTAGCGATATTGCGCCGGCCAACCACAAGGGAGCATTGTGTGCGAGGCCGCCATTTTGACACAAGCGACATCGTATATGACCTTTCACCAGGCAGACCTTAGACCACAACCACCTACATTTACGGTGTTCGGGTTTATTTACTCTTGCCGACTTCCTTGGCATTGAGATTTTCCTCCTCTCCGGCCACTCCTGAAGAGGATCCCGCGATTGGAGTTACCTAGTTTTTGTTCCTCGACTGATTTGGGACATAGGGCAAAAGTATGGTCAACTGGAATCTATGGATTGATTTGGTATCCCATGTTGTTAGGCCAACTCCAACCAGCTGACACAAACGAACGTGGGACATGTCCTCGTTTTGTGCGTTTGGGTTATCAAGCGGAGGGGCGTCCAGCCATGTCCGCACTCCAGTGGTCGCAACACCGAATGGGATGATCCATTGGGTCCACCCTGTCCTTTTTTTGCGATAGCAAATATTTTCATCAAACATGGCAAATATGTTTAGCAAAATATAGCACTTTTGGCATAGTACCATATGCCATGCCGGCATACAACATTTAAAAGAGCATGGTGACCCATGTTTGTTTTTGGTAATTAATGACAATCCCTATGGACTAATGGTTGCCTTGAGTTATATTTGAAGGGTTTGTCCATAGACATTGCTTGAAGAATATTCATTGGTTTCAAGGTTATTTGAAGAAGATTATGTGTTGACCAAGGTGCTATTCAAGGAGTTATCCAAAGATTGGTCATGTGAGAGTTGAGCCTATTGCAAGCATGTCTTGAAGAAGAAGAATATGTGAACATTCATGTTTACCTTCAAGACATCATCTTTATGAAGAGAGAATATAAGATACAAGGTTGATCAAGAGTAAGTCAAAGACTGAATCAAGTTGATCAACACACAAAGCGTAGAATTTGTACCGAGTGGGATCAAGTGATCCCATGGTATGATAATCATTGTCCATTACGCTTTGTGTACTAACCCATGGTCTATGTGAGAGTTTTTTGTGGGTTTAGGTATGTTTCCATGGGAGTGCATCAAACGAAAGATCCCATATAACAAATGGAGGATGACATCAAGTGGTGATAGTCTTTGTTGGCTAACGTAGTAATTTAAAAAATTCTACGATCATGCAAGATCTATCTAGGAGATGCATAGCAATGAGACGGGAGAGTGTGTCCACGTACCCTCATAGACCGAAAGTAGAAGCGTTTAGTAAAGCGGTTGATGTAGTCGAATGTCTTCACAATCCAACCAATCCAAGTACTGAATGTACGGCACCTCCGTGTTCAGCACACGTTCAGCACGATGACGTCCCTCGTGCTCTTGATCTAGTCGAGGATGAGGGAGAGTTCTGTCAGCACGACGGCGTGGCGACGGTGATGATGAAGTTACCGGCGCAGGGCTTCGCCTAAGCACTACAACAATATGACCGAGGTGTTAAACTGTGGAGGGGTCACCGCACACGGCTAAGAGATTGTTTGTTGTGCTTTGGGGTGCCCCCTGCCCTCGTATATAAAGGAGGTAGAGGAGGAGGCCGGCGGCCAGGAGGGGCGCGCCACAGGGGGAATCCAACTAGGATTCCCAATCCTAGTTGGAGTCCCCTTCCTTTTCCAAGAGGGGGAGAGAGGGAAGGAGGAGGAGAGGGAGAAGGAAAGAGGATGGCGCCATCCCCTCCCTAGTCCAATTCGGACTTGCCATGGGGGGGGGGGTGCGGCGGCCACCCTTGTGGCCCTCCTCTCCTTTCCACTAAGGCCCATGAAGGCCCACTATTTCCCCGGGGGGTTCCGGTAACCTCCAGGTACTCCGAAAAAATACCTGAATCACTCTGGAACCATTTCGGTGTCCGAATATAACCTTCCAATATATCAATCTTCACCTCTCGACCATTTTGAGACTCCTCATCATGTCTGTGATCTCATCTAGGACTCCAAACAAACTTCGGTCATCGAATCACATAACTCATAATACAAATCGTCATCGAATGTTAAGCGTGCGGACCCCACGGGTTCGAGAACTATATAGACATGATTGAGACACATCTCCGATCAATAACCAATTGTGGAACCTGGATGCTCATATTGGTTCCTACATATTCTACGAAGATCTTTATCGGTCAAACCGCACAACAACATACGTTGTTCCCTTTGTCGTCGGTATGTTACTTGCCCGAGATTCGATCGTCGGTATCATCATACCTAGTTCAATCTCGTTACCGGCAAGTCTCTTTACTCATTCCGTAATGCTTCATCCTGCAACTACTCATAAGTTACATTGCTTGCAAGGCTTATAGTGATGAACATTACCGAGAGGGCCCAGAGATACCTCTCCGACACACAGAGTGACAAATCCTAATCTCGATCTATGCTAACCCAACAAACACCTTTGGAGACACCTATAGAGCATCTTTATAATCACCCAGTTACATTGTGACGTTTGATAGCACACAAGGTGTTCCTCCGGTATTCGGGAGTTGCATAATTTCATAGTCAGAGGAACATGTATAAGTCATGAAGAAAGTAGTAGCAATAGAACTGTAACGATCATAATGCTAAGCTAACGGATGGGTCTTGTCCATCACATCATTCTCCTAATAATGTGATCCCATTCATCAAATGACAACACATGTCTATGGTTAGGAAACATAACCATCTTTGGTTAACGAGCTAGTCAAGTAGAGGCATACTAGGGACACTATGTTTTGTCTATGTATTCACACATGTACGAAGTTTCCGGTTAATACAATTCTAGCATGAATAATAAACATTTATCATGATATAAGGAAATATAAATAACAACTTTAGTATTGCCTCTAGGGCATATTTCCTTCAGTCTCCCACTTGCACTAGAGTCAATAATCTAGATTATAAAGTAATGATTCTAACACCCATGGAGTCTTGGTGCCCATCATGTTTTGCTCGTGGAAGAGGCTTAGTCAACGGGTCTGCAACATTCAGATCTGTATGTATTTTGCAAATCTCTATGTCTCCCTCCGCGACTTGATGCTGAATGGAATTGAAGCGTCTCTTGATGTGTTTGGTTCTCTTGTGAAATCTGGACCCCTTTGCCAAGGCAATTGCTCCAGTAGTGTCACAAAAGATTTTTATTGGACCCGGTGCACTAGGTATTACACCTAGATCGGATATGAACTCCTTCATCCAGACTCCTTCATTTGCTGCTTCTGAAGCAGCGATGTACTCCGCTTCACACATAGATCCCGCCACGACGCTCTGCTTGGAAGTGCACCAACTAACGGCTCCACCATTCAATGTAAATACGTATCCGGATTGCGACTTAGAGTCATCCGGATTAGTGTCAAAGCTTGCATCAACGTAACCATTTACGACAAGCTCTTTGTCACCTCCATAAACGAGAAACATATCCTTAGTCCTTTTTAGGTATTTCAGGATGTTCTTGACCGCTGTCCAGTGCTCCACTCCTGGATTACTTTGGTACCTCCCTGCTATACTTATAGCAAGGTACACATCAGGGTTGGTACACAACATTGCATACATGATAGAACCTATGGCTGAAGCATAGGGAATGACTTTCATTTTCTCTATATATTCTGCAGTGGTCAGGCATTGAGTCTGACTCAACTTCACACCATGTAACACATAACCCTTTCTTTGACTGGTCCATTTTGAACTTCTTCAAAACTTTATCAAGGTATGTGCTTTGTGAAAGTCCAATTAAGCGTCTTGATCTATCTCTATAGATCTTGATGCCCAATATGTAAGTAGCTTCACCGAGGTCTTTCTGAAAAATTCTTATTCAAGTATCCTTTTATGCTATCCAGAAATTCTGTATCATTTCCAATCAACAATATTTCATCCACATATAATATTAGAAATGCTACAGAGCTCCCACTCACTTTCTTGTAAATACAAGCTTCTCCAAAAGTCTGTATAAAACTATATGCTTCGATCACACTATCAAAACTTACATTCCAACTCCGAGAGGCTTGCACCAATCCATAAATAAATAAATCGCTGAAGCTTGCACACTTTGTTAGCACCTTTTGGATCGACAAAACCTTCTGGTTGCATCATATAAAACTCTTTTTTAAGAATTCCATTAAGGAATGCAGTTTTGACATCCATTTGCCAAATTTCATAATCATAAAATGCGGCAATTGCTAACATGGTCCGGACAGACTTAAGCATCGCTATGGGTGAGAAGGTCTCATCATAGTCAACTCCTTGAACTTGTCGAAAACCTTTCACAACAAGTCGAGCTTTGTAGACAGTAACATTACCGCCAGCATCAGTCTTGTTCTTGAAGATCCATTTATTTCCTTTGGCTTGTCGATTATCGGGCAAGTCCACCAAAGTCCATACTTTGTTCTCAGACATGGATCCCATCTTAGATTTCATGGCCTCAAGCCATTTCGCGGAATCTGGGCTCATCATCGCTTCCTCATAGTTCGTAGGTTCATCATGGTCTAGTAACATGACTTCCAGAACAGGATTACCGTACCACTCTGGTGCAGACCATGCTCTGGATGACCTACGAGGTTCGGTAGTAACTTGATTTGAAGTTTCATGATCATCATCGTTATCTTCCTCACTAATTGGTGTAGGAATCAGTGGAACTGATTTCTGTGATGAACTACCTACCAATTCAGGAGAAGGTACAATTACCTTATCAAGTTCTACTTTCCTCCCATTCACTTCTTTCGAGAGAAACTCCTTCTCTAGAAAGGATCCATTCTTAGCAACGAATATCTTGCCTTCGGATCTGTGATAGAAGGTGTACCCAACAATTTCCTTTGGGTATCCTATGAAGACGCACTTCTCCGGTTTGGGTTTGAGCTTATCAGGTTGAAGCTTTTTCACATAAGCATCGCAGCCCCAAACTTTAAGAAACGACAACTTGGGTTTCTTGCCAAACGACAGTTCATATGGTGTCGTCTCAACGGATTTTGATGGTGCCCTATTTAACGTGAATGCAACCGTCTCTAAAGCATAACCCCAAAACGATAGCGGTAAATCAGTAAGAGACATCATAGTTCACACCATATCCAATAAACTACGGTTATGATGTTCGTACACAGCATTACGTTGTGGTGTTCCAGGTGGCGTGAGTTGCGAAACTATTCCACATTGTTTCAAATGAAGACCAAACTCATAACTCAAATATTCTCCTCCATGATCAGATCGTAGAAACTTTATTTTCTTGTTACGATGATTTTCCACTTCACTCTGAAATTCTTTGAACTTTTCAAATGTTTCAGACTTATGTTTCATTAAGTAGATATACCCATATCTACTCAAATCATCTGTGAAGGTCAGAAAATAACGATACCCACCATGAGCCTCAACACTCATTGGTTCGCATACATCTGTATGTATTATTTCCAATAAGTCAGTAGCTCGTTCCATTGTTCCAGAGAATGGAGTTTTAGTCGTCTTTCCCGTGAGGCATGGTTCACAAGCACCAAGTGATTCATAATCAGGTGATTCCAAAAGCCCATCAGCATGGAGTTTCTTCATGCGCTTATACCAATATGACCTAAACGGCAGTGCCACAAATAAGTTGCACTATCATTATCAACTTTGCATCTTTTGGCTTCAATATTATGAACATGTGTATCACCATGATCGAAATTCAACAAAAATAGACCACTCAACAAGGGTGCATGACCATAAAAGATATTACTCATATAAATAGAACAACCATTATTCTCCCATTTAAATTAATAACTATCTCGCATCAAACAAGATCCAGATATAATGTTCATGCTCAATGCTCGCACCAAATAACAATTATTCAGGTCTAAAACTAATCCCGAAGGTAGATGTAGAGGTAGCGTGCCGACGGCAATCACATCGACCTTGGAACCATTTCCGACGCGCATCATCACCTCGTCCTTAGCCAATCTTCGTTTAATCCATAGCCCCTATTTCGAGTTGCAAACATGAGCAACATAACCAGTATCAATACCCAGGCGCTACTATGAGCATTAGTAAGGTACACACCAATAACATGTATATCAAATATACCTTTCACTTTGCCATCCTTCTTATCCGCCAAATACTTGGGGCAGTTCCGCTTCCAGTGACCAGTCTCTTTGAAGTAAAGCACTCAATTTCTAGCTTAGGTCTAGACTTGGGCTTCTTCCAGGAATAGCAACTTGCTTGCTATTCTTCTTGATGTTCCCCTTCTTCCCTTTGCCCTTTTTCTTGAAACTAGTGGTCTTGTTGACCATCAACACTTGATGCTCCTTCTTGGTTTCTACCTCCGCAGCCTTTAGCATGGCGAAGAGCTCGGGAATCGTTTTTGTCATCCCTTGCATATTATAGTTCATCACGAAGCCTTTATAGTTTGGTGGAAGTGATTGAAGAACTCTGTCAATGACACTATCATCAGGAAGATTAACTCCCAGCTGAGTCAAGTGGTTATGGTACCCAGACATTTTGAGTATGTGTTCACTGACAGAACTATTCTCCATTTTGCAGCTATAGAACTTGTTGGAGACTTCATATCTCTCAACTCGGGCATTTGCTTGAAATATTAACTTCAACTCTCGGAACATCTCATATGCTCCATGACGTTCAAAACATCTTTGAAGTCCCGATTCTAAGCCGTAAAGCATGACATACTGAACTATCGAGTAGTCATCAGCTTTGCTCTGCCATACGTTCATAACGTCCGCAATTGCTCCTGCAGCAGGCCATGCACCTAGCGGTGCTTCCAGGATGTAATTCTTCTGTGGAGCAATGAGGATAATCCTCAAGTTACAGACCCACTTCGTGTAATTGCTACGATCATCTTTTACCTTAGCTTTCTCAAGGAACATATTAAAATTCAAGGGAACGGTAGCACGGGCCATTGATCTAAAACAACATAGACATGCAAAAACTATCGGGACTAAGTTCATGATAAATTAAAGTTCAATTAATCATATTACTTAAGAACTCCCACTTAGATAGACATCCCTCTAGTCATCTAAATCATCACGTGATCCAAATCAACTAAACCATGTCCGATCATCACGTGAGATGGAGTAGTTTTCAATGGTGAACATCACTATGTTATCATATCTACTATATGATTCACGTTCGACCTTTCAGTCTCCGTGGTCCGAGGCCATATCTGCATATGCTAGGCTCGTCAAGTTTAACCTGAGTATTCTGCACGTGCAAAACTGGCTTGCACCCATTGTATGTGAACGTAGAGCTTATCACACCCGATCATTGATAAGTCTCCAACGTATCTATAATTTTTTTATTGTTCCATGCTATTATATTATTTGTTTTGGATGTTTAATAGGCATTTATATGCAATTTTATATTATTTTTGGGACTAACCTATTAACCGAGGACCCATTGCCTGTTTTTGTCTTTTTTTGCCTATTTTAGAGTTTTGCTGAAAAGGAATACCAAACGGAGTCCAAATGGAATGAAACCTTCGCGGTGATCTTTCTTGGACCGAAAGCAAACCAGAAGACTTGGAGATGAAGTTGGAGAGGCAACGAGGCGGCCACGAGGCAGGAGGGTGTGCCCCCCACCCTCATGGGCCCCTCGTAGCACCCCTGACCTAGTTCGTTCGCTTATATATACTCTTATACCCTAAAAACATCGAGGGGAGCCACGAAACCACTTTTCCACCGCCGCAACCTTCTGTACCCGTGAGATCCCATCTTGGGGCCTTTTCCAGAGTCCTGCCAGAGGGGGATTCGATCACGGAGGGCTTATACATAAACGCCATTACCTCTTCGATGAAGCATGAGTAGTTTACCACAGACCTTCGGGTCCATTGTTATTAGCTATATGGCTTCTTCTCTCTCTTTGATTCTCAATACCATTTTCTCCTCAATGTTCTTAGAGATCTATCCGATGTAATACTCTTTTGTGGTGTGTTTGCCGAGATCCGATGAATTGTGGATTTATGATCAAGTTTATCTATGAATAATATTTGGTTCTTCTCTGAATTCTTATATGCATGATTTGATATCTCTGCAAGTCTCTTCGAATTATCGGTTTAGTTTGGCCTACTAGATTGATCTTTCTTGCAATGGGAGAAGTGCTTAGCTTTGGGTTCAATCTTGCGGTGTCCTTTCCCAATGACAGTAGGGGCAACAAGGCACGTATTGTATTGTTGCCATCGAGGATAAAAAGATGGGGTTTTCCTCATATTGCTTGAGTTAATTCCTCTACATCATGTCATCTTCCTTAATGCGTTACTCTGTTCTTATGAACTTAATACTCTAGATGCATGCTGGATAGCGGTCGATGTGTGGAGTAATATTAGTAGATGCAGGCAAGAGTCGGTCTACTTGACACGGACGTGATGCCTATGTTCATGATCATTGCCTTAGATATCGTCATAACTATGCACTTTTCTATCAATTGCTCGGCAGTAGTTTGTTCACCCACTGTAATACTTGCTATCTCGAGAGAAGCCACTAGTGAAACCTATGGCCCCCGGGTCTCTTTTCCATATTATTGAATTTTGTTTACATCTTGCTAGTTTCCGGTCTACTATTTTGCAATCTTTACTTTCCAATCTATAAACCAAAAATACCAAAAATATTTACTTTACCGTTTATCTATCTCTATCAGATCTCACTTGTGCAAGTGATCATGAAGGGATTGACAACCCCTTTATCGCATTGGGTGCAAGTTGTTGATTGTTTCTGAAGGTATTCGGTGACTTGTGCGTTGTCTCCTACTGGATTGATACCTTGGTTCTCAAAACTGAGGGAAATACTTACGCTGCTTTGCTGCATCACCCTTTCCTCTTCAAGGGAAAACCAACGCAAGCTCAAGAGGTAGCAAGAAGGTTTTCTGGCGCCATTGCCGGGGAGATCTACGTCAAGTCAAGCCATACCAAGTACCCATCATAACTCTTCTCCCTTGTATTACATTATTCACCATTCGCCTCTCGTTTTCCTCTCCCCCACTTCTAAAACGATTTTCGGAAACCTTTCCCTTTTCTTCGCCTCCTTCCCGTATACCTTTTTGTTTGTGTTTCCATGTGTCTTCTATTTGCTTGCTAAAAATCTATTGATATGGATTCACTTAAAGTGTTCTACTTGGATCATCTTCGATCCATTTGTGCTCGTGCTGAAACCCCAACTAGTTTAGTTGAGGGAAAATCTTTAGATGATCATGCTCATTTTGTGCGTCACCGTTTGTCCGAAAAGGGGAGACTCTTATGGAATCAAATAAACAGTTTGTTGTGTTATGCTTGGAATCTTTGTGAAATTTATGATTTTACTTGTTGCTCTAAGAATCCTAAAAAACACCTTCCCTACCTATGTGACTTTAATGATAATGAAATATTATCTTCGTATGCAAAGGGTGAAAGTGCAATCTTGCCCTTACATCATGTTTTGATTTTGATGAAAATATACATGTAGGGGACTATGTTTGTCAAGTAAATCTCAGGTGTTAGCCTCCGGTTCATCAAAATGTGTGAGGATCGTGAACATACAAAGTTGATGTTACCCAAAGTATACTCAAGCAAGAAATATCAAAAAGATTACATCATTTGATTTCTTGAGTACAGGATCCTACACTATTAAGAGGGGATCGGTAGGGTTAGTGAAAGACTTGCTCAAGCCACAATAATTCCTAGCTTCAAAATCTTAGGGTCACACAAAAATATTTGGTGCATATGTTCTGTTTTGCTCCCATGCCGGATGTCCGGGCCGCACGTCGGATATCCGGCCCACTCGTCGGATGTCTGGCTCACTACTATCTAGACACCAGTAGGTGTGCATGTCTTCGTCGGATGTCCGGGCTGCACCCCGATGTCCGGGACTTCCAGCCATGCCAGATGTCCGGACTTTGCCCCGGATGTTTGGCCCCCAACAATCCAGACTCCAGCAGGTTTGCACGCATTTGCCGGATGTCCAGGCTTAACCCCGGATGTCTGGGACTCCCAGCCACGCCGGATGTTCGGACCTTGCCCCGGATGTCCGGGCCTTCCTATGCTTCCGGATGTCCGGGCTTTGCCCCGGATGTCCGGTCCCTCTGCTTCATCCTCTGCTGTCTGCTTTACGCTTGTAGTGCTGCACTAGGCCGGATGTCCGGCCTCTGCCCCAGATGTCCGGCCTACCCTGTGATTTGCACTATAACGGTAACTTTTACTCACACACTATATATAGCCCTCTTCCCCCACGGAAAAGGGTTGACCATTCACTTTGAGCAAACCCTAGAACACATTTCACTCTCTCACACACACTCCTTCACCAAATCTTAGATCGTAAGGGATTTGGGAGCATTTGAGAAAAGTTGTCCACCCAAGTGATTGATCCACTCCTTCCCCTTCTTTGCACCAAAGGAATTCATGATTTGAACAAGTCTTGAGATTTTCCCCATCGTTCTTGTTACTCTTGGAGGTTGGAGACTCCTAGGTGGTAGGAGTCTTTCAGAGAGGAATCGTTCTTTGTGATTACCCCCCAGAAAGTTTGTGAGGGTTTGGAGACCACCCCAAGGTCTACCACTAGTGGTTGAGAAATTCCATCGTGGTGTTGTCTCAAAGGGAGAATAGGGTGAGCCTTTGTAGCGTTGATGTGCCTTCGTGGTAACACCCACCTCTCTAATGGTGACGTAGCTTCCCTCCAAGGAAGTGAACATCGGCATACATCCTCATCTCTCGGAGTTGCGGTTATCCCTAACCCTAACTCCCTACTTGTGGTTACTTGTCTCTTAGTCTTTACTTATATCATATTGAGCTTGCTTACTCTCCTACTTGTGTTACTTGTTTACCTTTCTTAGCTCATAGCTTCACTCTTGCAATTGTTAGGCTCAACTTCATATTCCGCATTATTGCTTAAAATTGCTAAGTAACAATTAAAATTTGTAATTGTACCTATTCCCCCCCTCTCGGTCCATCTCGATCCTTTCATTTGGTATCAGAGCCTCGTGCTCTATTCTTGTGGCTTAACCGCCCTAGAGCGAGATGAACCTTGATGGGACTCCCCTTGTTGCAGATCCGAAGAGTACGGGTGGGGCTTCCACGGAAGCCAAGTCCTTCACTTCATAGGATCTGGAATGAGCTCTTGCTAAGCAAAAGGAGGGGCATGATGTCTCTCTTGAGTCCTTGGTCCAAATGAGGGTATCCACACTAACCATGATGCTTGCACCACTTTCTAGTGGTGCGGCCTCTCCCTCACTTGGCCAACAACCTCCTAGTAATGAACACTCCAATGTTCCTTGGCTTTATGCAAGACCTCAAATAGAGAAACCTAAGTATAACCCTCAAGGCAAACCTCCTTTACTTGATGACACTATGGATTTTGCTTTGTAGAGAGTTGTTATGCAGGATCATCTTCAATATGGAAATGATGAGATGTTGGAGATCTTGGAGTATGGCTACCAAGCTGTTGACCCGAAGAATCTTACTCCAAGAGAGGTTTGTGACAAGAATCTCAATGACACAACAACCATGTGCATAAGAAGAGGTATGACTGACAAGCAAAGGAGACCATATATACATATCACAAGTGTCGAGGAATTATGGGATAGCATTGCGAGGACCAAGACCGGTACTTCCACTCTCCGGCTTGCTGAATATGAAATTGCCAAGGGTCAATTGCAAAACTTTTGCATGGAGAAAGGTGAATCTCCCAAGAAACTACTTGAGCGTCTCATGACTCTCACCGCCGACACTGAGTCATGTGAATGTGACAAGACTCAAGATGGATTCAACTTGACTAAGCGATTCCTCGTGGATAAGTTGCTTCATGCTCTTGCTCCATATCATCACCAAATGGTGTGGGACATAAGACAACACCATGGATTCAAGGAAATGACTCCAGATGACATCATATCCACTTTCCAACTATTTGAAGAGTCAAAGGCAAATGCCACGAAACATCTTGCCATGCATGGTACATCAACATCAAAGATCAATCTTGCATTGAAGGCCAAGCATGTATGTGAAGAAGAGCAAAGTGAAGAAGAAGAAGATGATGATGAGGAGGATGGTGATGAGATTGACTCAGATGAGAGCCCATCATATGAAGACATTGCTCTCTTTGTCAAATAGTTTAGCGTGGGAAAATTCATGGGAAGGTTCCAGAAGAAGAAAGTGAGGAAATGCTACAACTGTGAAGAAACCAACCACTTCTCCAATGAGTGCCCTTATGAGAAGAGAGAAGATAAACCAAGGTTTCCCAAGACCTTTCCCAAGAAGAAGTTGCCAAATCCTTTGAATTCCAAGCTCAAGAAGAGAGATGGGAAAGCAATGGTTTCTCATGAAGAATCCGATCCGGATGATGTTAGTGGTGTTGCCGGAGTTGCTCAAGATTCTCAAAACACTTTGAGGCTAGTGAACAAGAGTGGTGATGTGGTCACCTACAACTACATGAAAGACTACAAGGGCAACGCTCACAAGTGCCTAATGGCAAAGGCTGTGGTAGAAGATGGAGAGGACCAAAGCTCTCCTGACAAGGTCAAGGTAACCCCACGATCAAATCCTCCTCTTTTCACTCCTTCTACTCCTAGTGATGAGTATATTGATGCGGAGGATAGTTATGAGGATGATGATCTAGATGATCCTATGCTTGCTAAACTTAATAAGTTCATGTGCTCCCTCAAAGGAAAGAAGCTCACTATGTTTCGTATGCTTATGGAGATGGTGAGTAAGCACACCATCACCATTAAGGAACTCGAAACTCTTCGTCACCGAGGAAAAGGAAAAATTTGAAATCCTTGAGCGGAAAGTCCAATATGAGGAAGCACTAAATGATGAACTATGCTTAAAAATTGGTGCAAACATTGATGTTCATGCTAAAGATCTTGTCTCCTTGAAAAAGGTGAAGGCCTCTTGTGAAGAGTTGATGAATGATAAAAGTAAGCTTGTGAAGTCTCATGCTTCTCTCCCTAAGGATTGTGAGCTCATATCCGTGTCCCTCAAGACTAAGGAAGAAGAGCTCACCCTTCTTACAAAGAGTTTTGAGATGCTCAAGCTTACTTATCTTGAAACTCTAGCCAAGGCCTACTTTTCTCCTATTATTAATGTTGATGCTTGTACTACTAACTCTAGTAGTGATCTAGCATCTATTCTTGAGGAGAATCGCTTTCTCAAAGCTCAAATCGAGAAAGGTATCATGACATGTGCTCAAGGACAAAAGAACCTTAATGAGGTGTTGAGCCAACACAATGAGGTGTTTGCCAAAGAGGGGCTCGAGTTTGACCCAAGCACAAGCAAGAAGAAGTCGTCCTCTAAAAAGTGCACCACCCCTCTAAAGGAAACATTTGTACGAGAAGGGCACAAGGAGAAAGGTAAGATTGTTAGTGGGAAGGCCACAAGGGGCATGCCCACTCTCAACAAGCCAAAAGAGTTCATGCCTCCATCCTATGTACTTCGTAAGACTAAGGATGGAAAAGTTTATGCAAAATTTGTTGGCCCTCGAAATGCAGTCTGATTCTATGCTATTTGGGTACCTAAGACCCGTGCTAACTTGAGAGGTCCCATTGCAAAATGGGTGCTTCTAACCAAGTCATAATTGTGTGTAGGTTGCTAATCGGTTGAAAGTGAAGTGGAATATTTTGCCCAAACTACGGATGTCGTGTTCTCCATAGGGACTAGGAGATGACAACTATGCTCGGCTAAAGCTAGGTGACACAATATTTGGTTATGAAAACAGAAAATAAAACCTAAACTAAACAAGGTAGTTCCCGAAGGTTGTCGCCAAAGAGAATGCAAAATAAGCAAAGATACATTCAGATTATACTCTGTCTTTTTGGTATTTTTATTAGGCTTGAGGAATTAAAACACTAACACAGACAAACATCAATGATGAAAGGGAATCAACAAGACATGAACACATATAACCATCAAACATATAACAGTGGGATGAATCACGGCTATATGGCTGAATATAAATGTTTCACAACACAAACTCACACACAAATTTTTGTATCACAAGTACTTAGTAAACACATAAACTACAAACTGGAACAAGTTCACAGGATTAGGTACACATATATGGTGATGGATAAACCACAGATACACAGCAAGAACAATTCAACTAGTGAGAACACACAATATGTGATACAATATTTATAAGTACGAAACTGAACCATTCACGGATTGCAAGCATTCATAGAATCTAAACATTATAGGGCATTACACATCTCCTATTACAGAAATTCAGAGAATATAGAGAGGGAAAAAGAGAGATAGCAACAGTTTATGGTTAAGATTAGGAGCACTAGGGGCGTTTGAGAGAAGGTGCAGCAAGAAAGAGGAGCAACGACAGTTTTGGGGAGAGGTAATAGCAGCCAGCAGTTGGTTCAGAGAAGGAGCAGCAGCTTGGGATTTTGAGAAGAGCAGCAGGGAATAGGAGAAACAACAAGGAGAAGTTCAGAGAAAAGCAACAGCAAGGGGGTGCGAGGGAAGAAGGAGCAGCGGCAGATCGTCACAAGAAGAAGAAGCAGCAAGCAGCGGACGGAGGGAGAAGAAGCAGCGAGGGAGATGAGGTGCTGGTCGCGCGGGGGACCAGACGCCCGTCTGGCGGGTCACGCGAGTGGCGGCGCTGGTGGGTGGCGCTGGAGATGGTGATGGTGATGGTGCAGCGGCGGGTGATGGAGATGGCGAGGATGGGTGGCACTGGTTGGTGCACCGCCGCGCCGGCCTGGCCGCAGCGGCGGCCGGTGGTGGAAAGGTGGGGTGAGGGGAATGGAGATGCCAGGACCTAAAGGGGATTGGGGCTGCTATTAGGGATTTTGACCCCTCCTCTAGTCTGCCACTTTTCTAATTTGGCCCTTCTCCTTTCCTTCTTTCTTCCCAAGTAGATCCCCTCCATCTTTAGTTTTGGTCCCCGGTTACTTCCTTCCTTCATGCTCAGGTCCCTTTCTTCACTTCTTTCCTGCCCTTCTCTCTTCTCAATAGCCAACTCGTCCGAATCTTGAAGATTATAGTGTCTTTACGCACATTTCTGCAAAATAGACCAAAGACTAGTAAATGATCCTTTATATGATTTTCATGCAAATATTCAATATTTCACAGCAAGAATTGATGGTCATATCTCAATAAACCGCATATTTGAGTGCCAAAAGATGTATATGAAATGTACTTATCAGTTGCCTTCTCCCGTGGAGTAAAATGGTTGATTGATAGTGGATGTACCAATCATATGACCAGAGATAGCAAATTTCTCTACAATTTCATGGAAGCTATTCAACCATTTATGAGCATTATGTTTGGTGGAGGTTCAAAAGGACAGGTACTCGGGTTGGGCAAGGTGGCTATCACAAATGACATGTCTCTAGCAAATGTCATGCTTGTTCAATCTCTTAAATATCATTTGCTTTCTGTTTGCCAATTGGCTTCTCTTGGTTATGATACACTCTTTGGACTAACGGATGTGAAAGTCTTTAAGAGAGATACTCTTGAAGTGGCCTTTGTTGGAGTGTTGGATGGCAACCTTTACACGGTTGATTTCTCAAAAAAGAGCACATTCCATGCAACTTGTCTAATGGCCAAGGCCGACAAGGGGTGGCTATGGCATCGCCGGCTAGCCCATGTCGGCATGAGAAATCTTCAAGATTGTTTAAAGGGCAATCACATCCTTGGACTGACCAATGTCTCTTTTGAGAAAGATCATGTGTGTAGTGCATGCATAGCCGGGAAGCAACATCAATCAAAGCACCCACCCAAGAATATCGTGTCTACTTCAAGGCCTTTGGAGCTCCTTCATGTGGATCTTTTTGGGCCTCCTTCATGGGACAGTCTTGGTGGGAAAAAGTATGGGCTTGCCATTGTTGATGATTACTCAATACATGGGTGTTTTTCCTTAAATCCAAGGACGAGACAAGATCACCTTCATTGATTTTGCCAAGCAAGCACAACGCAAGTTTGATAAAGCCATCTTGGCAGTAAGGAGTGATAATGGTTCTGAGTTCAAGAACTACACCTTGGAGGAATTTCTTAGTGATGAAGGGATTTAGCATCAATATTAAGCTCCATACACTCCTCAGCAAAATGGTGTAGCCGAAAGGAAGAACCGTACACTTGTGGAGATGGCAAGGTCTATGTTAGATGAATACAAGTCGCCACATAGTTTTTGGGCCGAGGCTGTCAACACAGCATGTCATGCATCAAACCGGCTCTTCCTCCGCATTATATTGGAAAAGACTCCATACGAGCTCCTAACTAGGAACAAGCCAAATGTCAACTACTTTCGGTATTTGGGTGCAAATGTTTCATCCTCAACAAAAGAGAACGGTTAGGAAAATTTCAATCCAAAACAATTGAGGGCATATTTGTTGGCTATGGATCAAACTCTCATGCCTATAGAGTCTACAACAAATCTAATGGATGTGCTGTAGAAACTTGTGACATGGTGTTTAATGAATTTAATGGCTCCCATGGGGAGCAAGTTGATCTAAGTGATGTAGGTGAAGAAGATTCTTCACAAGATATTTTGACCATGGGTGTTGGTGAACTTCTTCCAATGGAACAAGAACCTCATGATGATGAAGAAGAAGATGGAAGCCTCACACATGATCAAACTACTTCAACACTCATACCTCCTCAAGATGCTATTGCTCAACCAAGACCCTTAGTCCAAGTAGAAGAAGATGGTCAGGTCCCTCCTCATGACAATCTTCAAGAACAAGATCATCATCAAGGGCAAGAACAAGAAAGTGCAATCATTGATCATGAACCTCAACAAATGCAAGATGAAGAAGATCTTCCACCACACATTAATGATCCATATGTTGAGGACGTAGATGATGGGCATGAAGTTGAACCTCGCGAAACCTTAACCTCCATCATGCCTCGTGTGGTCGGTCGTGTTGATGTTGACAAAATTATCACCGAAATATCGGAAGGTAGAGTCACTCGTAAACATTTGACAAACTTTTGTGCTCACTTCTCGTTTGTGTCTAGTGTTGAGCCTCTCAAGGTACAAGATGCATTGATGGACAACTATTGTCTCATTGCTATGCAAGAAGAGTTGAACAGTTTTGAACGCAACCAAGTGTGGTCATTAGTCGAGAGGCCAACTACGGAGCAAAATGCCATTGGAACAAAATGGATTTTCAAGAACAATCAAGATGAGAATGGTGTAATCATCCGTAACAAGGCAAGGTTAGTGGCACAAGGGTACTCACAATTTGAAGGTTTGGACTTTGGAGAGACCTTTGCCCCCATTGCCCGTCTTGAATCTATTCACATCTTACTTGCTTATGCTGCTTTCAATGGTTTTACATTACATCAAATGGATATGAAGAGTGCTTTCCTGAATGGTCCTCTACAAGAAGAAGTATATGTATCACAACCACCTGGTTTCGTTGATCCCGATCATAAAGACTATGTGTATAAACTTCACAAGGCTTTGTATGGTCTCAAACAAGCACCTCGTGCTTGGTATGATCATCTTAAGAAGTTTTTACTAAATGATGGTTTTGTGAGAGGGGTGATGGATCCCACTCTTTTTACTAAGAGGGACAAGGGTGATTTGATCTTATGCCAAATCTATGTAGATGATGTCATTTTTGGTTCTCCTAACATTCATCTGTGCAAGAAGTTTGCAGCCTCCATGACCACGAATTTTGAAATGTCACTCAATACGGATTTGAAGTTCTTTCTCGGATTTCAAATTCAACAATTTCAAGAAGGAATTTTCTTGTCTCAAGCAAAATACCTCAAGGATATCCTAGAGAAGTTTGGCATGTCTGATGCTAGTCCATGTAAGACACCCATGCCAACCAAAATTGTACTCACTGAAGACACGAATGGTATCCCTTTCGACCCATCTATTTACCGCTCTATGATTGGTTCATTGCTTTATGTTTGTGCATCTAGACCAGACATCATGTTCAGTGTGTGCATGTGTGCTAGATTTCAAGCTTCACCTAGGGAAAGTCATCATAAGGCGGTTAAGCATATTCTTAGATACCTTGTTCACACCCCAAAGTTGGGTCTATGGTACCCCAAGGATTCTAAGTTTGATCTCATTGGGTACACGGATGCGGATTGGGCTGGAGACAAAGTGGGACGGAAGTCCACCTCTGGTGCATGTCAATTTCTTGTATGCTCCTTGGTAAGTTGGTCCTCAAAGAAGCAAAATTGTGTTGCCCTCTCCACCGTCGAAGATGAATACATTGCAACCGCCAGTTGTGCAACTGAGTTACTATGGATGAGGCAAACTTTGAAGGATTACGATATCACCTATAGACATGTGCCTCTTATGTGTGATAATGAAAGTGTCATCAATATTGTTGAGAATCCCAAATATCATACCCGCACCAAGCACATTGATATTAGGTATCATTTCTTGAGGGATCATGTGGAAAAGGGTGACATCCATATTGATCATGTTGGTATAGATATCCAGCTTGCAGCTATTTTCACCAAGCCATTGTATGAAGCAAGGTTTTATCAACTTAGGCGTGAACTTGGTATCTTGGAGCTTGACAACATTATGTGAAATCTAGTACCCATTCATGCATTTTCATCATGTCTTGTATTCATGAGTACTCTCGCCCTACATAATGCATAAATAGAACAAATACTCTCAAAGTTAACAAGTTTTTCAAACTCTGGTGCTTTAAATGATGGAGTCGTGACTATGTATCCAAAGTCGAAATCTTTGCAATCCCATGTCCCATATGCTCAAACATGGTGACCTCGATCACTGCTCATGGATTGCTTATATGAACCTTTCTTTACTTAATATTGTTGGGTTATTGTTGCACATCTTAGCATGACCATAAAATTACTTTGTCTTTCATCTCTACAATACCAAAATCTCCTTGGCAGAGTCTATATCACAATCTAACTCTATATGGCCCTTCACTGCCCTCTCTCTCAGTCTCAATCTGTGTCCAATGGCCGGACATCCGGGCCTTAGTCGGACATCCGGGCCCTGGCACTTCTTTGCTGCCTAAAATCGTCAGGCGTCTCAACCGGCCGGACATCCGGGCCATTAGCCGGACATCCGAGCCCTGGAGTCCTGCTTGTTTGGTCCCTATACGCTAGTCGCCGGATATCCGGGCCTCACCCCGGACGTCCAGCCTGTCGCCCTGTAGACATACAAAACGGGATGGGGGGCTCGGGAGTTGGGGGCAGTTCCCCTTTCCTTCTCTCTCGCTCTCCCCATCCTTTTCACATCACCGCCACCGCCGGGCTGTGCTTCAGCGCTGCCTCAGCCATCTTCTCCAACCTCGGGCCCCGATATCCTCCCTACGTCTTCAACTCCTCCCGATCTACAATTCCATCCAATCCATTCTTTGGATTGTGGTGTGAATCACTCGGGAGGGACCGGTTCGGGTGTTGACTTGTGGATCGGCTGCTGGAGTTCTTCATGGCTCGTACCAAGAATTGCGGCATGCTTCATCCTTCCCGGGGTATGACTGCTATCTACTCTTGCCTCTCTTCCGTTTTGGCACAATCATTCTAGGTTTTCATGATCTCTCATGGCTATCTTGGTGTATATATCTCTCTAGAGATTTGATGTCACTTGCCTAGCCTAAAATCCTCTCTATGTACTTGGCTAAATCAACTTAATCATGGGCATGTCAATATTTTGATCTACCACTTGGACTTGTCCTATGGTCATGTTCGAAAATGTTCACATCCTCACTGTTTAATTTGCTTTATCCTTGTTCATATTTTTTGACTCCTTCTCATTGGTACCCTTATTGTGTATCTATTTCAGTCAAATCGTCGACAAGGTTCCACCGACTCTGATGAACATGCTAGACCTAAGAAGAGGAAGACCTCCACCGGTCCTAAGAAGAAGCGTAGGGCACCATCACCAAGTCCGTCTGCCTTTGATCTGGATGATGAGGACTATGTTAGGGAGGAAGAGGAAGGCATTGCCCCTAGGAGTTCCGTTGGTCAGTCAAAGCCGGGCACCTGGAGGAGGCCCGTGCCTCAAGTCCGAGGGTCTGCTATGCTTGTTGCCCGTGGTCGCCACATCTCCATGGAGATCCCTAACAGCGGGGATCGCCCCATTGACGATTTCACGACCGTGGGGGCTGGTCCATACCTTGAGTTTCAAAGGGATATCAATCAATTTGAGATGAGGGATGATGCTAAGGATGCTCGTTTCCGTACTCGCATGCAGCAGGACCTCTACTCTAGCTTCGCCCGCGGTCGTGGACTTGCTGTTCACAAGTGCCTGGATCTTAAGTTCTTGCGGGATAATCCTGCCATGTTCCCTAACAACCCAGTAAAGATCATTGATGATATGACTCTCGGTCCAGCAATGACCTTCAGGTGTGATTGGAATGAAGCTACCATCCTTCAGTTCTATGCCACTTGCTTCTTTGGCCCTGACAACACTCCCACCTGGATGACCGATGATACCGTGCTGAGCATCACCTATGAGCGTTTGTTTAGATTTTTCGCCTCTCCGGTGTTGGACACAAAATCCACAATCTGGATCCACTACATACGCCCAAGGGGATTAATGATTGCATGCCTCTTGTTAAGCCTATCACTCAGCTCATGGCAGAGGAACGTGCGTATCCACCTAATGAGGTATCCATCTTCAAGTCTCCTTACTACATTCTCTATCAGTGTGTGCTTCACACTCTCTATCCAAAGAAGGGAGATCGCTCAAGGGCTCGCAACTACTGCATTGACTTGATGTTTCGTATGCAAGAGAAGCCTATCGAGCCTCTTGACACATCTCATTACATTTGGCATGAGATCCGTCTTTCCAGCTTTCTTCAGACACGCCAATTTCCTCATGCTCCGTTCATTCAGGCGCCGATTGATCACACTGCTCCGTTTGAGGTTGCAAAGACAGAGGTGCATGCTATTCGGAAACCACCTCCTCATATGCGCATGTCTGCTCCTACACCATCTGTTGCTCCTCGGCAGTCTAGGAAGTCTGTTGGTGCATCTCAGCCCACAGGCTCCTCCGTGCCTTCCTCCTCGACCGCACCTCGTGGACATCTTGCCATGTTCTTGAGCAAGGCTTAGTCTGCTATTATGAAGGCGATCACTTTCAACTGTCAGCAAAACCATGATGTTCAGAAGCGCCTCATCATCTCCAAGAACCAGCTCAAGCAGCGCCTTCGTAATCGTGGGAGTCTCGTGAGTGATGATGATCCTATTCTGGTGGCTCCATCCTCTTCCACCTTCAGATTCCCGTCTCGTGAAGAGTTTGCTGAGTTCTTTGATGATAATGATGACATCCGCAGGAGTGATTTCTATTGTATTCTTATGGTTCTTCACCCCTTTTTGCATGTTGCTGCCAAAGGGGGAGAAGTAGTATCTTAGTTTGGGTTAGGATCATGCTATATGTTGATCATGTGTGTGCACTATTATTCAAACTCTTATGCATGCTACATATGGTGCTTAATCATTTGAGACTATGTTGTTAACTTTATGGGTATGGGTTGTTGTTGTCTCATATGTGCATGTCATACTTTTCTTATTTTTTTGAGCTACATATGCTACCATGAGAGTTTATGTTGTACATCCTAACATAATAATCCCATGCACTCAATGAGGGGGAGCTATAGCAAATAGGAACATATAATGTATGATGCTCTCATGATTTACAATGCAAGATTTATTTATTGCATCTATGATACTACATGTATGATTGTCTTCAACAAACAAAAAGGGGGAAATTGGAAGTGCAATCTTGCCCTTACATCATGTTTTGATGTTGATGAAAATATACATGTAGGGGACTAACTATGTTTGTCAAGTAAATCTCAGGTGTTAGTCTCCGGTTCATCAAAATGTTTGAGGATCGTGAACATATGAAGTTGATGTTACCCAAAGTATACTCAAGCAAGAAGTATCAAAAAGATTGCATCATTTGATTTCTTGAGTATAGGATCCCGTACTATTAAGAGGGGATCGGTAGGGTTAGTGAAAGACTTTCTCAAGCCACAATAATTCCTAGCTTCAAAATCTTAGGGTCACACAAAAATATTTGGTGCATATGTTCTGTTTTGCTCCCATGCTGGATGTCAAGGCTGCTGGCCGGACGTCCGGGCCGCACGCCGGATATCCGACCCACTCGCCGGATGTCCGGCTCACTGCTATCAAGACACTAGTAGGTGTGCACGTCTTCGCCGGATGTCCAGGATGCACCCCGGATGTCTAGGAGTTCCAGCCACACCGGATGTCCAGACTTTTCCCCGGATGTCCAGCTCCCAGCAATCCAAACTCCAGTAGGTTTGCACTGCATTTGCCGGATGTTCGGGCTTAACCCCGGATGTCCGGGACTCCCAGCCACGCGGATGTCCAGACCTTGCCCCGGATGTCCGGGCCTTCCTGTGCTGCCGGATGTCCGGGCTTTGCCCCGGATGTCTGGCCCCTCTGCTTCATCCTCTTTTGTCTGCTTTACGCTTGTAGTGCTACACTAACCCAGATGTCCGGCCTCTGCCCCAGATGTCCGGCCTACCCTGTCATTTGCACTACAACGGTCACTTTTACTCACACACTATATATAGCCCTCTTCCCCCACGGGAAAGGGTTGACCATTCACTTTGAGCAAACCCTAGAACACATTTCACTCTCTCTGTCTCACACACACACTCCAACACCAAATCTTAGATCCCTAAGGGATTTGAGAGCATTTGAGAAAAGTTGTCCACCCAAGTGATAGATCCACTCCTTCCCCTTGTTTGCACCAAAGGAATTCATGATTTGAGCAAGTCTTCAGCTTTTCCCCATCGTTCTTGTTACTCTTGAAGGTTGGAGACTCCTAGGCGGTAGGAGTCTTTCGGAGAGGAATCATTGATTACCCCCCGGAAAGTTTGTGAGGGTATGGAGACCACCCCAAGGTCTACCACTAGTGATTGAGAAACGCCTTCGTGGTGTTGTATCAAAGGGAGAATAGGGTGAGCCTTTGTGGCATTGTTGTGCCTTCGTGGTAACACCCACCTTTCTAACAGTGACGTAGGTTCCCTCCAAGGAAGTGAACATCAGCATACATCCTTGTCTCTCGGAGTTGTGGTTACTTGTCTCTTAGTCTTTACTTATATCATATTGAGCTTGCTTACTTTCCTACTTGTGTTACTTGTTTACCTTGCTTAGCTCATAGCTTCACTCTTGCAATTGTTAGGCTCAACTTCATATTCCGCATTATTGCCTAAAATTGCTAAGTAACAATTAAAATTTGTAATTGTACCTATTCACCCCCCTCTAGGTCCATCTCGATCCTTTCAAAGGGTGTTTGTAGTTACTATGATATCGAACAAATTGAAGAATTTGTTGCTTTTAACGGTGCTTATGAAGTTGCTTCTTTGATTGAAAAGTATGATATTACTCTCTACGAATCTGAAAATTTTGACATACTTAAATATTGCTACGAAAACTATGCTCATAATGTCTACGTCAAAGAATTTATTGAAATAATGACCATTGCTTTGGAAGAAAATAATTATATGCATGAATATATAGATAATTATGATTCCGATGATTTGATTGAAATGTCCCTTGATGAACATGATGCTTGCTATTCTTTTGGCCATGATGCCTATAGTTATGAAGACGAATTTGCTATAGTTCCTTATGTTAAACATGAGATTGTTGTTATTCCACCCATACTTGATAGTTCCTTCGATGAAAAGCATGATTGTGATGATTTTACTATAAATTCTGTTGATGTCAATTGTGTTAATGATATGCAAAACCTTAAGCTTGGGGATGCTAGTTTTTCTATGTCTACTATTTGTTGCAATGATCATGATTGGGGTGATTTTTTTATGATCTTGAAAATTTATTTAAGCCCCATGATGAATATGATATTGATAACAGTGTTTTGCAATAATATTGAAAGTGGGTTTGGAAGAGTGTCAACTTTAGATCCCACATATTTGGAGAATGTTCAATCTTATGAAATTTTTGATAAAAGTGGGTTTGGAGGGGTCATGACTTTAGTTAATGTTAATCCCACTATTTTGGAAGAGTGTCAACTTCGCATGCATGTGGATCATGTTGAAAATATTTTATGTGATAGCTATTTTGTTGAATTTGCTTATGATCCCACATGTAATTATTATGACAGAGGAAAATATGGTTGTAGAAATTTTCATGTTACTAAATTACCTCTCGTTATGTTGAGATTGCTATTGTTTCTTTCCGCTTCCTTGCATATGCTAGTTTTTGCTTGCTATGATAATTTGTTTGCCTATAAGATGCATATGCATAGGAAGTATGTCAGACCTAGATGTGTTTGTCACGTGTTTCATGATGCTCTCTTTGCGCTTCAATTCTTGTCTTTCATGTGAGCATCATCGAATTATCAATGCCTAGCTAAGGGCGTTAAACGACAGCGCTTGTTGGGAGGCAACCCAATTTATTTTTGTTCTTTACTTTTTGCTCCTGTTTAGTAACAAATAATTCATATAGCCTATGGTTATATGCGGTTTTAAGTTTTCATTAGTGTTTGTG
This sequence comes from Triticum dicoccoides, assembly GCF_002162155.2. NCBI lineage: Eukaryota > Viridiplantae > Streptophyta > Magnoliopsida > Poales > Poaceae > Triticum > Triticum dicoccoides. The sequence continues at coordinate 284,660,628 of NC_041389.1, forward strand.
CCAAGTAGAACCTTTGGGAAGACTTGGGTGAAAGTTAATGCGATCTTGTTGTAAAAATTAGAAGCTCTGCGCTCACGAGAATAGCTGTCATTTTTTATAAAAGAGTGATTTTGAGTTGATTCTTTTGGCAGAAGATTAATATACAAATTTGTCACGTCCACCGATTTATTTCAGAATTTTTGGAGTTACAGAAGTATTCAAGAGTTACAGATTACTACAGACTATTCTGTTTTTGAAAGATTCTATTTTTCGCGTGTTGCTTGCTTATTTTGATGAATCTATGAGTAGTATCGGGGGGTATGAACCATGGATAAGTTGGAATACAGTAGATATTAAACCAATATAAATAAAGAATTAGTTCAAAATAGTACCTTAAAGTGGTGATTTATTTTCTTATACTAACGGAGCTCATGAGATTTTCTATTGAGTTTTGTGTTGTGAAGTTTTCAAGTTTTGGGTAAGGATTTGATGGACTATGGAATAAGGAGTGGCAAGAGCCTAAGCTTGGGGATGCCCAAGGCTCCCCAAGGTAAAATTCAAGGAAACTAAAAGCCTAAGCTTGGGGATGCCCTGGAAGGCATCCCCTCTTTCGTTTTCGTCTATCGGTAACTTTACTTGAGGCTATATTTTTATTCACCACATGATATGTGTTTTGCTTGGAGCATCTTGTATGATTTGAGTCTTTGCTTTCTAATTTACCACAATCATCCTTGCTGTACACACCTTTTGGGAGAGACACACATGAATCGTGATTTATTAGAATACTCTATGTGCTTCACTTATATCTTTTGAGCTAAACAATATTGCTCTAGTGCTTCACTTATATCTTTTTAGAGCACGGCGGTGGCTTTATTTTATAGAAATTGTTGAACTCTCATGCTTCACTTATATTATTTTGAGAGTCTTTTAGAATAGCATGGTAATTTGCTTGGGTTATAAAACTAGTCCTAATATGATGGGCATCCAAGATGGATATAATAAAAACTTTCATAAAAAGTGCGTTGAATACTATGAGAAGTTTGATTCTTTATGATTGTTTTGAGATATGAAGATGGTGATATTAGAGTCATGCTAGTGGTGTAATTGTGAATTTGATAAATACTTGTGTTGAGGTTTGGGAGTCCCGTAACATGCACGTATGGTAACCGTTGTGTAACAAATTTGAAGCATGAGGTATATCTTTGATTGTCCTCCTTATGTGTGGAGGTCGGGATCGCGCTATGGTTAACTCCTATCAACCCTTCCCCTAGGAGCATGCATGTAGTGCTTGGTTTTGATGTCTTGTAGATTTTTGCAATAAGTATGTGAGTTCTTTATGACTAATGTTGAGTCCATGGATTATACGCACTCTCACCCTTCCACCATTGCTAGCCTCTCTTGTGCCGCGCAACTTTCGTCGGTACCATACACCCACCATTTACCTTCCTCAAAACATCCACCATACCTATTATGGAATTTCCATAGCCATTCCGAGATATATTGCCATGCAACTTTCCACCGTTCCGTTTATTATGACACGCTTCATTATTGTCATATTGCTTTGCATGATCATGTAGTTGACATCGTATTTGTGGCAAAGCCACCGTTCATAATTCTTTCATACATGTCACAATTGAATCATTGCACATCCCGGTACTGCCAGAGGCATTCATATAGAGTCATATTTTGTTCCACGTATCGAGTTGTAATTCTTGAGTTGTAAATAAATAGAAGTGTGATGATCATCATTATTAGAGCATTGTCACGTGCGAGGAAATAAAAAAGAGAGGCCAAAGAAGCCAATAAAAAAGAGGCCAAAGAAGCCAATCAAAAAAAAGAGAGAGAAAAAGGGAGAAGGGACAATGTTACTATCATTTTTCCACACTTGTGCTTCGAAGTAGCACCATGGTCTTCATGATAGAGAGTCTCTTATTTTGTCTCTTTCATATACTAGTGGGAATTTTTCATTACAGAACTTGGCTTGTATATTCCAACGATGGGCTTCCTCAAATGCCCTAGGTCTTCATGATCAAGCAAGTTGGATGCACACCAACTTAGTTTCTTTTTGAGCTTTCATACATTTATAGCTCTAGTACATCCGTTGCATGGCAATCCCTACTCACTCACATTGATATCCATTAATGGGCATCTCCATAGCCCGTTGATATGCCTAGTTGACGTGAGACTATCTCCTCTTTTTTGTCTTCTCCACAACCACCATTCCATTCCACCTATAGTGCTATGTCCATGGCTCACGCTCATGCATTGCGTGAAAGTTGAAAAAGTTTGAGAATACTAAAGTATGAAACAATTGCTTGGCTGAAACCGGGGTTGTGCATGATTTGAATATTTTGTGTGATGAAGATGGAGCATAGCCAAACTATATAATTTTGTAGGGATGAGCTTTCTTTGGCCATGTTATTTTGAGAAGACATAATTGCTTTGTTAGTATGCTTGAAGTATTATTATTTTTATGTCAATATTAAACTTTTGTCTTGAATCTTTCGGATATGAACATTCATGCCACAATAAAGAAAATTACATTGATAAATATGTTAGGTAGCATTCCACATCAAAAATTCTGTTTTTATCATTTACCTACTCGAGGATGAGCAAGAATTAAGCTTGGGGATGCTTGATACGTCTCCAACGTATCTATAATTTTTGATTGTTCCATGCTATTATATTATCTATTTTGGATGTTTAATAGGCATTTATATGCTATTTTATATTATTTTGGGACTAACCTATTAACCAAGGGCCCAATGCCAGTTTCTGTTTTTTTTTGCCTATTTTAGAGTTTTGCAGAAAAGGAATACCAAACTGAGTCCAAACGGAATGAAACCTTCGTGATGATCTTTCTTGGACCGAAATCAAACCAGAAGACTTGGAGATGAAGTCGGAGAGGCAACGAGGCGGCCACGAGGCAGGAGGGCGTGCCCCCCACCCTCGTGGGCCACCCATAGCACCCCTAACCTAGTTCCTTCGCCTATATATTCTCTTATACCCTAAAATCATCGGGGGGAGCCATGAAACCACTTTTCCACCGCCGCAACCTTCTGTACCTGTGAGATCCCATCTTGGGGCCTTTTCCGGTGTCCTGCCGGAGGGGGATTCGATCACGGAGGGCTTCAACATCAACACCATTACCTCTCCGATGAAGCGTGAGTAATTTACCACAGACCTTCGGGTCCATAGTTATTAGCTAGACGGCTTCTTCTCTCTCTTTGATTCTCAATATCATGTTCTCCTCGATGTTCTTGGAGATCTATCCGATGCAATACTCTTTTGCAGCGTGTTTCCCGAGATCTGATGAATTGTGGATTTATGATCAAGTTAATCTATGAATATCATTTGGTTCTTCTCTGAATTTTTATATGCATGATTTGATATCTTTGCAAGTCTCTTCGAATTATCAGTTTAGTTTGGACTACTAGATTGATCTTTCTTGCAATGGGAGAAGTGCTTAGCTTTGGGTCCAATCTTGCAGTGTCCTTTCCTAGTGACAGTAGGGGCAACAAGGCACATATTGTATTGTTGCCATCGAGGATAAAAAGATGGGGTTTTCATCATATTGCTTGAGCTAATTCCTCTACATCATGTTATATCTCTTAATGCGTTACTCCGTTCTTATGAACTTAATACTCTAGATGCATGCTGAATAGCGGTCAATGTGTGGAGTAATAGTAGTATATGCAGGCAGGAGTCGGTCTACTTGACACAGACGTGATGCCTATGTTCATGAGCATTGCCTTGGATAGCGTCATAACCATGCGCTTTTCTATCAATTGCTTGAGAGTAATTTGTTCACCCATTGTAATACTTGCTATCTCAAGAGAATCCACTAGTGAAACCTATGGCCCCTGGGTCTCTTTTCCATATCATTGAATTTTGTTTACATCTTGCTAGTTTCCGATCTACTATTTTGCAATCTTTACTTTCCAATCTATAAACAAAAAATACCCAAGATATTTACATTACCGTTTATCTATCTCTATGAGATCTCACTTTTGCAAGTGACCGTGAAGGGATTGACAACCCCTTTATCACGTTGGGTGCAAGTTGTTGATTGTTTGTGCAGGTATTCGGTGACTTGTGCGTCGTCTCCTACTGGATTGATACCTTGGTTCTCAAAACTGAGAGAAATACTTACACAACTTTGCTGCATCACCCTTTTCCTTTTCAAGGGAAAACCAACACAAGCTCAAGACGTAGCAAGCATCACGTGGTGTCTCGGCACGACGAACTGTAGCAACGGTGCATACTTAGGGAGAACACTTATACCTTGAAATTTAGTGAGGGGTCATCTTATAATGCTACCGCCGTACTAAGCACAATAAGATGCATAAAAGATAAACATCACATGCAATCAAAATATGTGACATGATATGGCCATCATCATCTTGTGCTCATGATATCCATCACCGAAGCATCGTCATGATCTCCGTCGTCACCGGCTTGACACCTTGATCTCCATCGTAGCATTGTTATCGTCTCGCCAACTATTGCTTCTACGACTATCGCTACCGCTTAGTGATAAAGTAAAGCAATTACATGGTGATTGCATTTCATACAATAAAGCGAGAACCATATGGCTCCTGCCAGTTGCCGATAACTCTGTTAGAAAACATGATAATCTCATACAACAATTTATATATCATAATGCCTTGACCATATCACATCACAACAAGCCCTGAAAAAACAAGTTAGACGTCCTCTACTTTGTTGTTGCAAGTTTTACGTGGCTGCTACGGGCTTCTAGCAAGAACCGTTCTTATCTACGCACCAAAACCACAATGATTTTTCGTCAAGTGTGATGTTTTAACCTTCAACAAGGACCAGCCGTAGTCAAACTCGATTCAACTAAAGTTAGGGAAATAGACACCCGCCAGCCACCTGTGTGCAAAGCACGTCGGTAGAACCAGTCTCATGAATGCGGTCATGTAATGTCGGTCCAGGCTGCTTCATCCAACAATACTGCCGAATCAAAGTAAGACGTTGGTGGTAAGCAGTATGACTATTATCGCCCACAACTCTTTGTGTTCTACTCGTGCATATATCATCTATGCATAGACCTGGCTCGGATGCCACTGTTGGGTAACATAGTAATTAAAAAAAATCATACAATCATGCAAGATCTATCTAGGAGATGCATAGCAATGACACGGGAGAGTGTGTCCACGTACCCTCGTAGACCGAAAGCGGAAGCGTTTAGTAACGCGGTTGATGTAGTCGAACGTCTTCACGATCCAACCGATCCAAGTATAGCACACGTTCAGCACGATGACGTCCCTCGTGCTCTTGATCCAGTTGAGGACGAGGGATGGTTCCGTCAGCACGACGGCGTGGCGACAGTGATGATGAAGTTAACGCCGCAGGGCTTCGCCTAAGCACTACGACGATATGACCGAGGTGTTAAACTGTGGAGGGGTGCACCGCACACGACTAAGAGATTGTCTGTTGTGCTTTGGGGTGCCCCCTGCCCCCGTATATAAAGGAGGGAGAGGAGGAGCCCGGCAGCCAGGAGGGGCGCGCTATAGGGGGAGTCGAACTAGGATTCTCAATCCTAGTTGGAGTCCCCTTCCTTTTCCAAGAGGGGGAGAGAGGGAAGGAGGAGGAGAGGGAGAAGGAAAGAGGGGGGCGCCGCCCCCTCCCTAGTCCAATTCGTACTTGCCATGGGGGGCGCAGCCACCCTTGCGGCCCTCCTCTCCTTTCCACTAAGGACCATGAAGGCCCACTACTTCCCCGGGGGGAGGGGGGGTCGGTAACCTCCCGGTACTCCGAAAAATACCCGAATCACTCCGGAACCATTCCGGTGTCCGAATATAACCTTCCAATATATCAATCTTCACCTCTCGACCATTTCGAGACTCCTCGTCACGTCCGCGATCTCATCCGGGACTCTGAACAAACTTCGGTCATCAAATCACATAACTCATAATACAAATCGTCATCGAACGTTAATCATGCGGACACTACGGGTTCGAGAACTATGTAGACATGATCGAGACACATCTCTGATAAATAACCAATAACGGAACCTGGATGCTCATATTGGTTCCTACATATTCTACGAAGATCTTTATCCGTCAAACCGCAAAACAACATACGTTGTTCCCTTTGTCATCGGTATGTTACTTTTCCGAGATTCGATCGTCGGTATCATCATACCTAGTTCAATCTCGTGACCGGAAAGTCTCTTTACTCATTCTGTAATGCTTCATCCCGGAACTAACTCATTAGTCACATTGCTTGCAAGGATTATAGTGATGAACATTACCGAGAGGGCCCAGAGATACCTCGCCGACACAAGGAGTGACAAATCCTAATATCGATCTATGCCAACCAACAAACACCTTCGAAGACACCTATAGAGCATCTTTATAATCACCTAGTTATGTTGTGATGTTTTGTAGCACGCAAGGTGTTCCTCCGGTATTCGGGAGTTGCATAATTTCATAGTCAAAGGAGCATGTATAAGTCATGAAGAAAGCAGTAGCAATAAAACTATAACGATCATAATGCTAAGCTAATGGATGGGTCTTGTCCATCACATCATTCTCCTAATGATGTGATCTCGTTCATCAAATGACAACACATGTCTATGGTTAGGAAACATAACCATCTCTGATTAACGAGCTAGTCAAGTAGAGGCATACTAGGGACACTATGTTTTGTCTATGTATTCACACATGTACTAGGCTTCCGGTTAATACAATTCTAGCATGAATAATAAATAGTTATCATGATATAAGGAAATATAAATAACAACTTTATTATTTCCTCTAGGGCATATTTCCTTCAGTCTTTAAGGTTGCATTGTGCAAGTTCAAGTGGAGTATCACAAAGAGATCCCTTGCTTGAAGCTTCCTGTCCATTGTGGTGACAATTGACTTGGAAAGATGTGCCGAAGAGTGGCTCACCCATAATGAAGTATGGGGGAGCAGTCTACTAGTCTTCATCGAGCCTGCCAATCAAGAAAGGTGGTCCAACTTGAAGAGGACAAGATTGTCGTCGTCTAGCTCAAATCGACTATGCACAATGCAAATGATGTCTTTGTTAGGTTTTTTATTTTATCGGTCTCATGGTGTTAGTTTGGGACCGGGTTATAGGATTGAATGTCGTACTATCAAGGAGGGCTCTTGAGTTAGTAGCTTGATCATATCGTTCGTAGAGAGCTCAAATCATTGTATCCTTGGCATCATCTTTCTTAGTTCTTGTCTGGCCTTTTGCATTGAGATTTTTGGAGCTTGTGGTCATCTTCATGAAAAGCTCAAGTTCATCAAAAACAGGTTTCGTATACATCGTCTTTTATGTTTTCGAGTTGGAGTCTATGCCGAATCTTCTCTGATGGAGGTTTCACGCCTCTATATCTTTGACATATTTTTGTTGCCACTTCTGAAGATTTCTAGTCATGATTTGATAGCTCTTGTCGTTAGCTTTTATCAAGCTTGAGATCGTCGAAATTAGAGTTCATTTGCAGAAGTTACGGCAGTTTTGGTCTTACTTGCATCCATCTATTTTGCTTGGGCGGTTTTACAACATCCAGGCGACAGTACTGCTCTAGACCATGGTAGTACCGCTTAGGCGGTACTTCCCTGACCAGTACCGCTACCACGTCCGCTTATTGGTGCTTCTGTTGTCCAATTCGCTTGAGCGGTAGTACCGCTCTAAGCGGTAGTACTGCTCCCCCAAGCTACAGTACTGCTTCGACAGAACTACTGCTCTTGTTTTTCTATCTTGTTGGGTTGCGTTGACCGTGCTAAAGGGGTCTTGTTGCCTAATGGTTTCTATCCTTTAAACTCGTGTTTGCCCTCCATTGTTGACCTTCTTCGAGCTTGCTATCTCTCAACCCCTCCAATGATTCTTACTAGTTTTTGAGGGAAAAGAGAGAGGATATCTAGATCTACATTTCCACCAATCCATCTCTCCTAAGTGAAAGGAACCCTTTGGATCTAGATCTTGGAGTTCTTTGTGTTCTTCCTCTCATTTTCCTCCATAGCATTAATTGTGGTGGTGGGATTTGGGAGAGAAGGACTTGGGAACTCCGTGCGCCCTTGCCGTTGCATTTGGCGCATTTGTTTGAGTTCTTGAGAGTGATACATGGAAGTGAAGTTGAGAAGCTTATTACTCTTGGATGTTTGGGCACCCTAGAGTGTTGCTTGGGTGTTTGCATGTTCCTTGGGTGCTTTGGTGTCGTAGACGGTTGGTGTTGTAAAAGCTCAATCATTGTGTTGTAAAGCTTCGAGCAAGCTTCAGGAAACTCCAATTAAGTTGTGGAGAGTGCCCCGAGCAATTTGTACGGTTTCGGTGACCGCCCCCAAGGGTTGCCATTTGTACGAGTTCGGTGACCTCCCTTAAGAGTCCTTTACTGGAATCATGACATCTTGCATTATGCGGGGGCGTGAGGAGTTTATAGTGGCCCTAGTGACATTTTGGGGAGCATTGTGAACTTCGGGATACATCGTCGTCTCCGCGTGCCTCGGTTATCTCTTATTCGCGCCCTTTACTTATGCACTTTACTTTGTGATAGCCATAGTGTTTCATATTGCATATATTGCTATCATTTAGTTGTTTATCTTGCTTAGCATAAGTTGTTGGTGCATATAGGTGAGCCTAGTTGTTTTAGGTTTTGTGCTTATCAAATCAAACGCTAGTTTTATTCCGCATTTGTTCAAGCCTAAACCGTAATTATTTCAAAGCGCTTATCCCCCCCCCCTCTAGGCGACATCCACAATCTTTCGACATTAACCAAAAGAATCACACCCGCATGTGTCCATAGTTCATGAAAAAAAACAATATACTCAAG
>NC_041389.1:284669712-284671668 GCF_002162155.2 Triticum dicoccoides
GGCTCTTGACAGTGCATTTTCCTCATTGATCGCGAGCTTCTTCCTTTGAGGGTCAAAGAAGTTCTTGATGGACTCATCTTTCTCTTTGCACTTCCTCTCTTCCCTCTCTTCCCTCTTCTTAATTGACACGTCCTTTTGGGTTATGAACCCTTTCAAAGTTTCTTGCAAGGCGAGTGTAGAAGCATCACGCTTTGCATCTACCTTGGAGTTGGTCTTCCACCTCAACCTCTTCTCACTTGTTGTTGACGACTGATGAGGCTGGGACACCTTTTTTTGGTTGGCATATTGGTCCTTACAATTCTTGCAATTCTTGATTTCAATCAACAATGGACCAAGGTAAATGGCTTCATCCCATGTTGGGATGGGGGCGGGTTCGTCAGCCATGGTTGTAGGGCGGGAGGTTTTGGGGAGAGGAAAGGTGGGAATGGAGATGCTATGCTACCAATATGCTACCAACAGGTGGGCTATGGGAGGATGCCGTGGTCGTACGTGGTGTGTCCGCGCGGACCCAAATCCAAACCAAATTTAAAGTGAAAATGAGTCAAAGTAGACATGAAAATGGACAACCATTGTTTTGCGTCGGTGCCTTGGGCTTTGCTTTTATCCGCGCGGATCCAAAAAGACCCGGGTGGATGAAATATGTCGGCCCATTGAAGTTACCCTTGTCCTTACATGGGCAAAATCTAATTCGCGTGTAGCAACTTGGATAGCGACCAACTGTAAACCCCTCGCGGACGCGATGTGCACATGGGCCGGTCCAACTAGCTCACTTTATTTTTTGTGTTTTATTTTTGTTTATTTTTTGCTTTTTTCCATTTCGTTTTATTCTTTTATTTTCTACATTTCTGGTTTCATTTCCTACTTTCTATTTTCGTATTTTACTTTATTTTATTTTTCTACATTTTTAATTTCAAATGCATTAACATTTTGCAAATTTGTGTCCACTTTTCTAAGTCGGAGAATATTTATTGAAATTCAGAACATTTTTCAGATTAGTGAATATTTTTAAAAATTCTGAGCATTTTCTAACATTAAGAACATTTACTGAATTAGTGAACAACTTTAGAAATTCGGAACATTAATTAACTTACTCTTTTTTGAAATTTATAAAATTTTCTAAAAAAATCGTTTTTTACAAATTTATGAACAACTTTTGAAATTCAGAATATTGTATCAAGTAATTGAACATTTTTCTGAAATCCTTAACACATTTTAAAATTAGGAACATTATTTTAGTTTGCGAACAACTTTTGAAATGCGGAACAACTTTCTTGAATTGTGAATTTTTGCAAAATTAGTGAACATATTTATAAATTTAAAACATTTTTTGATGCCAGAACATTTTTCGAAATTCAAGAAATTTTTAAATTTGGGAACATTTTTCAAACTAGTGAACAAATTTTGAAATTGAGATCATCTTCTGAAATCCATTATCAATTTTTGAAATTTGAATCATTGTTTCAAATTTATTAACATTTTTTGAAATTAGGAACTTTTTTAATTCATGAACAACTTTTAAAAATGAAATATCTTTTCAAATTCTTGAACATTTTTCAATTTCATGATGTTGTTAAGAACATTTATGAAAATCTTTGATTTTTTTAAAAAAAATAATTGGAACATTTTCTTAAATTCATGAACAATTTTCAATTTCATGATATTTTTTGAAAATTTGGAACATGTTTTGAAGTCACCAACATTTCTTTTTCAAAATTTTGATTTGTGAACATGTTTTGAAGTTGCGACAATTTTTGGAATTTTGGATTTGTGAAGATTGTTCAGAGTTTAAAAAGCAAAAAACAGAAGGAATAAAAATGAAAGAAGAAAAGCGAAAACAAAATAGGGGAGCCCCCGCCCTCACATGGGTCAACCCAAAGTGTGTGTGTGTGGGGGGGGGGGGTTGCTTTCCTCCAATCTACACATCAAATAGGAGGCCTTCCTTACATGGGAGTGGTG
>NC_041389.1:284671678-284696090 GCF_002162155.2 Triticum dicoccoides
CACTGGAAGGTTCGGTCCTTTGAGTGGCTCCTAATTGAAACGTGTATCCAGTCAAGGAGTGCACTTTATCGAAATCACACTAGCTCATAGCCGGAGGCCAATTTGTGGCGCTTCAATGGAGATGCAAAACGACACCAACTTTGACTGTCTCATAGCTGGAGTGTTCCGTCCGGCTATGAGCCAGTGGGAGTGTTCCGTCCACTGGAAGCTTCCGTGCTTTGAGCGGACCCTAATTGAAGCGTGCATCCAGTCGAGGGGTGCACATTGCTGGAATCACACTGGCTCATAGCTGGAGGCCAATTTGTGGCACATCAATGGAGACGCAAAACAACACCATCTTTTTGCCTGTTGTATTTGGTAATCGATCATGAATTCTTGTGTGCCAGCCGTCACTGTCAAGTGGGTGGTTCATATGTGGCGGATAACTGAAGATGCACTGTACCATCTCGAATCGCTCTTTCGCCAGTTGTCTCCGCCCATCGATCATGGATATTTTTGAGCAAGTTGTAATTGTTTGCCTAAAAAAAAACTCGTCATCTTTGTCCGGCTAAGGAATAGTCGCTGAACTAAAATATTTCGCTCCTAATTATTACTTCCTTCATAAAGAAATACAAGAGCGTTAAAAAGCACCAAACAAAGCAATGGGACCAAGCGAAAGATGATCGCGTTTTTTTTGCCGATTCTTCTGAAATCTTGAGAATCGGACCTCCTCCGTTTCCTGAGATCCAGGCTAGCAGTGAGTGACGATCGGTCGCATAGCCGTTGCCAAGCCAGCCAGCACAGACGGGACGCGCCGCGCCGCACCGCACTTTACACCCTGCCATGTGCGCCCGGGCCCCGCTAATCATTCGCCACCGCCGCTAAACAATTCCGACCCCGCGCCCCTCGTCAATTCGACCGTTGCCCAACCCGCTCCCGCGGCCAGCCCCGCATTCGCGTTCCCTTCTTCTTCCCACCCTCGCCGCCTCAGCCTCCTCCCCCCCTCCCTCCCCCCATTTCAAACCCACCCCCTACCACACCACACCCCAAGGACCACCCGATCCGGCGGCGGCGATCCATGGACAAGTACGAGAAGCTGGAGAAGGTCGGGGAGGGCACCTACGGCAAGGTGTACAAGGCGCGGGTGGCGGCGACGGGGCAGCTGGTGGCGCTCAAGAAGACCCGCCTCGAGATGGACGAGGAGGGGATCCCGCCCACGGCGCTGCGCGAGATCTCCCTCCTCCGCCTCCTCTCCGCCTCCCTCTACGTCGTCCGCCTCCTCTCCGTCGAGCAGGTCACCAAGCCCTGCGGCAAGACCGTCCTCTACCTCGTCTTCGAGTTCCTCGACACCGACCTCAAGAAGTTCGTCGACGGCTTCCGCAAGGGGCCCTCGCCCAGGCCGCTCCCCACGCAGGTCGTCAAGGTATCTATCTACCATCTCCGTCCCAACAACGAGCTTTTTCTTCAGTATACTGTACTTACCATCTTGTCGCGTATCGATTCTTATAGTTACTTTCCCACGGAAATCTGTTACCTTGAAGCGCGGCGGCATCCGTGCATCTCGATTTACAGTATTATAATCTTGTCAAATGATGACGGTATGAATCGTAAGTGGACTAAGTAATTTGAAAGCACTGATCGATGTTGCTGTGGAGGACAGATCGTACAAGAATCAGATCAACGCATCAACCTAAGGCCTCATGCTTGTAACTAGAAAGGTCTAATTTTTCGTAAATTCGCGCATATATAGTTGCAACGGCAAATTAGGAATGTAACGTATCAGCATTTACAGTTCCTTGCTGGTGATGATCGCTCAATTCTATTTTGAGATCGAATGGAGAAATCTGTCTCATTCCTAAAGTGAAAGAACGCTGTGCTTACTTTGGAAAGTGGAAACATATAACGCACCATCAATCCGCCATCGTCGTTGCTTGGTTTCCATAGAAACCTTCTACTTGTCTCCACCGTAAAATTTTCTTCACGCGCTATTCAGTTTGGAGCCACAGTCGTCACAGGATCGGGAGCCGTTAACTGCTTGTAATTCTATCTTTATCCACCGGCTCCGTTTCGTATTTTGTTTCTCTCCATTAGCTTCTACCATGCACCTGAGCTGCACTCCGTGTTATAACTTGATTACTTCTGCATGAAAATGACAATCAATAACTTTCTTGCTCCTCTTGCAGAGTTTCTTATACCAGTTGTGCAAAGGAACTGCACATTGCCATGGCCATGGTGTGCTTCACCGGTTAGACTCTTGTTCCGTGGTGTTTGTTGCCGATACAGCATTGCATTTGCAGCTATATGGTTAATGCTATCCTGCTTGAAAACTTCATAGGGATTTAAAGCCACAAAACTTGTTGATCGACAAGGAGAAAGGGGTACTGAAAATTGCCGATCTTGGGCTAAGCAGAGCTTTTACTGTTCCCATGAAAAGTTACACCCATGAGGTACCGCTTAGTAAAAAAGTTCCTAAGATTTTACTGAGCATGCTCTAGTAAGTTCCTCATCATGTTATCTGTTTTGTGTTGTAGATTGTGACACTCTGGTATAGAGCTCCTGAAGTTTTACTTGGAGCCACACATTACTCAACTGGTGTTGACATTTGGTCCATCGGTTGCATCTTTGGTATGCCGATTGCAATTAGGCTTTGATCTTTGTTATGAAATGCCTTATTCTTGTATTCAGAACAAATAGTACAATCCATGTACAATCTCCAGAACAAAAATGCATTAGCAGATAAATCGGCACACTTGTGCAATCAGTAAAATAGAATAAATAGTTTATCTTGCATCACAGAAAAAAGTTCGATATTTTCATGCATCTTATGAAGCAGCACAATTTACTACAGAAGTAATCAGTAAAAGAGAACATATGTTTTACATTGCATCAAGACAAAAGATCTTAACTTTTTTCCAACCACCTTATGAAATTGTATGTCTTATTTTTATACTGAAATTAAATGTGCAATCTACGTTCAACTTCCTGAGCAAAATACAATAGCATATGAATTGCCACAGTTGATCACAATCAGTTAAGCAGAAACAAAAGTATAGTTTATCTCACATCAAACAAAAGAACTCGCATGCATCTTGTCAAGGATCGCATTTAAAAGAAACATTTGATAAGCATTCTACTAAATGCTTTTGTTTGAGAAGAAGTAAGCTCCAGTTTTCCACAGTCCTTGTGTTATCTGAACTAAACTCACTATATTGTGCTTCAAGTTCTTCCCTTGCTTTCTTTGACTTGACACTATACTGCGATTGTCAAGGTCTTCCCATTTTGATATTGTAACTTTCTAATACAGCTGAAATGGTCAGAAGACAAGCTCTTTTTCCTGGCGACTCCGAGTTGCAACAGCTGCTTCACATTTTCAGGTACTTTATCTTCTTCTTTGCATGAGCACCAACAATATGTAATACTGATAATACCAGAACTTTGCCTGGTTGGTTGATGGGATGGTGTATTAGTATGGTTGATCCTAGTGAATTGTTCTTGTTCTGTCCATTATTCCTTGTTCCAATGGATAAATAACTTCTGACTTGGGAAATCGATTGAAGTACGTATTACTACAACATCTGACAGTTTATTTCATTCTGTATGCATTTAATCATTTGACTGAAAACTGCTTCTGAAAAGGTTGTTGGGGACTCCTAATGAAGAGCAGTGGCCTGGAGTATGTGCTCTGAGAGACTGGCATGACTATCCACAGTGGAAGCCACAACATTTGTCACGTGCAGTTCCAACAATGGAGCCTGAAGGACTTGACCTGTTATCGGTAAATTAAGAAAAACATGAAACGCCAGTTTCGTATGTCTGTCCTTGAGGATGTTTGTATCTGAGCTAACAGTTTCTTGCTTCGCTGAACTGCAGAAAATGCTTCAGTTTGATCCAGCGAACAGGATCTCAGCTAAAGCGGCAATGGACCATCCCTACTTCGACAGCCTCGACAAGTCCCAGTTCTAGTTGTTGCTGCTGTCTTGGGAGTTGGGCCTTCGCCATGGAGCGAGGAGATTGGAGATTTGATTTGCTTGCCATCTAGGCAACCTGATCGATCTTGATTTATCAGCTACTCAGTTTTATTATTGAGTGGGCAATCGATTTGCCCATCTTTTTATATATCATTGTATGGTTTCTGGTGGTCGGAAACTGTACTGCCTCTCAGTAACTGGTCAGTTGCACTGTAATGTTATGTTTCCATCTGGTATGATGCTCTGTTTTATCTTTTAATATTATTATTTTTGAAACAAGGCAAAAAGATTTCCATTTTCATTGATTAAAAATAAAACCCACAAAGCGGGAAAAGAAAAGTAATTACTTCGGTTGCTTGGCACTCTTTGATCTTGGGGCGGCGGTGTTGCGGAAGAAGAAGCGACATCCTTTGTCCCTTGTGATCTTGTAAGGATGGTGTTGGTCCACAAATCCTTCACCAAAGTCATATTGGCACAATCACTAGGCATGATGTAAGTGAGCCCGAGCCAACCTTGAAATCATTCCACACTCTAGTCGTGTATCAGCATTGGTAAAGGAGATGCGCCGCCCGCCGGTTCTGCAAAGACGGCAAAATACATAATTTGGCGAACCCCTACACCGAAGTCTATTGTCCGGCCATAACCTACTGTGGATAACCAACCAAGCTTCATCTTTTGAGATCATTAACACATGTCTCTCCGCTGATTGTACATTAGTAGAGAGCATAGTTAAATTCATTTACATGTCCAGCGGATCCATGTGATTGATATACTCCCTCTGTTGCTAAATATATGACATTTTGGTAGTTCAATTTTACATCACATGCAAAGCTTTGAGATTCAAAATGCATCTTCATGATAATTGTCAAATCTATTTCAGATTATAACCCAAAAGACGCGACAAAGGAAATCGTTGATGAAATATATTACTCTCATGCAAGAGTCGTCCCAGCCTGCGCAATAGTACATAAAAGATAGAACATATTCATCCTATTTACATGCTAAAATAAAAGCTTCACAAATGAACACCCAAATTCAAAAGGAAATAGTTTTCTGAGATAAACAAAAAATAACAACCTAGAGGTGGAAATGTGCGAGCCGGCCCTCTGAGATAAACAAAAAGTAACAATCTAGAGATGCAAATGTGCGAGCCAGCGCACTAGTTCCAAATACAGAAAGAGATAGAACGGTAGCAGCAATAGAAAACATACATTTGCAATAGAATGCTTTTAGATTGTAACATTGCAACGTCCTATTAATGCACACACGCGCTCCCAGGCGTGGTTGAGAAAGAAAACATTACATCATCTAAGAGCATCTCCAATTGGGCTCATATGTCATGTTACGAACTGAACTCTTCTATTGCTATGGGCCAAACACCAAGATAAGTACAAGGTACATATGCAAATAGACCCCTATATAAGGGAGAAACTACATAGCCCTATACACAACACTATAACACTTGACACCCCCCTCAAACTCAGGGTGGATCTACAACACTGAGTTTGGAAAAAAAAGCTGTGTTGAGCTCGAGTTTGTGCCTTCATGAAGAAATCTGCAAGTTGGAGCCCGAAGGGCACGAACTGGAGAGCCACAATCTGGTCTTGCACCTGCAATCGCGTGTAAGAAGCATCCACACCAATGTGTTTCGTGAGCTCATGCTTCATAGAATCACGAGCAATGTTGATCGCGTCGGTGCTGTCTGAAGAAAGAGGAGTCGGTGCAGTAGTAGAGACCCCAAAATCATCAAGAAGCCACTTCAACCAAGTGACTTCAGCTGTCAGTGCTGCCATAGCCCTCAACTCAGCCTCAGCACTCGAATGGGAAACCGTTGTCTGTTTCTTAGTCTTCCAGGCAATCAAAGATGAACCAAGAAAAACACAGTAGGCTGAAAGGGACTGACGATCATCATGATCACTAGCCCACATGGCGTCAAAATATGCATGAAGCTTCAAGGAACTCGAACAAGGAAAGAATAGGCAGCGAGAGGAGGTTCCACGAAGATAGAGCAGAACCCGAAGCAGGTGGGAGTAATGAAACTGAGTGGAGCAGAAACAAACTGGCTCAAGATGTGGACAACATGAGAGATGTCAGGACGTGTGATGCCAAGGTAGACAAGGCTCCCAACAAGGTGACGATATCGGTTGGGGTCCTTAAGAGGCTCACCATCAGTGGGCCGAAGGTGAACTCCAAGCTCCATGGGAGCGTCCACGGTGCGCTGATCATAAATACAAGCACAGGCAAGAAGCTCCTGAGTATACTTCTCTTGGGAGAGAAGATTGCTCTCGAACGTAGAAGACGCCTCAAGACCAAGGAAATATCAAAGTGGACCCAGATCTGACATCAAGAACTTGTCACTAAGACGCTTCTTCACAAAATCAATGAACGGAGAGTCATGCCGGTGATGATCATATCATCGACATATAGAAGAAGAAGCATCCGACCACGAGGGGAGGTGTGAATAAAGAGAGCAGGGTCATGATCGATGGCTTTGAAACCAGCATCTATGACAATGGAGGAGAAGCGCTCAAACCAGGCATGAGGAGCTTGCTTAAGCCCATAAAGAGAACATCACAGACGACGGACCATGCCAGAAGGAATGGAGTATCCTGGAGGAGGCTGCATATAGATATCTTCACGCAGTTTGTCATTGAGAATGGCATTCTGCACATCCAAATGAGAGATGGACCACCGGCGAACAGAGGCAACTAACAGTAAGGTCCGAACCGTGGTCATGTGAGCAACTGGAGCAAAGGTCTCATCATAGTCACGACCGTGCTCCTGATAAAAACCACGGGCAACAAGTCGCGCCTTGTAGCGCTCAAGGGAACCGTCAGAGTGAGTCTTAACCTTGTAAACCCACTTGCAGGTGAGAGGAGTGACACCAGGCGGGGAAGGTACAAGATCCCAAGTCTCAGTGCGCTCTAGGGCAGCAAGCTCCTCTGCCATAGCGTGCTGCCACTCCTGATGGACGGCTGCCTCTTGGTAGGTCACGGACTCTAGAAGAGCGGCAGACGCAAAGCCATCCTAGTCGGTTGGCCTCATAACAAGCTGATCAGGAAGGGCGTACCGAGGAGGAGAAACGGGATCGGGAACGGGAGAATGAGGACGGTGAGTATAGTGCAACCGAATCGGGGGAATCTCAAAAACTGGATCCCCTAGTGAAGGAGTCAAAGGTGACTGTGGCGGTGGCACACTTATACGTCTCCAACGTATGTACAATTTTTTATTGTTCCATGCTATTATATTACCCATTTTGGATGTTTATGGGCTTTACTTTACACTTTTATATCATTTTTTGGGACTAACCTACTAATTGGAGGCCCAGCCCGAATTGCTGTTTTTTTGCCTATTTCAGTGTTTCGAAGAAAAGGAATATCAAACAGAGTCCAAACGGAATGAAACCTTAGGGAGCGATCTTTTTGGAACAAACGCAATCCAGGAGACTTGGAGTGGACGTCAAGAAGCAGCCGAGGCGGCCACGAGGCAGGAGGGCGCGCCCTAGGGGGGTGGGCGCGCCCCCACCCTCATGGGCCCCTCGTGGCTCCCCTGACCTACCTCCTTCGCCTATATATATCTACGTACCCCGAAAACATCCAGGAGCACCACGAAAAACTATTTCCACCGCTGCAACCTTCTGTATCCGCGAGATCCCATCTTGGAGCCTTCACCGGCGCTCCGCCGGAGGGGGAAACGACCACGGAGGGCCTCTACATCATCTCCAAGGCCTCTCCGATGAGTTGTGAGTAGTTTATCACAGACCTTCGGGTCCATAGTTATTAGCTAGATGGCTTCTTCTCTCTCTTTGAATCTCAATACAAAGTTCTCCTCGATCTTCTTGGAGATCTATTCGATGTAACTCTTTTTGCGGTGTGTTTGTCGAGATCCCATGAATTGTGGGTTTATGATCAAGTTTATCTATGAGAAATATTTGAATCTCCTCTGAATTATTTTATGTATGATTGGTTATCTTTGCAAGTCTCTTTGAATTATCAGTTTGGTTTGGCCTACTAGATTGATCTTTCTTGCAATGGGAGAAGTGCTTAGCTTTGGGTTCAATCTTGCGGTTTCCTTTCCCAGTGACAGCAGGGGCAGCAAGGCATGTATTGTATTGTTGCCATCGAGGATGAAAAGATGGGGTCTATATCATATTGCTTGAGTTTATCCCTCTACGTCATGTCATCTTGCTTAATGCATTACTCTGTTCTTATGAACTTAATACTCTAGATGCAGGCAGGAGTCAGTCGATGTGTGGAGTAATAGTAGTAGATGCAGAATCATTTCGGTCTACTTGTTGCGGACGTGATGCCTATATACATGATCATGCCTAGATATTCTCATAACTATGCACTTTTCTATCAATTGCTCGATAGTAATTTGTTCACCCATCGTAATCCTTATGCTATCTTGAGAGAAGCCACTAGTGAAACATATGGCCCCCCGGTCTATCTTTTATCATATAAGTTTCCGATCTACTTTATTTTGCAATCTTTACTTTCCAATCTATATCATAAAAATACCAAAAATATTTATCTTATCTTATTATCTCTACCAGATCTAACTTTTGCAAGTTTCCGTGAAGGGATTGACAACCCCTTTGTCGCGTTGGTTGCGAGGTTCTTGTTTGTTTGTGTAGGTATGAGGGACTTCTGTGGAGCCTCCTACTGGATTGATACCTTGGTTCTCAAAACTGAGGGAGATACTTACGCTACTTTGCTGCATCACCCTTTCCTCTTCAAGGAAAAACCAACGCAGTGCTCGAGAGGTAGCACACACTAGGAGCATCATCACGAGGACGACGAGTATAATGCAACGGAAATGGTGGAATCTCAAAAGAGCTAAGTGTATCCCTTGGTGAAGGAGCCGAAGGTGACCGTGGTGGTGGCACGCGAGGAGCATCGTCACGAGGACGACGAGTATAATGCAACCGAAGGGTGGTATCTCAAAAGAGCCGAGGGGATTCCTAAGGAGCCAGAGGTGACTGGGGCGGTGGTGAAGGAAGAATGGGAGCCTCCGATGGAGGAATCGGAGGAGACGAAGACGGTGGGGATGATGAAGGAGTGATGGAAGAAAACTCAGCAAATGTCAAAAAAGAGATTGACTCATGAGTGGACGAACCATTGTGGGTGGAGGAGCAAGGGTAGCAAGTTCGAAGACGATCCCACGTTAGTTTGGAGGTAGCAAGAGACACAACGTCCATCGAAATATCAACATCCATGCTGGAGACAACAATGGCCCTAGCCTGAGCATCATCCAGCAGGCAACTGTCATATGCAGCTAGGTCCATCTGGTAAGTCTCCAACTCTGCATGGAAGTCTGCAAGGATGTCTTCCTTCGCCGCATCATCAGCAGCCGAGGGGATGATAGGCTCAGCTGGCGGCAAGGTGGGGCGAGACGGACAAGGCAGTCACCGGAAAGAAACCCCCCACAGCCGCTGACCAGCCATATGGACTTTCATATGCAGCACATACTCCCAAAAATTAGTGCCATTGAAGATGATCGGCGGTCGCGGAATTGCAATCGCGTCTGCACGGGGCGCACCATGGTTGGCCATGGTGATCTGGAGTCGAGCAGCCAAGGGTGCTTCACAAGGTGCTGCTAGATTGGGAGCAGCAGAACATGCAAAAGCAGCAATGTCTGCTGTTAGGCCAGAGGGGACCAAGACAGGGGAGGCAGCCGCCTAGGTGTCCCATCGAGTGAGCAGCAACAAGCAAGAAACTAAGGGAGGTGCTGCTGGCTTGGAATCAGCAGCAACAGGCAAGAAAGCCGAGGGATGTGTTGCTGGCTTGGAATCAACAGTAGCGGTGGTGAGGTAGTCCGGTGAGGCATCAACCTCGATAGCGCCCTGCATGGGGCTGACGCTGGCGAAGACGGGAGGGGTTCAAGGAGGGATCGGTGGAGGGAAGGGTGAGGCAAGAGGCAACGGCGGCGCAACTCCGGCTGCCAAACGGCGACGCAACTCCAACGGCTGGCCAATGGCGGCAGAAACCCTAGCCCTCAACCTGCTCTGAAACCATGTTACGAACTGAACCCTTGTATTGCTATGGGCCAAACTGGCCAGATAAGTACAAGGTACATATGCAAATAGACCCCTATATAAGGGAGAAACTACACAGCCCTATACACAACACTATAACACTTGACATGTCCGACCGATGGCCTGGACATTGTCCGAGCCAAAAAAAGGTCACCCAATCACCCTCACCCCCAAAAAACCCAGCCCATATGGTCGGGCTACTGTAGCGCCCCAGCCATACTCATCGGTGGGTATCTAGACTGGCGCCATAGACCAACACTAGGCTTTCGCGCACACCTTTTCCCTCACTCGTACGTACCCAGGATCAACTTCTCAATCGGTCACCCAACGTCAAATTGCTACAAGCCAAGCACGCATAACTTTGATGGTCCTCAAATTCCTTGTTGATATAAGAAGTCTATCATTTCTATTAAGTTAGGATATCACATACACCCCCACTCAAAGGAACCGATGTCCTCGTCGGCCCATAGAAACGTTCCCTTTTGATACACGTTTGTGCGTCCAGTGCCCCTAACCCACGGGCGCCCGTGTAACCGCAAGGGTCGGCTTTGTGTAGCGCCCCAGAAAAATCCATTGGTTCACCCATCGGTTCCTACTCGTTGCGCCTGACTACCAATTAGGATCTAGACTGACCCCACAGACCAATACTAGTCTTTCATGTGTACTATGTCCTCACTCGTGTGCACGGGATCAACTTCCCAGTTGGTCAACCATCCTCAAATTGCTCCAAGCCAAACACACTTAACTTTGATGTTTCTTTCGAATGGGAGCCTGAAAAGAAGAAATTCCTTATTGGTATGAGTAGTCTATCCTTCTTATTAAGCCAGGATGTCATAGTTTCCTAGCAACCCTTGAACCCAACCCATATGTGGAGTGAACTTGGGGTCATCTGGACCCAAATCAAATGCTCCCAAATTGACCTCTACCCTTACCTGACATGCCCTCTACCTCCACTTTTGCTCTTGTTCGTGCCGCCCCTCACCTAGCTTTGTCGTTGTCCCCACCCTAGCTCTGTCGTCATCCCTAGATATCAATGCTGCCATCACCGGCCCTCGTCCCTCCCGGAAGTCCTTCCCACCCTGCACGCTGACCCCGATAGATCCTACTCCATTGAACATGCACCTCACCTGCCATGTGTATGAAGAAATGTTAGAGCATTTTTCAAATTCTTTTTCTCATTTGAAGGTAGGCGATGGATTTGTCGGATGATGAGTTTGCTTACTTGAAGGAGTTCATTAATTTATTGGATTCGTACATCGATCACGATGAAGACAATGACATGTTGGTGATGACGAGCATCCTTGAAGAAATGGATAAGAAAGAAGGAGCATGTTCTTAACTTCAAGGGTTCGATGTCGGGCTGGATAGTTGTTGTCCGCGGTAAAAGGCCAATGGAAGCTATATGATGACTACTTCAAAGCCAACCTGATATTCCATGAGAACTCTTTTTGGCGTCGCTTCTGGAGGAGTGTTCATTTGTTCTTGTGTATAGTGAATGGTGTGAAAGCATATTATCCTTACTTCACGCGGAGGAAGGATTGTTGCAGACAACTATCGTTCTCTCCCATGCAGAAATGCATGGCTACTCTGAGGATGCTTGCATAAGGTACATCAAAGATGCCATTGATGAGGTCATCCGGATGGGGAGAGGGCACATGCATTAAGGCCATGGTGAAATTTGTCTACACCATGGTGAAGGTGTTTGGACTCGAGTGCTTGAGAGACCCAAATGCCAAGGATAAATAAAAGTTATTGGCAATTGGAGAGCAAGATGATTTCCAGTTATGCTCGGTTCAATCAATTGTGTGCATTAGCAATGGAAGAATTGTCCCACATGTTTGCGCAGGTAGTACCAAAAGGTCGCACCAAAGAGGCCACCATCATACTTAAAATAGTGACATCAAATGACTTGTGGATTTGGCATGTTTTCTTTGTCATGCCAGGTTCTGGTGACGATATCGGTGTGCTTCAGCGATCTCCATTGTTCAAGAGACTATAAGGGGATGCTCCGCCATGCAAGTACACCGTCCATAGTCACAACTACACCATAGAGTACGGGCGTACCGATGCTATCTATTTTCAGTGTGGAGCGTTTGTGAAGGCTAAACCCGACCCCTAAGGTAACAAATGCAAGCTCCTTTCACAAATGCAACAAACTGCTAGGAACGATGTATACATGGCATTTGGAGTTCTGCAAGCTCGTTTGGGTATTGTTCGTGGAGGTGCTAATATGTGGGATCTAGAGACATTGTGGCAAGTGATGACAGGTTGTGTAATCTTCCACAACATGATTGTGGAGGATGACGGCGATGGGCTGCCCGCATCCATGATTTTGAGAAGTAATACGTGGGATCTAGAGACACTGTGACAAATGATGACATGTTGTGTAATCTTGCACAACATGATTGCGGAGGATGAGGGCGATGGGCTGCCCGCACCCATGATTTTGAGAAGCCCAGAGGTACATGTCTGACTCTCGGAACAAAATGCAACACATGTTGTGAACTTCCTAGAGATGCATCGACAACTCGGAGATATTCCAGAACAAAATGGAACACATGTCGTGAACTTCCTAGAGATGCATTGACAACTCGAAGATACCCATGTGCACGTGCAACTACTCATTGGTCTTATGGAGCATACGTGGATCCACACTCAAAATCATCCAACTCTTGAACTATGCACTCAAATAGTTTTACGTTTGAATGTAATTTTTTTGCGGGGAAACTTGAGAGCTTTATTCAAACAAAAGATCTCCTGCGATCATCCGCCAAGAGGCTAGTGACCAGGAACAAGGGTTCTGAGTCCAACCAACTCTCAGTCACCATAAGCGAGCAGGCACGCTTCACACATAGATGAGCCGGGAGATTAGCTGTCCTACTTACATGTTGAATAGTAAAATAATCAAACGACAAGGTAAGCTCTCCATTCTCTAACAAAATACAAGCCACAATCGAGCGAGTGCTGCAGCGATCGTTCTAGAGATTCACAATCTCCAGACAGTCTGTCTCCATGATCACATGTGAGTAGCCCCTTAGACTTGCGAATAGGACTCCCTCCCGTAGACAAGGCTCGGCGACGAGCAGGTCGGTAATACCAACCTACGGCTTGCACCATGCTTATAGAAGGGCAGCTGAAGAGTGGGCAACACCCCCACCCCTGCCACTCCAGAATCTGAGTTAATGGCGCCATCAGTGTTGATCTTGACAAAACCAACTCTGGGCAGTCTCCAACCCTAACCTGGAAGGGTGGATGCATCAACACATGGGATCTCCAGGACTGCAAGATCCTCCTGAATGTGTCTAACAGACTGCGTCGGATCAGTGTGCTCCTTCTCATGTGTCCATCAATTATGCGAGGTCCAAATTACCCACATCACCGAAATAATTTTAGCACACACCTGATCCGTGAAGCGTTCATCACAAAGAATGTCTCTTAACCAAGTATTAGGAAGCAGCCTTGGTAAACGGAAGTCAAACCAAGTTTGGGCCTCATCCCAGAAACGCCGAGCATGCGAGCATGACACCAATGCATGCATCAGATCTTCCTCTTTTGCCAGACATACATTACATATGCTGAGAGGTTTGATATGTTTGTGCTTGAGGGTAGCTTCATCAGGGAGAATTCCACGAATTACTCTCCACCAAAAAACTCTCACCTTTGGCACAACTTTGAGTTTCCAAAGTGATGCCCACATCTGTTGAACTATCCTTGAGGTGCCGGTAGCTGTCCCTTCCTCTAGAGTAACACACTCCTTATGATTCATGAGAGCACGATATGCCAATTTGATAGAGTAAACAGCGAATGTTTCAAAAGCCCAAGTGAAGGGACATGCGGTGCCCCCATGTGTGGTTTTGGTAATTGATGACATTCTCTATGGACTAATGGTTGCATTGAGTTATATTTGCAGGATTTGTCCATAGGCTTTTCTTGAAGTCCATGTGTTGGTTTCAAGGAGTTTATGAGTTGGCCAAGGTGCTATTAAGGAATTATCCAAAGATTGGTCATGTGAATGTTGAGCTTATTGCAAGCATGTCTTGAAGAAGAAGGTTGTGTGATCATTCATGTTTACCTTCAAGACATCATCCAAATGAAGAGAGTTGGAAAGATTCAACACACAAAGCGCACAAGATGTACCGAGGGATCAAGTGATCCCATGGTATGGTAAGCTTGTCCATTGCACTTTGTGTACTAACCCATGGTCTATGTAAGAGTTCTATGTGGGGTTAGGTACGTATCCATGGGCTTGCATCAAGAGGAAGATATCATACAACCCATGGAAAGGATGACATCAAGTGGTGATCGTCATCAAGATTGCCGTGTGCAAGTTCAAGTGGAGCATCACAAAGAGATCAAGTGCTTGAATCTTGCCATCCATTGTGGTGTCAATGGACTTGTGAAGATGAGCCGAAGAGTGGCTCACCCATAGTGGACTATGGGGGAGCAATCATCTAGTCTTCATCAAGCCAACGCAATCAAGAAAGGTGGTCCATCTTGAGGGAGTCAAGATCGTCATCATCTAGCTCAAGTGGACCATGTGCAATGCAAAGGTTTGCCCTTGATAGGTTTTCTATTTTACCGGTCTCATGGTGGTAGTAGGGAGACCGGGTTATATGATCGTTTGCCGTACTATCAAGGGGGGCTCTCAAGTTGGTAGCTTGATCGTATCGTTAGTAGAGAGCTCAAACCCTTGCATCCTTGCATCATGTTTCTTGGTTCTTGTTTGGTTCTCTTTGTGAGTCTTAGAGCTTATGGTCATCTTGATGACAAGCTTGAGTTCATCGAAAACGGAGTTCACATGCGTCTTCTATGATGTTTTCAGTGTTGGAGGTTTTACCGGTCTTTTCCGAGGAAGGGTTCTCACCATTTTTCTTTGGGACTTTTCTCATTTGCTTATTCTTGATATTTCTATCAAGATTGTGTTAGCCCATGTCGTTAGCTTTCCAACAAACTTGGTTTCGTTGAATTCAGAGTCCGTTTGCAAAAGTTGTGGTTGTTTTGGTAAAGGCTGCAGCGGTACTACCGCGACTGGAGCGGATGTAATTTTTTACTACCGCTCCAGAGCAGTACTACCGCGGCTCCTGAGCGGTAGTACCGCTCCAGAGCAGTACTACCACGGCTCCTAAGCGGTAGTACCGCTCCGGACCAAAATCTCATGTTTTGCTCAGCGGAAGTAGGCACAGAAGTATTTTTTTGTACCGCTCGCAAGCAGTAGTATCGCTACCATTTGCGGTAGTACCGTGAGGTCGAGCGGTAGTACCGTGAGGACGAGCGGTACTACCGCTCCGAAGGTTCTTCTGGCCTTTTTGCCTCCTCGCTGTTGTGTTTCGAAGGGGTACTACCGCCCTAGCGGTAGTATCGCTCCTTGGAGCGGTAGTACTGCTCTGTGCGGGCTGTGAGCATAACGGTTGGATTCGGGAGCTCCTATAAAAGGGGGTCTTTTTCCCCATTCAACCTTATCCTTTGAGCTCGTGTTATTCCCCCATTGTTGACCTTCTTCGAGCTTGCTAACTCTCAATCCCTCCATGGATTCTTGCTAGTTTTTGAGGGAAAAGAGAGAGGAGATCTAGATCCACATTTCCACCAATCACTTTCTCCTCTATGTGAGGGGAACCCCTTGGATCTAGTTCTTGGAGTTCTTGGTGTTCTCCTTCTTGTTCTTCCTCTCATTTTCCTCCCTAGCATTAGTTGCTTCGGTGGGATTTGAGAGAGAAGGATTTGGGCACTCCGTGTGCCCTTGCCATTGCATTTGGTGCATCGGTTTGAGTTCTCCACGGTGACACGTGGAAGTTACAAGTTGAAAAGCTTATTACTCTTGGGTGCTTGGTGCCCTTGAGCTTGTTCCTCTTGGGTGCTTGGGCGCCCTAGACGGTTGGTGGTGTTCGGAGCTCAATCATTGTGGTGTAAAGCTCCGGGCAAGCGCCGGGGTCTCCAATTAGGTTGTGGAGATTGCCCCGAGCAATTTGACGGGTACCGGTGACCGCCCCCAAGGGTCGCCATTTGTACGGGTTCGGTGACCGCCCTCAAGGGTCCCTTAGTGGAATGACGACATCTTGCATTGT
This sequence comes from Triticum dicoccoides, assembly GCF_002162155.2. Lineage (NCBI taxonomy): Eukaryota > Viridiplantae > Streptophyta > Magnoliopsida > Poales > Poaceae > Triticum > Triticum dicoccoides. The sequence goes on from NC_041389.1 coordinate 284,687,725, forward strand.
GCGAGGGTGTGAGGAGATTACGGTGGCCCTAGTGGCTTCTTGGAGAGCATTGTGCCTCCACACCGCTCCAAACGGAGATTAGCATCCACAAGGGTGTGAACTTCGGGATACATCATCGTCTCCGTGTGCCTCGGTTATCTCTTACCCGAGCCCCTTTACTTATGCACTTTACTTTATGATATCCATATTGTTCTTTGTCATATATCTTGCTATCACATAGTTGCTTATCTTGCTTAGCATAAGTTGTTGGTGCACATAGGTGAGCCTAGTTGTTGTAGGTTTTGTGCTTGACAAATTAACCGCTAGGTTTATTCCGCATTTGTTCAAGCCTCTACCGTAATTATTTTAAAACGCCTATCCACACCCCCTCTAGGCGACATCCACGATCTTTCACCAAGCAAAATAATCTTCTCTGCCACCAATGTGCAATGGTATGTTTAGAACGGCCTTTGCATCTGGTGCTAGGAAAGTATGATTACCTAGTTCATTCTTCCACCTCCAATTAGTATCATCAATTAACTCATGCATGAACTGAATTGGAGAGTTGACCGGTCTGATCATAGGGGACATGCATATAGTACCTGGGATCCACTTGTCATTCCAAACAGAGATGGAGCTGCCATCACCAACATGCATAATCAAACCAACTCGAAGAGCTTCCCGCCCAGCCACAGTAGCTCTCCATATGGTAGGGGCAGATTGCGGTTTGGGAAATACTTGCTCTTCATTACACAGGCACATAAAGAGTCTGGACTAGACATGAACCTCCAACCATGTTTACCTAGTAGAGCAATGTTGAAGAGTTCCATATCACAAAAGCCCATTCCGCCATTGATTTTGGGAGATGCGAGCAACTTCTAGGAGATCCAGTGCAATGACCGTTTATCTAGTGAGCTGCTCCACCAATATTTCACCATATTTGATGTGTATTTCTTGCATACTTTCTTTGTAAGACGAAAGCGGGACATGCTTAAGGTAGGTATTGCTTGCACTATAGATTTCAGAAGGATCTCACGACCTGCACAAGCAAAATTCCTCTCAGACCATCCTTGCATACTAGTCCGAGCCCGATCACAAATATGATCGAAGGTCTCACTAGTGATCCTTCCCACGGCTGTAGGAAGACCAAGATAACGCTCATTGAACACCTCGACTAAAATGCCCAGCCTTTGCTTCACTCGAAGTCGTCTCCCTATCAGTGTGTTTGTAGTGAAGAAAATCAAGCTTTTAGCTTTGTTTAAACTCTGACCCGAGCAGTCCGCATAAATTTGTAGAATCTGATTCAGTCTATCCACACTCTCCTTCGTTGCACTGATGAAGATGAGGCTGTCATCGGCAAAGAGTAGATGGTTGATCCAAGGTGACCTGCAAGACACCCAAATACCTCTGTGCACATAGTGTCCACCAAAATGATTTAACAAAGAAGTTAGTCCTTCTGCACATAATAAAAACAAGAAGGGGGACGCAGGGCAACCTTGTCTCTATCCTCTGGATGAAGTAATGAAAGGCAGCAATTCACCATTCATCTGAACTAAGAATCTAACAGAAGTGACACACCTCATAATCAGACGAACAAAGTTTGCATTGAAACCCAGTCTGAGAAGCATGGCTTCCAAGTAATGCCACTCCACACGGTCATATGACTTCATCACATCAAACTTGACAGCACATAAAAATTGTTTCCCCTTCTTCCTCCTTTTCATCGAATGAATACTTGCAAAAGCAACAAGCACATTATCAGTAATGAGATGTCCTGGAACGTACGCACTCTGCTCCTCACCCACTATCATGTCCATCAATGGTTTCAGATGGTGGTTATGTCTTTGGCCACAATTTTATACGGCACCGGACAAAGCGATATAGGTCGGTACTGTGTAATAGACTCGGGATGTCTCACCTTTGGAATTAAAGTGATTGAAGTATCGTTGCTTCCCAATGGCAGCTCCCCTCCATTCAGAAAATCCAACACAACCGGCACTAGGTCCTTCTCCACGAGAGCCCAATGCCGCTGAAAGAAACCTGTTGTGAATGCATCCACTCCCGGCACCTTTGAGGGTGCCATCTGGAACATCGCCGCTTTAACTTCAGCGGCTTCAAAAGGCTTGTTCAGTTCTGCATTCGCCTCATTACCGAAAAAGGCTTTCGCCCCGTTTTATAAATAAAGCAAACCACCACAAAGCATCCATACAAAGAGAGGTTCAGACCACACACACCCAAGTCTCATGACAAGTACATAAGGTTCTGCTGAGGGCACAACTCAACAGACCCAAAGAAAAAAGGGGAAAGAAGAAGAGGCCAAGGAAGGCCAGAGACGAGTCGGGATCCTAATCCGGCTCGGGAGGAGGAGGAGGTGGTGGCGGTGACTTTCGGACAGCCATCAAGCGGAGGTCGATGATGAAGGCAGAGATGGCTTCCCTATCCTGTGGGCGGCTAAGCGGCCGCCAAAGCTGCAAGAAACCAGATAATTTGAAGAGGGCGTCAGTAGCACGTCGAAGCGGAATGCACTGAATCACAAGTTTGTCGCAGATCGTCTAGAGGGTCCACGCGATGGCCCCAATCTCCAACCACCTAATGTGGCAAGAATGCAGGGGGGAGTTCTGGAGTTCGGCAAATAGGTCGGGGAAATTGGTCTGGCACCAATTGCCCCCAACCACTTCTCTAAAGCAGCTCCAAATAAATTGGACAGACACACAAGGGAAGAAGATGTGATTCAAGTCTTCGGGGACACAACAGGGCGGGCACATGCCGTTACTAGGGCCATTGGGCTTGCGCACCTACACTCCAGAAGGAGTCCGCCCACGGATCCATTGCCACATGAAGATTTGGATCTTCAGAGGCAGGCGGATGGACCAAAAGGCCATAAGGGAAGGGGCGGAGGAAGGGGCAATGGCCTGGTAGAGGGATTTGGTGGAAAATTGGCCAGATGACTCAAGGCGCCGCTGGGCTAAATCCGGGCAAGCGTCCACCCTAGGCTCCTGGAGGGCGACGCAGTCGAGCAACTTGTGCCAAGCGGCAGAGTCCGGAGGCCCAAATGGTCTCTAGAAGGCAAGGCGGCCTAAGTCAATAAGGGCCCTCTCAACGGAGATCCAAGGGTCGACCGCGATGGAGAATAGGTCGGGGAAGTGCACGGTGAAGGGGGTGTCGTCTGCCCAATGGTTGAACCAGAACAGAATCGCAGCCCCAGATCCAACCGAGATGGATGTCCCAATGCAAAGAACCGGGAGTAGTTGGATGACCGACTGCTAGAACTGGGAGCCACCCGAGTGCTGACAGAAGGCCAGGGGCTTCCCATGAAGGTATTTGTTCCGGATGATGTCTAACCAGAGGCCACCCTGCCCTTGCGAAGTACGCCAGAGCCACCGGGATAAAAGGGCGATGTTCATGCGCTTAGAGCACATGATCCCGAGGCCCCCTTGCTCCCTAGGCTTGCAAATGTCCGACCAGCTAACCACATGGCATTTCTGCTTATTGTTGTCACCCAGCCAGTAGAAACGAGACTGAACTCTAGCGATCTCATGATGCAGAGTCTCATACAAGCTATAGAAGATCATGAGGAACAAGAGGAGGCTAGAGAGGGAGGAATTGATGAGGATCGTTCGGGCCGCCTTCGATAGCCAACGGCCTTGCCAAGGATCAATACGCGTCTGTAGCTTGGCCACGGTCGGGTGCAAGTCGGCGACGATGATCTGAGAATCACCAATGGGCGTCCCCAAGTAGGTCGTGGGGAAGGCGCCCAAGCGGTAGTTAAGCCGGTTGGTGATATCCAGCCATTCATCCAGAGAATAGCCCATCACCATCACGTCTCTCTTGGCGAAGTTGGTCTTGAGGCCACACATTTGTTGGAAGCAGAGGAGGAGGAACTTCAGATTAGAGATGTCCGCCTCCGAGCCTTCCACCATAATGATGGTGTCATCGGCATACTGGATGAGGGAAATCCCAGAGCCACTGGCCAGGTGGGGGGTGATCCCATGAATATGTCCCGCCGCCTTAGCCTTGTCTAAGATAGATGCCAGGGCGTCAACCACCATGTTGAAAAAGAACGGGGAGAAGGGGTCACCTTGTCTAACCCCACAGAGGGTGGGGAAGTAAGGGCCAATCTCCCCATTGATGTTCACGGCAGTGCGACCGCAGGAAACCATCTGCATCACGCGGGTGATCCAGCGGTCGTCGAAGCCCTTCTAGAGCAAAACTTCTCGGAGGAAGGCCCAGCTGACGGTATCGTACGCCTTATGGAAACCGATCTTTAGGAAAACCGCCTTGAGGTGCTTAGAGCGGACCTCATGGAGGACTTCGTGAAGGACAAGCACCCCATCCAGGATAAACCGCCCTTGAATGAAGGCCGACTGGTTGGGGTGGGTAATACGATCCGCAAGCAGGGTCACCCTATTGGCGTACCCTTTCGCCAAGATTTGGAAGATCACGTTGATCACCATGATCGGACGAAACTGGCGGATGTCGGACACCCTAGGCACTTTAGGGATGAGCGAAATGATCCCATAGTTGAGGTGGCCGAGGTCAATGGGCCCTACTAGAACTCATCAAAGATGGCCATGATCTCAGGCTTAATCACATTCCAGAAGGTCTGGAAGAACTTCACGGGTAAACCATCGGGGCCCGGGGCCGAGGAGGCGTTCATGCCTCTAATGGCCGCCGAAACCTCACCCTCAGAGAAAGGGGTCGTAAGGGCCGTGTTCTCGGCCGCTGAGACCAGCTGGGAGTCGGTCCAGCAATTAGGAGCCAAAGGCAGGCCGCTCCTAGGGGAGGTAGAGAATGGGTTCTTATAGAACCCGTCGACGTGAGGCCGGATGTCACGAGGGGACTGTAAGAGAGCCGCACCATCCCAGATCAAAGGAATGGTGTTGCGTCTACGGCAACCATTAGCAATGGCTTGAAAGTAGGTCGTGTTCGCATCGCCTTTCAAGATCCATTTCTGGGAGCCACATAAAAGCCAATAAGCCTCCTCATCGGTGTAGATGACGGAGAGCTGATCCTCTAGGTCGTAGAGGGAGAGACACTCATCAGGGGAGAGGCTGGCTGCGTCAGCCCGGATGTCAAGGGCCTAGATGGCGGACAACAGTGCCTTCTTGCGCTCATGGAGATCACGACCAAGGTTGGCGCCCCACCCCTTCATAAATCGCCGTCCACTTTTGGCACAACATTGCCATGAGTCGATAGCCAAAGAGGGGCGGGGGTGGGAGGGGAGCGGGCCTCAGCCAAGCGTGCGCCGATGGCCTCCACAAAGCTGGCTTGGGACAACCAACATGTCTCAAACTGGAAGCAAGGAGAGATCGGAGGGCGCTTGTCGGCGGAGGATAGGAGGAGGGGGCGCGATCGAAGCCAATCTGGGTGATGGTCTGGAGGGAAGCCAAGGGGCAGCGGAGGTCCCAATCCGGGGAAACTAGGATCCGGTCCATGATGGACTGGGTCAGGGACGCCTGTCGGTTGGTCCAGGTGAACCTGGCACCAACCCTATCTATCTAGCAAAGGCCAAGGTCAGCAATTGATACGTCTCCAACGTATCTATAATTTTTGATTGTTCCATGCTATTATATTATCTGTTTTGGATGTTTAATGGGCTTTACTATACACTTTTATATTATTTTTGGGACTAACCTATTAACCGTAGGCCCAACCCAAATTGCTGTTCTTTTTGCCTATTTCAGTGTTTCGCAGAAAAGGAATATCAAACGGAGTCCAAATGGAATGAAACCTTCGGGAGAGTTATTTTTGGAACAAAGGCAATCCAGGAGACTTGGAGTGGACGTCAGCGAAGCAACAAGGTGTCCACGAGGGTCCAGGGCGCGCCCTCTCCCTCGGGCCCTCGTGGCTCCCCTGACCGACTTCTTTCACCTATATATATATCCATATACCCCGAAAACATCCAGGACACAATAGATCGGGAGTTCCGCCGCCGCAAGCCTCTGTAGCCACCAAAAACCAATTGGGACCCTGTTCCGGCACCCTGCCAGAGGGGGGATCCCTCACCGGTGGTCATCTTCATCATCCCGACGCTCTCCATGATGAGGAGGGAGTAGTTCACCCTCGAGGCTAAGGGTATGTACCAGTAGCTATGTGTTTGATCTCTCTCTCTCTCTCTCTCTCTCGTGTTCTTGATTTGGCACAATCTTGATGTATCGCGAGCTTTGCTATTATAGTTGGATCTTATGATGTTTCTCACCCTCTACTCTCTTGTAATGGATTGAGTTTTCCCTTTGAAGTTATCTTATCGGATTGAGTCTTTAAGGATTTGAGAACACTTGATGTATGTCTTGCATCTGCTTATCTGTGGTGACAATGGGATATCACGTGATCTACTTGATGTATGTTTTGGTGATCAACTTGCGAGTTCAGTGACCTCGTGAACTTATGCATAGGGGTTGGCACACATTTTCATCTTGACTCTCTGGTAGAAACTTTGGGGCACTCTTTGAAGTTCTTTGTGTTGGTTGAATAGATGAATCTTAGATTGTGTGATGCATATCGTATAATCATACCCAGGGATACTTGAGGTGACATTGGAGTATCTAGGTGACATTAGGGTTTTGGTTGATTTGTGTCTTAAGGTGTTATTCTAGTACGAACTCTAGGATAGATCGAACGGAAAGAATAGCTTCGTGTTATTTTACTATGGACACTTGAATAGATCGATCAGAAAGAATAACTTTGAGGTGGTTTCGTACCCTACAATAATCTCTTCGTTTGTTCTCTGCTATTAGTGACTTTGGAGTGACTCTTTGTTGCATGTTGAGGGATGTTGAGAGAACTTGCACTAGTTAAAATATGAACCCTAACCTTGTTTCCTAGCATTGCAATACCGTTTACACTCACTTTTACCACTTGTTACCTTGCTGTTTTTATAATTTCAGATTACAAAAACCTATATCTACCATCCATATTGCACTTGTATCACCATCTCTTCGCCGAACTAGTGCACCTATACAATTCACTATTGTATTGGGTGTGTTGGGGACACAAGAGACTCTTTGTTATTTGGTTGAAGGGTTGTTTGAGAGAGACCATCTTCATCCTACGCCTCCCATGGATTGATAAACCTTAGGTCATCCACTTGAGGGAAATTTGCTACTGTCCTACAAACCACTACACTTGGAGGTCCAACAACGTCTACAAGAAGAAGGTTGTGTAGTAGACATCAACAATGCAGTCATTAAAAATTTGCATCCGTGCAAAGTTGACATGCGCATTGCTCTTGTCCTCCGCAAAAGCGGAGGAGGTTAAAATCGCCCCCGACAAAAACGGGGAGGGAAGTAGCTGTCGGTGTCAAACCGACGGATCTCAGGTAGGGGTCCCGAACTGTGCGTCTAAGGCTAATGGTAACAGGAGGCGGGGGACACGATGTTTACCTAGGTTCAGGCCCTCTCTATGGAGGTAATACCCTACTTCCTTCTTGATTGATCTTGATGATATGAGTATTACAAGAGTTGATCTACCACGAGATCGTAGAGGCTAAACCCTAGAAACTAGCCTATGGTTATGATTGTTGTTGTCCTACAGACTAAACCCTCCGGTTTATATAGACACCGGAGGGGGCTAGGGTTAGACAGAGTCGGTTACGAAGAAGGGAATCTACATATCTGAATCGCCAAGCTTGCCTTCCACGCAAAGGAGAGTCCCACCCAGACACGGGACGAAGTCTTCAATCTTGTATCTTCATAGTCCAATAGTCCGGCCCAAGTACATAGTCCGGCTGCCCGAGGACCCCCTAAGCCAGGACTCCCTTAGTAGCCCCTGAACCAGGCTTTAATGACGATCAGTCCGGCACGCAGATTGTCTTCAGCATTGCAAGGCGGGTTCCTTCTCTGAATACTCCATAGAATATCTTGAACACAAGGATCGTGTCACTACAAAAAAAAGACACATCCGTGACATTTTGGGCCGAACGAAATTTTTTTCTGTCATACTTATGACACTTCTATGACGATAATTGTGACAAAACCCGGTATCATCATAGATGTGGTGGGCTCCTACTTATATGACAAAAAATCATGACAGAAAATGGGCTTTTCGTCCTGGGCGGGCCGGAGACGCAGCTGCATGACATTCTTTGGGCCGTCCATGACGAAAAAAACCGTGGTAGAAGCAAGGGCAAGGAAAATTTCGGGGAGTTCCCGGTTACGGTGGGAGGTCGGGGACCGAGCGAGGCGCGTTTCTATCGTACATGTACGCGCGTGTGTGCGAGGCGTTGGTTCTAACTGAACCCGAGAGAGGCGTTGGGCTCTAACTAAACCCGAGCGATTGCACTGCAGGCTACGCATTACCGAACCCGAGCGATCAATCGATGGCTGTTAACTGAGCCCGATCGAGCAATTCCTTCACTACTGCTGTTAACTGAAGCCGATCGATTGGAT
>NC_041389.1:284696311-284701014 GCF_002162155.2 Triticum dicoccoides
TGAATAGGACCCCTGGCGTTGCCTCTGGATGAACAGGATGACCCCGTGGAGGGCTGGATGAACAGTAGACGGTGAAGGGGTGCCCGTGGAGGGGTGGTTGAACAGTAGCCGGTGGAGTAGCGCGTGGTGGAGGCTGGATTAACAGGAGCCCGTGGAGGCTGGAGGAGGTTGACGCTGGAGATGAACAGTATCCCGTGGAGTCCCGTTTTGCGGTACGCCACACCCCTCCTGATGAACAGGACCCCTGTTTCGACCGTAGCGCTCCAACACGAGTCCGTTTCGTCCATTTTGCGGTACGCCAGACCCCTCCCGATAAACAGGACCACCGTTTCGACCGTAGGAGGTCCGTTTCCTCTATTTTGCGGTACGCCAGACCCCTCCCGATGAATAGGATCCCGTTTCAAACGTGGCCGGTCGAACACAAGGCCGTTTCCTCCGTTCCGCGGTACGCCAGGCCTCGTTTGCATCGCCTATTCCGTCCAAGCCGGTTGGCTCCCACGCGTTCCATTGCATCACGATGAACAAGACGCATTCCGTTGCCTCCCCATGAACACGAGCATTCCGTTGCCTCCCCATGAACACGAGCATTCCGTTGCCTCCCCATGAACATGACGACGACGCGGTTTCTCTGTTCCGACCCAGCCATGTACACGAGCCCTGGCCGTACGTATGCACGAGTAGGCATTCGAGACCCCGCCCGTATGTACACATACGTGGCTGTATTTTCTTTCTTGCACACTGGATGATGTACGTACGTGTACATGCTACATGCGCGCCTCTACTACGACACGTGCGCGCCTCTACATCGACCAGTATATATGTACGTACACGTTCGCGACCAGAATGACAATACTACATATGCTTCGACTAGGTGGGTCCCGACTGTCAGGCACTTCCTTGCATGCAAAGATGTAGATGGTGGGTCCCAGCAGTCAGGGGGGCGAATCAATTTTTTATTTTTTGCCCGGACGCACTTCCTTGCATGCGAAGATGTAGCTGGTGGGTCCCAACAGTCAGTGGGGCAAATCGTTTTTTTGCCCGGACACACTTCCTTGCGTGCGAAGATGTAGTTGGTGGGTCTCAACAGTCAGGGGGGAAACATTTTTTTCGCGAAATACAGTGGCCCGTCTGGTGGGTCCCTACTGTCAGGTGGAGGAATCATTATTTTTTGCATAATAAGGAGGCACTTCATTGCTGTGGCCGTGGACCCAGCTGTCAGCCTCTCCATGTATAGTCCACGTCCGATGGAAGTTGTTCATTGACCATGTTGACCACGCCGCGCTGAGAGCACCAGGGCGGTGGACGACGGCGAGGCTAGGAAGGGGATGACGCGGAGCCGGGGAAGACGCGGCAGTGGATGCCCACGTGTAGAGGAGTATGAGGGTTCACTCGTTCGGCTGTGGTGTGAGGCTACCGTCGCCGCAGAATAACAGGGGGTGTGGGTGAGTAGAGGGATGGCCTGGCCAGCGGTTGGAGTAGTAGGGGGCGGTGAGGCCTCCGCGGCATTACAGCCGGCCACGGGCTGCAGGAGCATGCGGCACGACGGGCGCTACTTTGGGCGGCTGGAGCAAGAAGACCAGAGGGTGAAGAAGCACTACGACCGTTGGATGGACATCGTACGGTCACTGGAGCTAGAATCGTTCATATATTGACTAAAGTTGACAAAGGCCTCCGTCCCAGTCAACTTAGTAGGCCCACAAGTCAGCCTCCCACTAGGGTGGGTCCCAGCTAGCAGGGGGTATTAATTTTTTGTGCGTAATAAGGAGGCACTTCCGGTGGGTCCGAGCTGACTGCAGGGGGAATATTTTTTCGCGAAATACGGTGGCCCATCCGGTGGGTCCCAGCAGTCAGGGGGAAACATTTTTTTTGCGAAATACTGGTGGCCCATCCGGTGGGTCCCTGCTGTCAGGTGGAGGAATAATTATTTTCCGCGTAATAAGGAGGCACTTCCTTGCGGCTGTCGTGGACCCAGCTGTCAGCCTCTCCACGTACAGTAGTCTTCCGATGAAAGTCGGTCGTTGACCACATTGACCACGCCGCGCCGAGAGCACCACAACGGTGCACGATGGCGAGGCCTAGGAAGGGGACGACGCGGAGCTAGGTAAGATGCGGTAGTGGAAGCCCGTGCGGAGAGGAGTACGAGGGTTCACCGGTTCAGCTGCGGTGTGAGGCTGCTGTCGCCGCAGAATAACAGGGGGTGTGGGTGAGTAGAGGGATGCCCTGGCCAGCGGTGGGAGTAGTAGGGGGCGCTGAGGCCTGCGCGGCAGCACAGCCGGCCACGGGAGGCGGGAGCAGGCGGTCCTGCCGGCGCTGCTTTGGCGGCTGGAGCAAGAAGATCAGAGATTGAAGAAACACGACGGCCGTTGGATTGACATCCAACGGTTACGTCTGCTAGAATAATTTGTTGACGTATATAATAACTAAAAAAATCTTGCATACGTGTCAACTAAACAGGCCACAAGTCCGACCACTCCCTCTTTTTTTAATAATTTATATATAGCTCATGGCAACTTCTTATGCAATTTATTGCAGTCATTTTTTGGTTGGCCAGGGCCAATTTCACATATTTCTGTGGGTTAACTATTCATAATACCGAAATGTCGAGCCAAATTTAAAGTACTTTGAATATATATTTAAATTAGGTTATGCCCAGTGAAATAGGAATCTGAAAATGTGAAAAAATTCAGAAATTATAAAGTAATTGCCAATTTGTCATCTGATTTTATATTTACAACCCATTTCATACTTTCAAGATTTGCAGGCGTCTTGAAAGAGTTGCAGCCCATCCGGGCATAGAAAAATAAGTAGGCCTGGATTGGGTATTCTTCAGAAAAAATAAACTGGGCTCATTTTCACAAAGAAAAAATAGCTGGGCTGGTCACATGGTGAACATAAAATATAAGCTTCGGCTAGACGGGCCACAGCCCAGTTCAAACCCTGCTCCGTCTCATCAATAACAAAAAAAATACTGCTCGAGAAGCTACATCCCAGGTGTCAGCCGATCTTGTGTTGTTCTCTTGTCTATTGACTATATACGCTCACAATGTCATGGGTCCCGGATGTCAAGAAAACACTAGTAGGAAGCATTTTATTTTTCCATACGCTGACGTGGTGGGCCCCTACTGTCATCCTCTCCACGTACTTCTGCCGATTCCTGTTGTTTGTTGACCATGTTGACAACGTGAGAGGGTGGCGCCGTGGCGAGCGCAGCAAAGCGTGCGGAGGACGTCGGTGTTAATGATTAAGGAGACGGTGGGGCGGCGATGCATGCGCTGAGGCGCAGCCAGCCATGGGAGGCGGAAGCAGGCGGCCCCGCCAGCGCTGGTTTGGTTTTGGCGGCTGGAGGAAGACAGGACTGAAGAAATACGACAGACTGTAAAAGCAGCAGGAGTACTTAACAACCTTAACTGAAACCAGCAGGGGCACTTAAAAACCAAAGCTGAAAGCAGTATGAGTACTTATAGGTTCAACCATACAAAGCACGCCTCGAACAGTGCTACTTTGCCTATAGTTAACCAAGGGTGAGGCCGCCAAGCCCCAGGATAAGGCCCAGGCGCCACCTCGTGCATCCACAACCTTCTGAAAGTGGCTTCATCTCGCAATGTGGTCAATAAACAGGATATTCGCTTTAGAACCATGGAAAAGCATGAACATAATCTTCTGTCCTATTCTCCAAGATGGACGTGCCTTCATTATTTGAGACCACCCATGAATAAGTATCTTTTCACCTCCAAGGGGAATTGAGTAGGTCGACCTAAACATCATGTTGTGACCAAGCGCAAGTCTGACCCGACCATGGTCAGGCATCTGTATAGGAACAATAGAATTGGGCAGTTTCTGTTTCAAGAAGATCACAACTGTAAAACTGTGTATAAGCAATAGTTTATGAACAACATATATAATAGAAAACAGCTCGTACCATAAATTTCTCGACACAGTTGGACCTGTTCAACGAGCGCAACAGTGGCACACATATCCCACGTGGCCTTCCACCATTGAAACGCCCCACAAGGACCTCAAGACGATCAATAAAGTGTAGGAACTTGTGGATGTCGACCCAGTCAACTTCAGTGCCATCAGTAATAGCCGAGTTATTACAGAATAACAAATGAGCAGCCTGCTTAAATCTGAAAAAACCTACACGTGCCATCAATTATAAGAAAATATTAGTTAGAAGTAGCATCTTCGTGAGAGATTCCACTACAAAAAAAGACACGTCCGTGACATTTTGGGCCGATCAAATTTTTTCTGTCATACATATGACACTTCTATGATGATAATTGTGACAAAACCCGGTATCATCATAGATGTGGTGGGTCCTACTTCTATGACAAAAAATCATGACAGAAATTGGGCTTTTCGTCCTGGGCGGGCCGGAGACGCAGCTGCATGACATTCTTTGGGCCGTCCATGACGGAAAAAACCGTGGTAGAAGTGAGGGCGAGGAAAATTTCTGGGAGTTCCCGGTTACGGTGGGAGGTCGGGGGCCGAGCGATGCGCGTTTCTCTCGTACACGTACGCGCGTGGGTGCGAGGCATTGGTTCTAACTGAAACTGAGCGAGGCTTTGGGCTCTAACTGAACCTGAGCGATTGCACTGCAGGCTACACGTTACTAAACCCGAGCGATCGATCGATGGCTGTTAACTGAACCCGATCGAGCGATTCCTTCGCTACTGCTGCTAACTGAAGCCGATCGGTTGGAT
>NC_041389.1:284701488-284713731 GCF_002162155.2 Triticum dicoccoides
GGGGGGGTTGGATGAACAGTGAGCGGTGGGGGTGGATGAATAGGACCCCGTGGCGTTGCCTCTGGATGAACAGGACGACCCCGTGGAGGGCTGGATGAACAATAGACGGTGGAGGGGTGCCCGTGGAGGGGTGGTTGAACAATAGCCAATGGAGTTGCGCGCGGTGGAGGCTGGATGAACAAGAGCCTATGGAGGTTGGAGGAGGTCGACGGTAGCCCATGGAGGCTGGAGGAGGTCAATGGTGGAGATGAACAGTATCCCGTGGAGTCCCGTTTTGCGGTACGCCACACCCCTCCCGATGAACAGGACCCCCGTTTCGACCGTAGCGCTCCAACATAAGTCCGTTTTGTCCGTTTTGCGGTATGCCATACCCCTCCCGATCAACAGGACCCCCGTTTCGACCGTAGGAGGTTCGTTTCCTCCGTTTTGCGGTATGCCAGACCCTTCCCGATGAACAGGATCCCGTTTTGAACGTGGCCGGTCGAACACAAGGCCATTTCCTCCGTTCTGCGGTATGCCAGGCCTTGTTTCCATCACCTGTTCCGTCCAATCCCTCTTGATGAACACCACGACGCATTCCCTTCCGACCCAGCCGGTTGGCTCCCACCCATTCCGTTGCCTCCCGATGAACACGACGCATTCCATTGCCTCTCCATGAACACGAGGCATTCCGTTGCCTCCCCATGAACACGACAACGACGCTGTTTCTCCGTTCCGACCTAGTTATGTACACGAGCCCTGGCCGTACGTATGTGCGAGTAGGCATTCGAGACCCCACCCGTATGTATGTACGTGGCTGTATTTTCTTTCTTGCACCCTGGCCGTTGTACATATGTGTACATGCTACATGCGCGCCTCTACTACGACACGTGCGTGCCTCTACTACGACATGTGCACGCCTTGATGACCCACAAGTGTAAGGGATCTATCGCAGTCCTTTCGATAAGTAAGAGTGTCAAACCCAACGAGGAGCAGAAGGAAATGATAAGCGGTTTTCAGTAAGGTTTTCTCTGCAAGCACTGAAATAGTAGGTAATAGATAGTTTTGTGATAAGATAAATAGTAACAAGCAACAAGTAAATAAAGTAAATAAAGTGCAGCAAGGTGGCCCAATCCTTTATGTAGCAAAGGATAAGCCTAGACAATTTCTAATAATGAGAAAGGAGCTCCCAAGGACACATTGGGAATTATCGTCAAGCTAGTTTCATCACGGTCGAATGATTCACGTTCGGTACTTTGATAATTTGATATGTGGGTGGAACGGTACTTGGGTACTGCCCTAACTTGGACAAGCATCCCACTTATGATTAACCCCTATTGCAAGCATCCGCAACTACAAAAAGAAGTATTAAGGTAAACCTAACCACAACATTAGACATATGGATCCATATCAACCCCTAAGAAAGCAACACATAAACTAGGGTTTAAGCTTCTGTCACTCTAGCAACCCATCATCTACTTATTACTTCCCCATGCCTTCCTCTAGGCCCAAATAATGGTGAAGTATCATGTAGTCGACGTTCACATAACACCACTAGAGGAAAAGACAACATACATCTCATCAAAATATCGAACGAATACCAAATTCACATGACTACTAATAGCAAGACTTCTCCCATGTCCTTAGGAACAAACGTAACTACTCACAAAGCATATTCATGTTCATAATCAGAGGAGTAATGATATGCATAATGGATCTGAACATACGATCTTCCACCAAATAAACCAATTAGTATCAACTACAAGGAGTAATCAACACTACTAGCAACCCACAGGTACCAATTTGTGGTTTTGATACAAGATTGGATACAAGAGATGAACTAGGGTTTGAGATGAGATGGTGTGATACATCCATTTTGCATCATGCTTTTATATCAATATTTATTGCATTATGGGTTGTTATTACACATTATGTCTCAATACTTATGGCTATTCTCTCTTATTTTACAAGGTTTACCATGAAGAGGGGGGATGCCGGCAGCTAGAATTCTGGCTGGAAAAGGAGCAAACGTTGGAAACCTATTCTGCACAACTCCAAAAGACCTGAGACTCCAGGAAACAATTTTTTGGATTTATTAAGAAATTATGAGCAAAAGAAATAGGTCAGGGGGCCCACACCCTGTCCAGGAGACAGGGGCGCCCCCCCTAGGGGCGCGCCCCCTATCTCCTGGGGCCCCTGGTGGGCCTCCGGCGTCCATCTTCTGCTATATGAAGGGTTTTGTCCTGGAAAAATTCGTGGGCAAGCTTACGGGACGAAACTCTGCAGCCACGAGGCGGAACCTTGGCGGAATCAATCTAGGGATCTGGCGGAGCTGTTCTGCTGGGGACACTTCCCTTCGGGAGGGGGAAATCATCACCAACATCATCACCAATGATCCTCTCATCGGGAGGGGGTCAATCTCGATCAACATCTTCACCAGCACCATCTCATCTCAAAACCCTAGTTCAACTCTTGTATCCAATCTTGTATCAAAACCACAAATTGTTACCTTTGGGTTGCTAGTAGTGTTGATTACTCCTTGTAGTTGATACTAATTGGTTTACTTGATGGAAGATCATATGTTCAGATCCTTCATGCATATTATTACACCTCTGATTATGAACATGAATATGCTTTGTGAGTAGTTACATTTGTTCCTGAGGACATGGGTGAAGTCTTGCTATTAGTAGTCATGTGAATTTGGTATTCGTTCGATATTTTGATGAGATGTATGTTGTCTCTCCTCTAGTGGTGTTATGTGAACGTCGACTACATGATACTTCACCATTATTTGGGCCTAGAGGAAGGCATAGGGAAGTAATAAGTAGATGATGGGTTGCTAGAGTGACAGAAGCTTAAACCCTAGTTTATGCGTTGCTTCGTTAGGGGTTGATATGGACCCATATGTTTAATGTTGTGGTTAGGTTTACCTTAATACTCCTTTTTGTAGTTGCAGATGCTTGCAATAGGGGTTAGTCATAAGTGGGATGCTTGTCCATGTTAGGGCAGTACCCAAGTGCCGGTCCACCCACATATCAAATTATCAAAGTACCGAACGCGAATCATATGAATGTGATGAAAACTAGCTTGACGATAATTCCCAATGTGTCCTCGGGAGCTTCTTCCTCATTATTAGAATTTGTCCAGGCTTATCCTTTGCTACATAAAGGATTGGGCCACCTTGCTGCACATTATTTACTTTATTTACTTTTTGCTCGTTACTATTTATCTTATCACAAAACTATCTATTACCTACTATTTCAGTGCTTGCAGAGAAAACCTTACTGAAAAACCGCTTATCATTTCCTTCTGCTCCTCGTTGGGTTCGACACTCTTACTTATCGAAAGGACTACGATAGATCCCCTACACTTGTGGGTCATCAAGACTCTTTTCTAGTGCCGTTGCCGGGGAGAGTAGCGCTCTTGGTGAGTGGAACTTGGTAAGGAAACATTTATATAGTGTGCTGAAATTTTCTGTTACTTGTCACTATGGAAACTAATCCTTTGAGTGGCTTGTTTGGGGTATCTTCACGCCAACCAGAAGAGCAAAGAGATGATCCTCAACCTACTGAACCTTATGAAAATATTCACTTTGAGATTCCTTCAGGTATGATAGAAAAACTGCTAGCTAATCCTTTTGCAGGAGACGGAACATTGCATCCCGATTTACACCTTACCTTTGTGGATGAAGTTTGTGGATTATTTAAGCTTGCAGGTATTCTCGATGATGTTGTCAAAAGGAAGGTCTTCCGTTTATCTTTGAAGGGAGATGCAATGACATGGTATAGGCTATGTGATGATACGAGATCTTGGAATTATAAGCGATTGAAGTTGGAATTTCACCAGAAGTTCTATCCTATGCATCTTGTTCATCGTGATCGCAATTACATATATAATTTCTGGCCTCGCGAAGGAGAAAGCATCGCTCAAGCTTGGGGGAGGCTTAAGTCAATGTTATATTCATGCCCCAATCATGAGCTCTCTCGGGAAATGATTATTCAGAATTTTTATGCTTGGCTTTCTCTTGATAATCGCAACTTGCTCGATGCTTCCTGTGCTGGTTCCTATATGCTGAAGACTATTGATTTCAAATGGGACTTATTGGAAAGAATTAAACTCAACTCTGAAGATTGGGGTTCCGAAAATGGTAAGGAGTCAGGTATGACACCTAAGTTTGATTGTGTTAAATCTTTTATGGATACCGATGCTTTTCGTGGATTTAGCTCTAAGTATGGACTGGACTCTGAGATAGTAGCTACTTTTTGTGAAACTTTTGCTACTCACGTTGATCTCCCTAAAGAAAAGTGGTTTAAATATAATCCTCCTGTTGAAGTGAAAGTAGTTGCACCTATTACAGTCGAAGAGAAGACTATTACATATAGTGATCCTATTATTCCCGCTGCTTATGTTGAAAAACCTCCTTTTCCTGTTAGGATAAAAGATCATGTTAAAGCTTCGACTGTTGTTTGTAAGAATAATACTAGGACTTATACAACTCCTGAGCAAATTAATGTTGAACCTGGTATTGCTATGATTAAAGATCTTTTGGATGAGGATTTAGATGGGCATGTTATCTCTTTCTTGGGTGAAACTGCTAATATTGCTAGACCCGATACTAAGACACGTAGACCTGTTGTAGGCACGCCTGTTATTTCTGTTAAAATAGGAGATCATTGTTATCATGGTTTATGTGATATGGGTGATAGTGCTAATGTGATACCTTATGATCTTTATAAAGAAATTATGCATGACATTGCACCTGTTGAATTAGAAGATATTGATGTTACTATTAAGCTTGCTAATAGGGACACCATTAAACCTATTGGGATTGTTAGAGATGTTGAAGTCTTGTGTGCAAAGATTAAATACCCTGCTAATTTTCTTGTTCTTGGTTCCCCACAAGATGATTTTTGTCCCATTATTTTTGGTAGACCCTTCTGGAATACTGCTAGTGCTAAGATAGATTGTGAAAAGAATATTGTCACTGTTGGCTTAGATGGTATGTCTCATGAGTTTAGTTTCGCTAAGTTTAGTAGACAACATCATGAAAGGGAACCATCTAGTAAGGATGAAACTATTGGTCTTGCTTCTATTGCTGTCCCTCCAACTGATCCGTTAGAACAATATTTGCTAGACAATGAAAACGATATGTTTAGAAGGAAAGGGAAGAAATAGATGAAGTGTTCCTTAAACAAGAACCTATGCTGAAACATAATCTTCCCATTGAAATTCTTGGGGATCCCCCTCCACCCAAGGGTGATCCCGTGTTTGAACTCAAACCACTACCTGACAATCTTAAGTATGCTTATCTTGATGAAAAAGAAATATATCCTGTTATTATTAGTGCTAACCTTTCAGAGAAAGAAGAAGAAAGATTATTGAAAACTCTGAAGAAGCACCGAGCTCCTATTGGATATACCCTGGATGATCTTAAGGGCATTAGTCCCACATTATGTCAACACAAAATTTCAGTGGCGAAAGATGCCAAACCAGTCAGAGATCCTCAAAGACGATTAAACCCCAAAATGAAGGAAGTGGTAAGAAAGGAGATACTAAAACTCCTTGAGGCAGGTATTATTTATCCCGCTGCTGATAGTGAATGGGTAAGCCCTGTCCACTGTGTCCCTAAAAAGGGAGGTATTATCGTTGTTCCTAATGATAAAGATGAATTGATCCCGCAAAGAATTATTACAGGTTATAGGATGGTAATTGATTTTCGTAAGTTAAATAAAGCTACTAAGAAAGATCATTACCCTTTACCTTTTATCGATCAAATGCCTGAAAGGCTATCCAAACACACACATTTTTGCTTTCTAGATGATTATTCTGGCTTCTCTCAGATACCTGTATCAGCGGGGGATCAATCTAAAACTACTTTTACTTTCCCTTTTGGTACTTTTTCTTATAGACGTATGCCTTTTGGTTTATGTAATGCACCTGCTACCTTTCAAAGATGCATGATGGCTATATTTTATGATTTTTGTGAAAAGATTTGTGAGGTATTCATGGATGACTTCTCCGTCTATGTATCCTCTTTTGATGATTGTTTGAGCAACCTTGATCGAGTTTTGCAGAGATGCGAAGACACTAGTCTCATCCTGAATTGGGAAAAGTGTCACTTTATGGTTAATGAAGGCATTGTCTTGGGGCACAAGATCTCCGAGAGAGGTATTGAAGTTGATAAAGCCAAAGTTGATGCTATTGAAAAGATGCCATGTCCCAAGGACATAAAAGGTATAAGAAGTTTCCTTGGTCATGCCGGTTTTTATAGGAGGTTCATTAAGGACTTTTCTAAAATCTCTAGGCCTCTGACTAACTTATTGCAAAAAGATATTCCTTTTGTCTTTGATGGTGATTGTGTAGAAGCATTTGAAACACTTAAGAAAGCTTTGATCACTTCACCTATTGTTCAGCCACCTGATTGGAATTTACCTTTTGAAATTATGTGCGATGCTAGTGATTATGCTGTAGGGGCTATTTTAGGGCAAAGAGTCGATAAGAAATTGAATGTTATCCATTATGCTAGTAAGACTCTTGACACTGCCCAGAGAAATTATGCTACCACTGAAAAAGAATTCTTAGCAGTTGTGTTTGCATGTGATAAGTTTAGACCTTATATTGTTGATTCCAAAGTTACTATTCACACTGATCATGCTGCTATTAAATACCTTATGGAAAAGAAAGATGCTAAGCCTAGACTCATTAGATGGGTTCTCTTGCTCCAAGAATTTGACTTGCATATTGTTGATAGAAAAGGAGCTGAGAACCCCGTTGCAGACAACTTGTCTAGGCTAGAAAATGTTCTTGATGACCCACTGCCTATTAATGATAGCTTTCCTGATGAACAATTAGCGGTTGTCAATGCTTCTCGTATTACTCCTTGGTATGCTGACTATGCTAATTACATTGTTGCTAAATATATACCGCCTTGTTTCACATACCAGCAAAAGAAAAAGTTCTTTTATGATTTAAGACATTACTTCTGGGATGATCCACATCTTTATAAAGAAGGAGTAGATGGTATTATTAGACGTTGTGTGCCTGAGCATGAATAGGAACAAATCCTACGCAAGTGTCACTCTGAATCCTATGGAGGACAACACGCTGGAGATAGAACTACACACAAGGTACTACAATCTGGTTTTATTGGCCTACTCTTTTCAAAGATGCTCGTAAGTTTGTCGTATCTTGTGATGAATGTCAAAGAATAGGTAACATCAGTAGACGTCAAGAAATGCCTATGAATTATTCTCTTGTTATTGAACCGTTTGATATTTGGGGCTTTGATTATAAGGGACCTTTTCCTGCCTCCAATGGTTATACACATATTTTAGTTGCTGTTGGTTACGCTACTAAGTGGGTAGAAGCTATTCCAACTAGTAGTGCTAATCATAACACTTCTATTAAAATGCTTAAAGAAGTTATTTTTCTGAGGTTTGGAGTCCCTAGATATCTTATGACTGATGGTGGTTCACACTTTATTCATGGTGCTTTCCGTAAGATGCTTGCTAAGTATGATGTCAATCATAGAGTTGCATCTCCTTATCACCCACGGTCTAGTGGTCAAGTAGAGTTGAGCAATAGAGAGCTCAAATTAATTTTGCAAAAGACTGTGAATAGATCTAGGAAGAATTGGTCCAGAAAACTTGATGATGCACTATTGGCCTTTAGAATTACATACAAAAATCCTATGGGTATGTCTCCATATAAGATGGTTTATGGAAAAGCATGTCATTTACCTCTTGAATTTGAACATAAAGCATATTGGTCTATTAAAGAGCTTAATTATGACTTCAAACTTGGTGGTGAGAAAAGGTTATTTGATATTAGCTAACTTGATGAATGTAGAACCCAAACATATGAGAATGCTAAGCTTTTCAAAGAAAAAGTCAAACGCTGGCATGATAAGAGGATACAAAAGCGTGAGTTTAACGTAGGAGATTATGTGTTATTGTTCAACTCTCATTTAAGATTTTTTGCAGGAAAAATTCTCTCAAAATGGGAAGGTCCCTACGTTATCGAGGAGGTCTATCGTTCTGGTGCTATAAAAATCAACAACTTTGAAGGCACAAATCCGAGGGTGGTAAACGGTCAAAGAATTAAACATTACATTTCAGGTAATCCTATCAATGTTGAAACTAATATTATTGAAACCATAACCCCCGAGGAATACATAAGAGACACTTTCCAGAACGCTCCAGACCCCGAAAAGGCATAGGTACGTGGTTCGGTAAGTAAACCGACTCCAAAACAACTGTAATAGCAATTTTCATCAGTTTTGGATTATTTAAGGATTTTAGGAAGAAAGAATTAGTCCGAAAGGGACACGAGGCTCCCACGAGAGAGGAGGGCGCGCCCCCCTATAGGGCGCGCCCCCTGTCTCGTGGACACCTCGTGTGCCTCCCGGAGTCCATTTTCTTGTATGTTACGTATTTTGGTCGGTAAAAATTCATTATATATACTCCCGAAGGTTTTGACCACCGTATCACGCAAATATCCTTTGTTTTCGTTTCGAGCTGTTTCCGTTGCAAATTTAGAGCACCATGACTTCTCCCTCCTCCAACAACGAAGACAAGGATGCTTGGCTATTGAAGATAGAGTTGAAAAGAGAGGAACCAGAAGAGATCAACAAGGATGAGGGGATCAAGAGGGCCATGGAGGTTCAAGCTCCGGTGGTGAAAGAAGAAGACATCCCTCAACATTTACCTAACCTTTTCACTCCAACAGAGATTGAAGCTTTCAAGATGATTGAGTTAGCCCGCATACAGAACAATTATCTCACACAGGAGAATATTTTGTTGAAAGATCATATTGCTGGGCTCAAGGGCATTATCCGCAAGTTGGAGGAGCTTTTATGCTCGACGTGCGATTATCCACAGTCATCATCACCACCTCCATCACCTCCGCGGCAATAACTACATGGGTATGGGCACTCCCCTTGGCAACTGCCAAGCTTGGGGGAGGTGCCCCAGTATCGTATCACCATCACACTCCTATCTTTACCGCTTTATTTAGTTCGATCCTTTTAGTAGTATCTTGATCTATTAGTTCAAAGTTTTGATATCAAGTAGTTTTGAGTTTTTCGTTGTGATCTCTTTATGTAATCGAGTCCATGTGCTATCTATAATAAAGATTAGTGTTGAGTTAAGGGCTTTGCTATGTTTCCATGATCTTGAGAAAGTAGAAAGAACAAAAGAGTTCATATTGATCTTATGGATAGTGATAACTTCACACATAGAAAGTATGAGGCATAAAAATTGTTGAGAGTTGATGAACGTAGCCTTGGTCATTGTTGCAATTAATAGGAAGTAATAAGGAAGGAGGGGTTCACATATAAATATATTATCTTGGACATCTTTTATGATTGTGAAGCACTCATTAAGTATGACATGCTAAAGGAGTTGATGTTGGACAAGGAAGACAACGTAATGGTTTATGTTTTCCGACATCTCAGTTAAAGTATATATTATCATTGACCTTACAAACATGTTGAGCTTGCCTTTCCCCCTCATGCTAGCCAAATTCCTTGCACTAAGTAGAGATACTACTTGTACTTCCAAATATCCTCAAACCCAGTTTTGCCATGAGAGTCCACCATACCTACCTATGGATTGAGTAAGATCCTTCAAGTAAGTTGTCATCGGTGCAAGCAATAAAAATTGCTCTCTAAATATGCATGACTTATTAGTGCAGAGAAAATAAGCTTTGTACGAACTTGTAGTGGAAGTAATAAAAGCGACGTATTGCATAATAAAGGTCCACATACAAGGGGCAATATAAAGTGACGTTCTTTTGAATTAAGATTTTGTGTATCCAACCCTAAAAGCGCATGACAACCTCTGCTTCCCTCTGCGAAGGGCCTATCTTTTACTTTATGTTTTACTTTATGCTTGAGTCAAGGTGATCCTCACCTTTCCCTTTTTTGTTTTATCCTTTGGCAAGCTCATCGTATTTGAAAGATCATGATACATATATCCAATTGGATGTAAGTTGGCATAGGCTATTATTGTTGACATCACCTAAAGGTGAATATGTTGGGAAGCAACACAATAAGCCCCTATCTTTCTCAGTGTACGGCTGAAACTCTATAACCACAAGTATTGCATGAGTGTTAACAATTATAGGGGACTACAAGATGGTTGAGTATGGGAGCTTGCTGAAAAGCTCTATTACTGACTCTTTCTGATGTTACGATAAATTGCAATTGCTTCAATGACTGAGATTATAGTTTGTTAGTTCCCAATGAAGTTTTTGAACCATACTTGACATTGTGAATTGTTTATTACTTGAACATAGGAAATCATATGACAAAATCCATATATGTTGCTGTTATTAGAATGATCATGATGCCTTCATGTCCGCATTTTATTTTTATCGACACCTCTATCTCTAAACATGTGGACATATTTTTCGATTTCGGCTTCCGCTTGAGGACAAGCGATGTCTAAGCTTGGGGGAGTTGATACGTCCATTTTGCATCATGCTTTTATATCAATATTTATTGCATTATGGGCTGTTATTACACATTATATCTCAATACTTATGGCTATTCTCTCTTATTTTACAAGGTTTACCATGAAGAGGGGGGATGCCGGCAGCTGGAATTCTGGCTGGAAAAGGAGCAAACGTTGGAAACCTATTCTGCACAACTCCAAAAGACCTGAGAGTCCATGAAACAACCTTTTGGATTTATTAAGAAATTATGAGTAAAAAAATAGGCCAGGGGGCCCACACCCTGTCCAGGAGACAGGGGGGCGCGCGCCTCCCCTAGGGGCGCGCCCCCTATCTCCTGGGCCCCCTGGTGGGCCTCCGCCGTCCATCTTCTACTATATGAAGGGTTTTTTCCTGGAAAAATTCATGGGCAAGCTTACGGGATGAAACTCCGCCGCCATGAGGCGGAACCTTGGCGGAATCAATCTAGGGCTCTGGCGGAGCTGTTCTACCGGGGACACTTCCCTCCGGGAGGGAGAAATCATCACCAACGTCATCACCAACGATCCTCTCATCAGGAGGGGGTCAATCTCCATCAACATCTTCACCAACACCATCTCATCTCAAAACCTTAGTTCATCTCTTGTATCCAATCTTGTATCAAAACCACAAATTGGTACCTGTGGGTTGCTAGTAGTGTTGATTACTCCTTGTAGTTGATACTAATTGGTTTACTTGGTGGAAGATCATATGTTCAGATCCTTCATGCATATTATTACACCTCTGATTATGAACATGAATATGCTTTGTGAGTAGTTACATTTGTTCCTGAGGACATGGGTGAAGTCTTGCTATTAGTAGTCATGTGAATTTGGTATTCGTTCGATATTTTGATGAGATGTATGTTGTCTCTCCTCTAGTGGTGTTATGTGAATGTTGACTACATGACACTTCACCATTATTTGGGCCTAGAGGAAGGCATAGGGAAGTAATAAGTAGATGATGGGTTGCTAGAGTGACAGAAGCTTAAACACTTGTTTATGCGTTGCTTCGTTTGGGGTTGATATGGACCCATATGTTTAATGCTGTGGTTAGGTTTACCTTAATACTCCTTTTTATAGTTGCAGATGCTTGCAATAGGGGTTAATCATAAGTGGGATGCTTGTTGATGTTAGGGCAGTACCCAAGTGCCGGTCCACCCACATATCAAATTATCAAAGTACCGAACGCGAATCATATGAACGTGATGAAAACTAGCTTGACGATAATTCCCAATGTGTCCTCAGGAGCTTCTTCCTTATTATTAGAATTTGTCCAGGCTTATCCTTTGCTACATAAAGGATTGGGCCACCTTGCTGAACTTTATTTACTTTATTTACTTTTTGCTCGTTACTATTTATCTTATCACAAAACTATCTATTACCTACTATTTCAGTGCTGGCAGAGAAAACCTTACTGAAAACCGCTTATCATTTCCTTTTGCTCCTCATTGGGTTCGACACTCTTACTTATCAAAAGGACTACGATAGATCCCCTACACTTGTGGGTCATCATGGTGCTGGCGAAGATGTTGATGGAGATTGACCCCCTCTTGATGAGAGGATCGTTGGTGATGATTTCCCCCTCCCGGAGGGAAGTGTCCCCAGCAGTACAGCTCCGCTAGAGCCCTAGATTGATTCCGCCAAGGTTCCACCTTGTGGCGGCGGAGTTTCATCCCTTAAGCTTGCCCACGATTTTTTCCAGGGTAAAAGTGATGATATAGCAGAAGATGGACGCCGGAGGCCCACCAGGGGGCCCAGGAGATAGGGGGGCACGCCCTATAGGGGGGGGGGG
>NC_041389.1:284714013-284722694 GCF_002162155.2 Triticum dicoccoides
GGGGGGGGGGGGCGCCCCCTGTCTCCTGGACAGGGTGTGGGCCCCCTGGCCTATTTCTTTCGCTCATAAATTCTTATTAATTCCAAAAAGTTGTTTTGTGGAGTTTCAGGACTTTTGGAGTTGTGCAGAATAGGTTTCCAACGTGTGCTCCTTTTCCAGCCAGAATTCCAGCTGTCGGCATTCCCCCTCTTCATGGTAAACCTTGTAAAATAAGAGAGAATAGCCATAAGTATTGAGATATAATGTGTAATAACAGCCCATAATGCAATAAATATTGATATAAAAGCATGATGCAAAATGGACGTATCACGCCTCTGCATCCACCACTATGTACGTACACGTTCACGACCAGAATGACAACGCTACATACGCTTCCACCAGGCGGGTCCCGACTGTCAGGCACTTCCTTGCGTGCGAAAATGTAGCTGGTGGGTCCAGTCAGGGGGGCACTTCCTTGCGTGCGAAGATGTAGCTGGTGGGTCCCAACAGTCAGGGGGGTGAATCGTTTTTTTGGACGCACTTCCTTGCGTGCGAAGATGTAGCAGGTGGGTCCCAGCAGTCAGGGGGTCGAATTGTTTTTTTTGCCCGGATGCACTTCCTTGCGTGCGAAGGTGTAGCTGGTGGGTCCCAGCAGTCAGGGGGGCGAATCGTTTTTTTGGCCTGGACGCACTTCCTTGCGTGCGAAGATGTATCTAGTGGGTCCCATCAGTCAGGGGGGAATGTTTTTTTTGCAAAATACAGTGGCCCATCTGGTGGGTCCCAGCTGTCAAGTGGAGGATTCATTATTTTCCGTCTAATATGGAGGCACTTCCTTGCTGCAGCCGTGGACCCTGCTGTCAGCCTCTCCACGTACAGTCCACGTCCGATGGAAGTCGTTCCTTGACCATGTTGACCATGCCACGCCGAGAGCACCACGGCGGTCGACGACGGTGAGGCCTAGGAAGTGGACGACGTAGAGCCAGGGAAGATGCGGCAGTGGAAGCCCGCGCGGAGAGGAGTACGAGGGTTCACTGGTTCGGCTGTGGTGTGAGGCTGCTGTCACCGCAGGGCCTGGCCAGCGGTGAGAATAGTAGGGGGTGGTGAGGCCTCCGCGGCAGCACAGCCGGCCACGGGAGGCAGGAGCATGCGACACGACCGGCGCTGCTTTGGGCAGCTGGAGCAAGAAGACCAGAGGTTGAAGAAGCACTACGGCCATTGGAGGGACATCGTACGGTCACTGGAGCTAGAATCATTCATATTGACTAAAGTCCCCATCAACTTAGTTGGCCCACAAGTCATCCTCCCATTGTGGTGGGTCCCAGCTAGCAGAGGGGTACTCATTTTTTGTGCATAATAAGGAGGCACTTCCTTGCGTGCGAAGATATAGCTGGTGGGTCCGACATGTCAGCGGGGGGACATTTTTTCACAAAATACAAAGGCCCTTCCGATGGGTCCCAGTTGTCAGGTGGAGGAATCATTATTTTGTGCGTAATAAGGAGGCATTTCCTTGTGTGCGGCCGTGAACTCAGCTGTCAGCCTCTCCATGTACAATCCATGTCTGATGGATGTCGTTTGTTGACCACGTTGACCAGGCCGCGTTGAGAGCACCATGGCGGTGGACGATGGCGAAGCCTAGGAAGGGAACGACACGGAGCTGGGGAAGACTCGGCAATGGTTGCCCACGCGGTGGGGAGTACGAGGGTTTACTGGTCTAGCTGCCGTCTCCGGAAAATAACAGGAGGTGTGGGTGAATAGAGGAATGGCCTGGCCAGCAATGAAGTAGGGTGGGGCGGTGCGGCCTGTGCGGCAGCACAGCCGGCCACGGGAGGCGGGAGCAGGCAGTCCCATCGGAGCTAGTTTGGGCGGCTGGAGCAAGAAGATCAAATATTGAAGAAGCAGCACGGTCGTTGGATTGACATCCAACGGTCAGTGCTGCTAGAATCGTTTGTGGACTAAGTTGACAAAGCCAAAGTACACGTCAACCTAGTAGACCCACAAGTCAGCCTCCAAATCTGTCCCAAACAGCATACAACCCGAAATTTCTAGCCAGATTCAAATTAATTTTAAATCTAAATATACCTTAATTTAAATTCAATGAAATTTTACCCGCACAAAAACAATGAAATTTAAAATATCAAAATCTGAAAGAAAACGGTATTTTGGAACTAATTGCCCGTTTGCTGTATTTTTTCATTTTATAGCCCATTTATTATTACTTATAGCCCATTTCTTATTACTTATAGCCCATTTTCTGGGCAAAGTGCATCCCTCCTCGTCTTGAAAGATTTCTGGCCCAGCAGGGTGTAGAAAAGCAAGTAGGCCTATGTTGGTTATTCTGCAAAAAAAACAAAATAGCTGGCTAGCCATTTTCAGAAAGGAAAAAAAACAAACTCGGCTGGTCATGTGCTAAAAATCTGAAAGAAAAGCCTGGGCTAGACGGGCCACGGGTCCCGCACAACCCAGTTGATACTCTTATCCGTCCCAAAAAAACAAAATTACTGCGCGCGCTGCTGGGTCCCTACTGTCATCCTCACCATGTACAATCATCTCCTTATTCCTCTCGGTTGTTGATCATGTTGAAAACACCGGAGGGCGGCACCGCGGCGAGCGAACCAAGGCAGAGGACGATGGTGAGGCCTCGGACGGGAACAAACAGGAGCCGCGGAAGATGCGTAGAGTTTTAGGGTGCGATGTGTCCATGATGCGTGCGCGGCAGCACAACCAGCTGTGGGAGGCGGGAGCAGGCGGTCCCGCCGGCGCTGGTTTGGCTATGGCGGCTCGAGGAAGAAGAGACTGAAAAAACGTGACAGACGTTGAATGTCAATCCAACGGTCAAGGTTGGCATAATTGTTTGTTGACTAAGCGGACACCAAGTAGCATACTTTTTTATATATAGGAAGAAAACTGCGAGGAAAATGCGTTCGTCTGTCGTCCTCCTCACAGGGAACGTTTACCACATAAGTGACTAGCACCCTTGGTTTTCAACCGAGAGGTCTTGGGTTCGAGTCCCAGGAACTCTCAATTTCATCCTCCTTTCTTCCTCGCAAAAAGGGAAAGAAAATCAAAGACTTGGGTAGGCGTACAGAACAAGCTAGTGTACCAGTAAAGAGACGTTGACGAGTTTTAGAAAAAAGAGAGACGTGCTCCTGTAGCTGGTTCGAATCCAAACCTAGACTACGACTATATATGGTGCTATGCTACTCTGCAAGTAATGAAACTCAAATATCCAACGTTCGCTTCTCCTCTTCTCTACTTACTCTACCTAGCATCAGAAGCTCTGGTCGCAACAACCATGTCCGCTGGCGTCTCGTCCACCTGCTCTTCAGCAGGCAACAACCAGATATGCGCCAAGTCGCCACCCGTACCATCGCCTGTGGGTCTCATCACACCCCCGCCGGCACGCGCACCGCAGCCGATTGCTCATCGCAACCCGCTGCCGTTGGTGTGGTACCACTGCTTCAAATCACATAGAGTCATCCATCGCGTCTCAACCACAATCCTCAACCCTGGCCGAGTCTTCTACAAATGCCCGAATCATGGGGTAATAATATGTTGAAGTGTTGTTCTGCTGCTTTCAGTTGCTGATTTTTTAATAGTTTGGTTGATGATCTTCCAATTTGGTTCGTGCAGAAAAGGGAAGATTCGTGTGATTTGTATTTCTGGGAAGTTGCTGATGTGGGGGAATGCAACTACGCTGATTATTTGGTTAGCCGAGGAATCCTAATACCAGCAGGTTGGGGTGCTGGACAAGTAACTGAAGGAACGACAGAAGAGGAAGATGCAGAGAAGAAGGTTAAAGATGCAGTTCCTCTGATCATGGCCAAGCAACATCTGCTGAACGACCTTGATAGCAATGAGGAGATGAAAGAGCTTGTGAAGATAATGGGCAAAATCGATATGCTCTGTAGGATGATTGTCTCTTTATTTGAAGTGTATGTAGCACTCGTGATGTATTCAGTAGCTATGACATGAGCACTTTGCTGAAACTAGTAATGAATGAAACTTGTGTAGCAGGCTGGGCGTAGTGTTGTGAACATCTAATGATTTCTATTAACAAAAATCAGGGGGTATCCCCTTTTGCTCATAAATGAATAAATAGCAGAGGCCCTGTCGGTTCAACTTTGTTCTCATTTGAAGACGTCGAGCAAATTGCAGTCCAACAGCAAACTATGTCATCAAATTTAAGTTTCACAGCCAAATATGAGTACAACTAAACAATAATGTCATCATGTTTTAGTTATCATACAATCACCAAACACAAATCAGCATACATAACAAGTGATGTTCTCATAGCAAAATACTAAACAACATGTTCATCAGGTTTCAGTTGTCATAGCAAACACAATTTCACATAGTAGATAAAAAACGTCTTCTGACAGGCAAATACGACAAAAGCAGTGTAATCATCATCCACAGCAGCAGCGTCAACATCTTCGCCATGTGTATCAGTCTGAGTCGTAATTCCCCACGGTGTCATCTTCTTCTTCATTCTCAACATCCTCGAACGTTGGCTTCTTCTTGATCAACTCTTGTATGTCCACAGCACGACAGGCAATCTTTTCACCGGCGTCATTGACGTGATGGTTCTCAAAGATATTAGGAACATCAGTGTTATCTTGTACATCAGGAGCAGTGTAAGCATCATCTTGTTGTGCAACTTCATTAAATGAATTCCTCTGCTCAAACCTTTGCAATACTCTCCAGTCATCGCTACGTGCAAATGTGTCTTCCAAGAAAAATATTTGTGTTGCTTGATTTGCCATAATAAAAGGCTCGTTGGTCTGGTACGCCACCTTGACATTGATGGATTTGAAATAATCACCAGCTCTGGGTTTTGCGATCCTGGAAAACAGGTTATACCAACGACAGCACAACAGAACCACACACCGATGATCCTTGAAACTGGAGATATACTGCAACTGAACAATGTCTGTTATGTTAGCAAACATTTCAGTTGTCTCTTTGTCATACGTATTCGTGCTCATGATCGCACTGTTTTGTGTCTTCCCGCCTTCGTCTCGTGCAAGGGTGTTGTAGCGCACATCTCTAACAACGCAAGATTCATAATGGCTTACCCGAGTATCAGGACCCATTGCTAGTGAGTAAAGGGCATCATCAACTTCCTGCCCATCCTCCCGCATCTTCTTAACCTATGGTTAGAAAATAGACAAGCTGCTCATCTTATGTACTCAATATATTAAAAAAACTGACAGTGCAATTCAAAAGCTTACATGGTTCTTGAACCATTTCGCAAATCCTGCCATAACCAGTTTGTCAATGTTTCTTGGATTTTGCGGCAGTAACTCCTTTTTGTAGATGCTGCACAACATAGTGATCGCGTCAAACATCTAAATATATAAGAATGTGCTGCAAGTTTAGTAGATTACGATGTATAAGCTGCAGTACTGCACTTACTTGATATAAGGTAGTATCTCAGGACAGTTATTCAACACATACCAAACCATTTTGTCCAATTCTTTAGGTTTGTCCTCTTGTTGACTCTTCCCTGTAACTTGAACATAATAATCGAAAACATTGAGCCCGGGATTGTCTTCACCCACCTCTTTGCTAAGCTGATCAGCTGTTTCAATGTATTTTGAGCAGAATGTCAACGCTTCTGTAGCAATGTAGGCCTCTGCAACGGAACCCTCGGTTCTAGCTCTGTTCCTAACATAGCCCTTGAAAGTGCCTAGCCGCCTTTCAATAGGGTACATCCAGCCGTACTGTACTGGACCTCTAAGTAGTGCCTCATCAGGTAGATGAACAGCCAAATGCACCATCACATCAAAGAAGGCTGGATGATATATCTTCTCAAGGTCACATAGGATAGTTGGTATCTTGTCTCTAAGACGCTCCAAAGCATCTATCCTGATATTTCTACTGCAGAGTTCCTTAAAGAATTGTCCCAACTCTGCAACTGCTCTGTATAAGTCAGGGCGGCCCAATCCTCTAAGGATAACAGGTAAAACCCTTTGAAGTAGGACGTGGCAGTCATGAGTTTTCAACCCTTGTACCTTGTTTCCATCTGCACTGACCCTCCTTTCAGGGTTGGAAGCAAATCCATGTGGGAATCTCACACATGACAGGACCTCGCAAAATTCTTTTCTTTTTACCTTGTCCAAGACGTACACAGCTGGTGCCATATCCCATGATTTACCTTCATCTTGCACCTGCAAATCCTTTCTAATACCTAGGTGTGTCAAATCAATCCTAGATTTTAAGGTATCTTTCGTCTTGCCTTCAATATTAAGAAGTGTGCCGATAATGCTGTCACATATATTTTTCTCGATGTGCATCACATCAAGATTATGCCGCAGATCCAAATCTTTCCAATACTCCAAGTCCCACGAAGTGGACCTGCGGGTAAACAATAATCTCTCTTCTGTCCTGCAACGCTTCCTTTTCCCGCTACCATTACCAGGATGGTTTCCTGGTGTAATATGCTTGACCTTCACTAATTCCACTTGCAACTCATCGACGGTGAGCCTCTTTGGCGCATCACGGTTTTCATGCTTTGCATTGAACACATGTCTTTGGTATTTTCTAGGATGCGGCTTGTCCTTGGCAAGGAAACATCGGTGTCCAATGTAACAGATCTTGCTAAATATTGCGTATGATAGCGGATTCCTGTCACCGCGAACACATGCATTGTGTAAGTGCATCTAGTGCCCCTTAGTGATTTTGGTGTATTGAAGACTTATAGGTTAAGGGACTAATGCGTTTGTGAGTGTACACAGGTCTATAAGTCTATGAGGAGTTTGATATTTACAGAGAAAGTCGACTCCTAAAAATGAAGTTCTTCAACTGAAGACTTTGATATTCTGAAGACTTTCTGAAGACTTTGAAAGTGAAGAAATTGGTGTGACCTTGAAGACTTGGTATTCATTTGAGGAACATGAAGCATGACGACTTTTGTTTTCGCAGTTTCATTTTCTCTTTCTTGAGTCATAGGAAACACCGTACTGTTAAAGGGGGTCGATGAAATACTAAGGAAAAATTTCCATGTGATGCTCAACTCAAATCCTACACCTACCAATCCCTTCGAGTGAAGCCTTTGGAAATCTCATACAGTTCAGTCAATTTCTTCAGTGACAGACACGAAGTTCTTCTGGTCGCTGAGGAATTTGTTCTGACTGAGGAGTTAGGAATTCGCCAGTGCGAATTGCCTACACAGTGAGGAACATGATAGCCCCGAGGAATTTGAGAGTCAAATTTCCGACCGTTGCTGTGCTGCGCGCCAGCTGTCCCAAAATATCTTATCCACCTAACGGTCATATCATTGAAGGGCATTTATGTCTTATCATGTCGGGCTGCTCCCTAGGCTATAAATAGCCGCCCCCTACAACCACTAGCTGGTTGGCTGCTCCGAGAGAAACTTGACACTTGTCATTTGAGAGCAACCCATCCTCTGAGGACTTTGAGCGAAAATCATCAAGTGGGGAAAACCCAAAACCAAACCCCTACAAACCCAAAGTGATTGAGCATCACTGAAGAAATTGATCCTGCGTGGATCCGACGCTTGTTACCTTTGAAGACTGTGCTTCTTCCAGACGGTTAGGCGTCAAGGTCTAGAGCATCCAAGAGGAGTTGTGGATCGCCGAGTGACCAAGTCTGTGAAGGTTTGGAAGTCGCCTGAAGACTTACCACGAGTGATTGGACGAGGCCTGCGTGGTTGTCATGCCCAATATGCGACCCTATCCAGAAGGAACTCGAAGGTCCCACCAAGGATAGACCCGCATATTGGAACGCTTTTGCAAGGTAGATATCATTACATCAACATTACATAATAGATGGGGATACATACAAAAGGCATACAATACCACACAGATACAACATCACAATACATAAGAGCACCATCCGACTACGGATGAAACACAAACAGAAACTCAAATGACATCCACCCTGCTAGCCCAGGCTGCCGACCTGGAACCTATCCCCTGATCGAAGAAGCAGAAGAAGAACTCAACGCAAGCAAGCATCGCTCTCGCGTCATGATCATCGCGCAACCTGTACCTGCAACTATTGTTGTAGTAATCTGTGAGCCACGAGGACTCAGCAATCCCATTACCATGGGTATCAAGACTAGCAAAGCTTAATAGGAAAGGAAGGGGTAAAGTGGTGAGGCTGCAGCAGCGACTAAGCATATATGGTGGCTAACATACGCAAATAAGAGCGAGAAGAGAGCAAGCGGAACGGTCGTCAACTAGTAATGATCAAGAGGTGATCCTGAACTCCTACTTACGTCAAACATAACCGTGTTCACTTCCCGGACTCCGCCGAAAAGAGACCATCACGGCTACACACACGATTGATGCGTTTTAATTTGGATCTGGTGTCAAGTTATCTACAACCGGACATTAACAAATTCCCATCTGCCTATAACTGCAGGCACGGCTTTCGAAAGATTATACCCTGCAGGGGTGTCCCAACTTAGCCCATGACAAGCTCTCGCGATCAACGAAGGAATAGACCTTCTCCCAGGAAGACCCGATCAGACTCGGAATCCCGGTTTACAAGACATTTCGACAATGGTAAACAAGACCAGCAAAGCCTCCCGCTGTGCCGACAAATCCCGATAGGAGCTGCACATATCTCATTCTCAGGGCACACCGGATGAGCAAGACGTCAGGTTGGCATAGACCCTGGTTGCCCAGGGGGCGCCGAACATCGCTCGGTTCGGACCAACACTTAGACAAGCACTG
>NC_041389.1:284723085-284726229 GCF_002162155.2 Triticum dicoccoides
TCGGGTTGGCCGACCCAAGGGAAAGGGATAGGTGGTGGTGAGGCAAATGGTAAAACCAATGTTGGGCCTTGCTGGAGGAGTTTTATTCAAAGCGAACTGTCAAGGGGGTCCCATAAATCACCCGACCGCGTAAGGAACGCAAAATCCGGGAACATAACACCGGTATGACAGAAACTAGGGCGGCAAGAGTGGAACAAAACACCAGGCAAAAGGCCGAGTCTTCCACCCTTTACCAAATATATAGATGCATTAATAATATAAGAGATACTGTGATATCCCAACCAAAATCCTGTCCACCATGGAGAAATCTTCAACTTCACCTGCAACTAGCAACGCTATAAGAGGGGCTGAGCAAAAGCGGTAACATAGCCAAACAACGGTTTGCATAGGGAAGGTGTCAAAGGTTAGAGGTTCATGGCAATATGGGAGGCTTGATGAGCAAAAGATAGGTAACGCAACATAGCGATAGAACGTAGCAACTAGCATAGCAATGATAGTAGTGAGATCCAGGGTAACGGTCATCTTGCCTGAAATCCCCCTAGGAAGAAGAACGAGTCCATGAAGAAGACGAACGGATGAAGCCGAACCAACCATAGACGAACGAATCCTCACGATCGCAACGAAACAGGAACTAACAAGAAGAAGCACACAACATGGTAAACACACCACACATAGACAAGACATGATGTACACACGAGCATGATGCATGACAAGACTACATGAAGCTACTCATGGCAAGAGATGATGCAAACAAGAGCAACACATCAAAGCAAGTTTAAATGAGGCCGGGGACAACATATAACAATTCCGGTAAGTCCTCATATGCAAATTTAGAAATTGGTCCAGATCTTAATAAACTTTATGTTCAAGTTGTTAAACAGCAACTTAAGATGCACCAAGATGATCTACACAAGATTCTAGTCAAGTTACATATAAATTTCATTTAGTTCGGAGCTACGGCCTAGAAGATATGAGCAAAACAAGATAAACATGGCATCGATGCAAAATGCACCCAAACATCAAGCAAACACCTCAAAACAAGGATGCAACATGATAATATGAAGCTACATGCAAAATCAATCAAGTTCCATATAGAGCACACTCAAAACGGAGCAACGGTTCAACACACACACTCCATACAAGTCATAGCAACAATCTGTCCATAACAGCAAGTAGGCATATTGCAAGCATCAAAACAACAAGCTACAGGACCTCAACATCATAACAAAAGGCATGGGCATGATGTACAGGTAAAGCATAACAAAACATGAACATTGAGCTATCTCCAGAAATCACTAGAACATACTCAAACACACATGGAAAGATTGCAAATAATAATAGTTCAGACTTTGCAGAAAATAACATCAGGTTGCAATGTTCAGAGCTATCAAACAATATGTTACAGGAACTTATCATGGCAAACAAAGGCATGGCATGAATCTACTAAGTGCATAGAACAAAAGACCCTTACTGACCATGAGCCAAAAAGGATCAGAAGATATGATGGCACCCATGTAAACATGGCAAGTTATATGACAAATTCATACATGGCAAGAACAACAATAAGTAGGCATGTTTGTGAGCTTGAACCACTCACTACAGAGAAATACATGGCATGGCAAGGCAACCAACAGTAATAAGGCATGTTTGAGAAGCTAGGCATGGCAATAGCAAGTTCATAGGGTGCATGGGCCACTAGGAACAATCATGGAAACATTGAACTTAATGTTAACAGGCTGACAGCAACATTATTTAGCAACTTTGGAGCAAGATATGAACAAGCTACAGCAAGCTGTAAATTCAACCAGGGGCATTAATGGATAGACAATGACATGTAGAACAAAACATGTTTAGTGATCATCTCCAGATTATGCATAGAATGACTAGTAGAAGCAGGTTTACATATCATCACGAAATAACAGATTCAACCTAGCAAAACAGCAACAGCAAGTACACTACTTAACAAGCTCGATTCACGCACCACAAGTCATTGCATGACAAGACAAGCATAGCATCATCAAGAAGACATGTTTATGTAACCAACCAAGGCAAGAACAAGTTCATAGCATGCAAGGATCAACTATAGCAAGCTTGGCCAAATTGAATAACAAGTAAACAATCTGCCAGGAAACATTTTGAAGCAAAAGTAGAGCACTCAAATAACATGCAAGACTACTCCATAATTGCAACAAAGGGCATGAATGGATAGACAATAACCACATGTTCAAAACATCCTTACTGAAGTATCTCAAAATAAGCATGGATCTCCCTGTAGCCTCAAGTTTACAAGGCATGAAAATAACAGCAGAACAGGGACTAAAATCAGCAACAACAAGTACCCTACTTAGCAAGCTCGATGCACTCAGCACACAAATCACAAAAATACATGGATAGCACCTCTGGAAAGATGGCATGGCATAGATCAAAACACATATAGACATCAACCTCATAGGATGCAGACATCAAACATGGCAAAAATGACAAATGAGCAAGTTATAACAGTTTCAGCAGATTAACATCACTTAGCACTCTTCCAACAGCATTTCAGGCATCAAGATGAGCTCAAATGAACATGATGCAATGGAGTGAAATGAAGTACTCGTTGAGGCGAACAATTTGACATATTACATGCACGAAACGGAGCAGTATACATGGAGTTACAGCAGGTCAAAGTATGCAACATTTTATGAGCTTCTAGGGACTTAGCAGTTTTTGAAAAAAAAAACAGATCAAGCACGATGATGCTAAACGACGCACGGGGCGCGGGATTGAGGCGGCTCACCACTGGGCTTCGGCCCAGGTCGCGGGAAGGGGCCGGCAGGCCGAACACTGCTGGGCCTGGAGAGTGGGCCGGCCCGGGGCCCACGGCGGCGCCTCGTGCTCGTCCTCCTCCCGATCCCGCCTGGATCGGGGAAGGCAAGGGCGGCGGCGGCAGCCGGCTCGACGGTGCCGGCGCTGGAACGAAGTAGGGACGGGAGGACGACGGGGACCGGCGGATCTGGCCCCTGGTCATCGGATCCGGTCGGTCTTTGGGCGCGGGGAGGCGCAAGGCGGCGCGCGGGGCTGCAAGCTCCGGTGAGCTCGAAGGGCTCCGGCGGTGGGGCACCCGAGGTGCGAGCGGGGCAAACGCTGCGGGCGCGAGGC
>NC_041389.1:284727075-284766714 GCF_002162155.2 Triticum dicoccoides
GGCGCGGCCGGGAGGCGCTCGGACGCGCTCGACGGTGGAGAACGGGCCCGGCGTGGCCCGGTTCGGCCCCGGGGCGGGCCGGATCTGGGCCCCGGGCGGCGGCGGTGATGTGGGCGCAGGCGGCGGTGACGTGGCGCAACGTGAGTGGAGGGAGCGGCGGCGGGGCTGACGTGGCGACGCCCGATTGGTCGGAGTGAGGTGGAGGTGGCGGTGGACGTGTCCGGTCCAGATCGGACACGTCCGGCGGCGGCGAGGGGACATTTTTAGGGTTTGGACCCGAAAATGGAGGGGGAGGGGCGTTTATATAGGCATAGGGAGCTAGGAGAGTCCAAATGTGGAGCGGTTTACGGCCACGCGATCGTGATCGAACGACCGAGAGCATGG
Organism: Triticum dicoccoides; assembly: GCF_002162155.2. Taxonomy (NCBI): domain Eukaryota; kingdom Viridiplantae; phylum Streptophyta; class Magnoliopsida; order Poales; family Poaceae; genus Triticum; species Triticum dicoccoides. The sequence goes on from NC_041389.1 coordinate 284,727,460, forward strand.
AGGGGAGTTAGGTGGGTTTTGGGCCACTTTGGAAGGGGTGTTGGGCTGCAACAAAAGAGGGCTTTGCGGTTACCCGGTTAACCGTTGGAGTATCAAACGACCTCCAAATGACACGGAACTTGACAGGCGGTCTACCGGTGCTATACCAAGGCCGCTTGGCAAACCTTGGGCCATTCCGAGAAAGTTTAACACCCGTACACAACAAGAGACAAAAGGGGGACGCCGGAGGGCATAGGAGTGCCGGATTGTAAAACGAACAACGGGGAAAAAGCTCGGATGCATGAGACGAACACGCACGCAAAATGAAATGCACATGATGACATGATATGAAATGCAGATGATGACATGGCAAAATGCAACACGCAAGAAAATGACATGGCAACAATGACGAATAACTGGCGTACACCTGGCGCATTGGATCCGGGGCGTTACAGTGGTCTTAGTTCAAGGAGAATACAGTGAGGACTGGGTGTCCTGAGTTGCGGCTCAGTGACTGGGTGTCCGGGACTGCGTGCCCTCGAGTTTAAATACTCAGTCGCTCCAACCAGACGTACAACTGAGACAACAGTTGGAACTGGTCTACCAAATCATTGTCTTCACCAACCTAACTGGTTCTATTTCCTCAACCCTTTCATTTCCTCATTACTGTGTTGAGTGTTGTTCATATCTGTGTTTGAAGACTTTGACTGAAGACTTTCTCAATTTCCTCAGTTCAATTTCTTCAGTCTGTTTGTCTTCATCTTGTGTTATCCTGTGATTACGCTTTCTGTACTCTGTGCTAGTCTTCATTTCATCATGATGACCATGCTTGTATTCTGTTATGCTTACTTCTGAGTACTTATTCCGCTGCTAGTAGTTCTTCGCTAAGGAATTTCCTCACCGGCAAATTCCTCAGTGATGAATTCATAAAAATCGCCTATTCACCCCCCCTCTAGTCGATATAACGCACTTTCAATTGGTATCAGAGCAAGGTACTCCCTTGTTCTGTGTGATTTTGGTTTAACCACCTGGAGTTTTAGTTATGTCGACCGCAGGTATGATCAAGGTCTCGGCTGGGTGTCCTACCTTTGATGGGACGGACTACCCCTACTGGAAAAACAAGATGCGAATGCATCTCGAGGCAATTGACAACGATCTCTGGTATGTTGTGGAAAATGGTGTTCCCTCTGTCTCTCCCTCACTGAACGCTACCGATGTGAAGAGATTCAAGCAACTCGATTCTCAAGCGAAGAATATCATATGTGGAAACTGCCAAGCTCATCTAGGACAGGCTGTCCAAAGTAAATGAAGGAGTCTCAACTCAGCGTGATTCTCGAGTTGATGTTCTTCGCAATCTCTTCAAACGCTTCAAAAGACTCGACAACGAAAATGTTCAACAAACCCTCGATCGGCTCACTGACATCTCAAATGAGCTTCAAGCTCTTGGTGCCACTGACATCATCGACCATGTGGTGGTGAAGAAATTGTTGAGATCGCTTGACTCCTCATTTGATACTCTGGCACTGATGATACAAGAGCGTGCTGACTACAAGTCTCTTGATCCTGCCGATATCCTCGAATGGCTAAATACTCATGAGTTCCATCTTGCTGAAAAGAGAGATCTCTATGGTTCTGGCTATGGCAAACCATGTGCCCTGAAGGCCAAGGCTGTGTTTGAATCTGAGTGCGAAGACTCTGGTAGTAGCCTTGGAGATCCTGAAGAATTGAGCCAGGAGCTAGCACTGTTCGTGAAGAAATTCCAGAAGCTCTTAAGACGTGGTCGCTTTGGAAAATCCTCAAGAAGCAGTGATTCCTCATCAAGTGACTATAAGAGAAGGCTGTGCCACAAATGCAAGAAACCTGGTCATTATATTCAAGATTGTCCTCAGTGGGAAAAGGAATTGAAGAAGAAGAAATACAAGGATTACAGTTCTGATGATGCGAAGAAGAAGAAGAAATCGTCAAAATCTTCGTCATCAAAATCCTCGAAGCCTTCATCTCACAAGAAAAGCAACTCCAAGAAGGCTCGAGCATTCATCGGCAAGGAAATGGACTCTGAAGCTGAATCTGAGGAACATGAGGAAGAGGAGGAGTCTGAAGAATCCGAATCTGGTGTGGCTAGTCTGGCTTTTGCTACTGCTCTCGTTAGCAAATCCATCTTCAACACTGAAGAAACTGACCCCGCCGACAAGCCTGATGAAGAGGATGATGACTACGCTCCCACCTATTGCTTCATGGCAAAAGGTGCCAAGGTACTCAAATACACCTCCTCTGAATCTAGTGAAAATGAATCTGATGAGGATCTCAAGCCCAGCTACTCTAAACTTGCTAAAATTGCTATAAAACAACAAAGGGCTTTTGAAAAGGTTCAAAACATGCTAGACAAAAGTGATGATATGTTGGGTGAAGAAATGGATCGCACTCAAGCCCTGACTGAAAATCTTCAAAGACTTCAGTCTAGGTTTGATAACATTCAAAGTCATCATAACACTCTCTTATCTGATCATGAGAAACTTTCTTATGAATTTCTTCAAAGAAAGCAAGATCTTGAGAAGCTAAGAGTGAGTTATGAAGATCTTTAGAAGGAGCGCAATTCATTACTAGCTCAACAAATCAGCGCTTCTCAGGAAGAATTTGTTCCTCCATGCTTAAAGTGCATTGAACGTGAATCTGCTAATTCTTCACCTGAATGTTCAAATGCTTCAACTGTTACAAATTCTTCACCTGCCTCTGCTATCACTAATTCCTCATCTGAGGACATTGCTAGTATCACTGACGATGCAGGGATGAAGGAATTGTACATGACAGGCATGTACAAAAGCCTCAAAGGGCATCAGATTCTTTGTGACGTGCTTAAAAAGCAGATCCTCAACAGAAACCCTAGGAAAGTGGGTATCGCCTTTGAGAGGAAACTTAATGCTGATGGAACATATTGGAAGCCTGAGCAGTACCCCAAAACCTCATGGGTTGCTACAAAGGGACCTCCAGTTGATCCATCTAACTTATCTGGCTTTACATGTGAATCTCCTCATTCTTCTGATGAGTCATTTGACTCCAACTATAAACTGTTCAAAAATCAGAATGGTGAAGTATTTGCTAGATATGTTAGCACTAACTGCAGGAACGGTGCTCCTATGAAGAAAATCTGGGTTCCCAAGAAATGCCTTGAAAGTCTTCAGGTGAATGTCCTCATGACACCACCTGTGAAGAACAGGAACCCCAGATCAAATTCCTCATATGGACCAAATTCTTCATATGGATCCAAGTCCTCATACGGACCAAATTCCTCACATGGATCAAATTCCTCAAAAGGATCAAAGTCCTCATATGATTATCATCGTGCTAACAACTCTGTCTCGCAGGGTAGAGCTAAGGGCTATGAATATGTGCATTATTCTTCAAACCATTACGTTCATAAGTCTTCGAAGAGTTTCTCTGCTTATTCATATGCATACCCTAACCCCTCTTATGTGAAACGAAATGGTTTTGCTTCTATGCCACCATTCTCATATGGTGCTCACAGAGTGATGAACTCTTTGCCACCCCTTCAGATGTGGGTGGTGAAGAAAAGGAACTAATCTCTTCTGTAGGGTCAGGTCTCTAGACGTGCCTTAACATCTGATGAATTTGCTGGGGACCTGACACAATTGCCTGAAAGGACGCATGCGAATCATGATGAAATGAACTTCCATTTCACACGTCCTCCTACTGCTATATCTGTTTACTGCTTGATGAAATTAATCTGATGAACTTGATATCATATTCTTCATTGATGAAGCATATGAGATTGTAAGTTACACTAATTCATCTGCAGGATGATCAACCCAAAACCACTGAATGGGTCCTCGATAGTGGATGTACAAATCACATGACTGGTGACAAGAATCTTTTGATGGATGCTCCCTTATCACCGTCACATCTGAAGCATATCATCTTTGCTGACAAAGGCAAAAGTCAGGTATTAGGTCTTGGTAAGGTTGCGATCTCTAAGGATAAACACATGGACAAAGTCATGCTAGTTGAGTCCTTAGGATACAACCTCATGTCAGTCTCAATGCTTTGTGATCTTGATATGGTTGTTGTCTTTGGCAAGTATCGCTATGTTGTGATTATGGAAGCTGACAATTCCAAAGTCTTCGAAGGCTTTAGGAGAGGAGATTTGTATATTGTTGATTTCTCTACAGGACCACAACCAGCCGTGTGTCTACTTGCAAAAGCTTCAGAAGGCTGGCTATGGCATCGACGACTTGGTCACGCAGGCATGAGGAATTTGCACACGCTTGCAAAGATGAAGCATTTCTGGAGCCGGAGTGGATTCAGGCTATGCAAGAAGAATTACATCAGTTCGAGCTCAACAATGTCTGGGAACTGGTCAAACGTCCAGATCCTCGCAAGCATAATATCATTGGCACAAAGTGGATCTACCGCAACAAGCAAGATGAAAATGGCCTTGTGGTGAGGAATAAGGCACGACTGGTAGCTCATGGCTACACACAGGTTGAAGGAATTGATTTCGATGAAACTTTTGCACCTGTTGCTAGACTTGAGGCTATTCGCATATTACTTGGTTATGCTAACCATAATAATATTATCTTACAACAAATGGATGTGAAAAGTGCATTCCTCAATGGTAAGCTTGAGGAAGAAGTATATGTTGCTCAACCCCCAGGTTTTGAAGATCCAAAGAATCCTGACAAAGTCTTCAGACTTAATAAGGCCCTCTATGGCCTCAAGCAAGCCCCTCGGGCGTGGTATGATACATTGAAGGAATTCTTCGTGAAGAATGGCTTCACACCCGGTTCACTCGACCCTACTCTCTTTACTAAATCTTATGATGGTGAACTGTTTGTGTGCCAAATATATGTTGATGATATTATCTTTGGCTGTACTGACCAATGTTATAGTGATGAATTTGCCTATATGATGAGTGAAGAATATCAAATGTCTATGATGGGAGAGTTGAAATCTTCTTAGGTCTTCAAATTCGTCAACAGCGCAATGGCATATTCATATCTCAGGAGAAATACCTCAAAGAAGTACTGAGGAAATTCGGCATGCAAGATTGCAAAGGCGTCAAAATTCCTATGCCCACAAATGGCCATCTATGCACTGATGAAAATGGTATTGACTTCGATCACAAGGTATACCGCTCCATGATTGGTTCTTTATTGTACTTATGTGCATCTAGGCCAGATATAATGCTTAGTGTTTGCATGTGTGCCCGATTTCAAGCTGCACCGAAGGAATCACACCATAAGGCTGTGAAGCATATTCTTCGATATCTAGCTCACACACCAACACTAGGATTATGGTACCCCAAGGGCTCTGCTTTTGATCTCATTGGATATTCTGACTCTGACTATGCTGGTGATCGTGTGGACCGCAAGTCAACTTCTGGCACTTGTCATTTCCTCGGACGATCTTTGGTCTGTTGGTCCTTGAAGAAATAGAACTGCGGATCACTGTCTATTGCAGAAGCTGAATACATTGCTGCTGGCTCTTGCTGTGCTCAACTGCTTTGGATGAAGCAAACACTCAAGGACTATGGCATCAACGTGAAGAATGTGCCTCTCCTCTGTGACAATGAGAGTGCCATCAAGATTGCTCACAACCCAGTTCACCACTCGAAGACAAAGCACATACAGATTCGTCATCATTTTCTTCGTGATCATGTGTTGAAGGGCGACATCTCCATCGAGCACGTGAAGACTGATGAACAGCTAGCTGATATCTTCACTAAGCCCTTGGATGAGAAGAGATTTAGCAAGTTGCGGTGTGAGCTAAATATCTTACAATCTTCGAATGTTCTTTGAAAAGGACACACATCCTAACACTTATGCAAAATTGATGACTTAGATGTGCAACACATGAAGAAACGTTTTTCTTTAATCAATGAAGAATAACACTCTAAGTGTGAAGAAATTAATGAAGAATTTGATTCTCAGAACCCTACGACAATTGTACGCGGTGTCTGAAATCATCATTCTTATACGGTGGGTCACGCCACCACAAAAATTGAAAATCTTCAATTTGAGTTTTTCCTCAGTTTTGAAATTCTTCAAATTTTTCAAATTCTTCAACTTTTCAAAATCTTCATTGTTTCCTTCGTTTTTCTTCATTGTCTATATATATGAGTTTATGTCCTATACAGCATTCACTTATGGCTATTTCTTCAAGTAGCTAATCCCACAAGCATCAAACGTGGCGAGGACTTTCCTGAAGAATGGACTAAGCGCCAAGCCAAATTGGCAAGACAAGCCAAGGAGGCAGTGAAGAAATTCAATGAGGATTCTGCCACTGCTGCTGCTACTGAGGCCTCGGTCAAACCGAGGAAATCCATGCCAAAGAAGCCTGCTCGTAAGCCAAGTGCTTCACCAACAGCGCCCTCACGACCAAGTTCCTCAGCAATGCCCTCACGGCAAATTCCTCACACAGCTACTGCTCCACCAAAGTCTTTGAGGGAGTCCTGGATTAGGGGGTGTCCGGATAACCGGATTACCATCATCGGCCGGACTATCATCGGCCGGACTATCATCATCGACCGGACTCCAAGACTATGAAGATACAAGATTGAAGACTTCGTCCCGTGTCCGGATGGGACTTTCCTTGGTGTGGAAGGCAAGCTTGGCGATACGGATATGTAGATCTCCTACAATTGTAACCGACTCTATGTAACCCTAGCCCTCTCCGGTGTCTATATAAACCGGATGGCTTTAGTCCGTAGGATGAACAACATCAACCCTAACAATCATACCATAGGCTAGCTTCTAGGGTTTAGCCTCCTTGATCTCGTGGTAGATCCACTCTTGTAAACATCCACAATATCAATACCAATCAAGCAGGACATAGGGTTTTACCTCCATCAAGAGGGCCCGAACCTGGGTAAAACATCGTGTCCCTTGTCTCCTGTTACCATCCGCCTAGACGCACAGTTCGGGACCCCCTACCCGAGATCCGCCGGTTTTGACACCGACATTGGTGCTTTCATTGAGAGTTCCTCTGTGTCGTCACCGATAGGCTTGATGGCCTCTTCAATCAACAACGACGCAGTCCTGGGTGAGACTTTTCTCCCCGGACAGATCTTCATATTCGACGGCTTCGCACTGCGGGCCAACTCACTTGGCCATATGGAGCAGATCGAAAGCTACGCCCCTGGCCGTCAGGTCAGGTTTGGAAGCCTAAAATTCACGGCCGATATCCGCGGGGACTTGATCCTCGACGCATCCGAGCCGCATCCAAGCGCGCCGCACTGTCACGATGGGCACGACCTAACTCTGCCGCCGGACAGCGCTTTGGAGGCCGCACACGAATCCGCTCCGACCTATAGTCCGGACCCGATCGCGCAGATCGAGGACGGGTGGCTGGACACCGCCTCGGGAGCTGCAACTTCTACGGCGATGGAGCCGAACATTGACCTTGTCCCACATAAAGCTCATGAATCCGAGGTGCCGGACTCCCTGCCGGACTCCAAACCTCCTGCGCCCCTGCCAATCAAATCCGATTGGGCGCCGATCATGGAGTTCACCGCTGCGGACATCTTTCAATACTCACCCTTCGGCGACATCTTAAATTCGCTGAAGCATCTCTCGCTATCCGGAGAGCCGGGTCGGACTACGGCCAGGATGGTTGGGACGACGAAGAAATTCAGAGCCCACCCACCACCCACTTCGTAGCCTCTGTCGATGATTTAACCGACGTGCTAAACTACGACTTCAAAGACATCGACGGTATGGACGACGATGACGGAGACAATCAAGAACCAGCGCCTACAGGGCACTGGAATACCACCCCAACACATGACGTATATATGGTGGATACCCCAAAAGGAAGCGACGACGAGGATCAACGGGCGTGGCAAAGGATAATCCCGCCGATAAACAAGCAAAACGGCGACACAAGCGCCGCCCTAAACCCCGCCTCGGCAAGAACATCATTCCCAATGACCCAGCGTTAGAGCAGGGCCAACCAGTGGACGACGAACATGCAAACAAGCAACCATCCGAACAAGACGAACCGGATGATCAACCACTTCCCGGAGCAACCAACAGTCCGGACAACCTCACACCGGACACACCACCGGAGCATAAGAACCTTCACAAAAGACTCGTCGCCACTGCAAGAAGTTTGAAGAAGGAAAAACGGAAGCTCAAAACAGCAGAAGACATACTCAGAATGAAGTGGAACAAAATACTCAAGACCGCAGGCAAGTATGGCAATGGCCATCAAACAAAGAGCTACCCGAAGCGCAAGCTGCTGCCAGAATTTGACGAGGAAGCCATAGAGCCCTCACAATCAAAAGATAAAGAGGCCGCCTGGCCGGATAGACGGCCAGTTGACAGGCCAAAAGCGGCAAACGGCGCCGCACACAAGCCGACCTATGACCTTGGGAAAACAGACGGCCCAACTAGGTCCATCTACGGGCCAAAAAAGAGGGCCCCAGGAAGTAACACAACACGACAAGTGTTCGAAGACAGCGGCACAACCAAATACAGGGGCGCCGCACACTCGCTATGTTTCATCGATGAGGTGCTGGATCATGAATTTCCAGCAGGGTTCAAACCCATAAACATAGAGGCATACGACGGCACAACAGACCCCGGAGTCTGGATAGAAGATTACATACTACACATACACATGGCTAGAGGAGATGATCTCCACGCCATAAAATATCTACCCCTCAAGCTCAAAGGGCCAGCTCGGCATTGGCTCAAAAGCCTCCCAGAAAACACTGTTGGGAGTTGGGAAGAGCTTGAGGACGCGTTTAGAGCAAATTTTCAAGGGACTTATGTCCGCCCTCCGGATGCAGACGATCTAAGTCACATAACACAACAGCCTGGAGAGTCAGCGCGTAAATTCTGGAACAGGTTCCTTACCAAAAAGAACCAAATAGTCGACTGTCCGGACGCGGAAGCCTTAGCAGCTTTTAAACACAATGTCCGAGATGAATGGCTCGCCAGACACCTCGGCCAAGAGAAGCCAAGAACAATGGCCGCGCTAACAAGCCTCATGACGCGCTTTTGCGCAGGAGAAGACAGCTAGCTAGCAAGATGCAGCACCAGCGACCCGAGTACATCCGAGATCAGAGATGGAAACGGAAAATCACGGCACAAGAAAGATAAGCGCTGGAATAAAGAAAAAAGCCCAAAGAGCATGGCAGTCAACGCCGGATTCAAAAGCTCGCGGCCAAACTATAAAACACTGCCTCTTAAGGACAACAGTGATGAGCTATCCAACTCAAACAAAATTTTGGATCGGATATGTCAAATCCACAGTACCTCTGGAAGGCCTGCAAACCATACCAACCGAAATTGTTGGGTTTTTAAACAGTCCGGCAGACTCAACGCCGAACACAAGGGGCTCGGTGCGCCAAGCGAGGACGACAACGAACCCCACCAACAGAGCACCGGAAGTCAGAAGACTTTCCCACAAGAAGTCAAAACAGTAAACTCACTTCACGTGATAGTACGGAAATACAACACAGCACTCGCTAAGACAAGTGTCGCACGGTCCACCCCAGCGGAACACCGAGATTGGATGTCAAAACCAATCACTTTTGACCATCTGGATTATTCCAGAAGTATCCGGAACGCAGGATGGACTGCTCTGATATTGGATCCCATAATAGACGGACTGCGATTTACGCAAGTTCTGATGGACGGCGGCAGTGACTTAAACCTGCTATATCTGGACACAATCCGCGAGTTGGGGATAGACCCTACTACAATTTGACATAGCCGCACTTCCTTCAAAGGAGTGGCACCAGGCCCTTACGCCAGGTGCACAGGTTCATTATTACTAGAAGTTGTGTTCGGGTCACCTGACAACTTCCGACGAGAAAAGCTAACCTTTCATGTCGCCCCATTCAAAAGTTGCTATCAAGCACTACTGGGACGTGAAGCTTTCGTCCGCTTTAACGCAATACCACACTACGCGTCTCTTACGCTTAAAATGCCCGGTCCACGCGGCATCATTTCATTAAAAAGGTCGGCTAAGACCCCGGACACGGCTAGACGGGTCCGGAATAAATAAGCTAGGGGCTACCTAGCCACACACCCCTTTACAAGGGTTTGTGTATATAAGCTATAATGAGCTACCATAGGCTCATCTTTCTACGTTTATATTTCAATTTTTTATGTACCTTTTTGCATGATTTCGTTTCAAACTAAGTTCCTCTCTTTTTACAGATGAACAACGTGCACACCCGTCCAGGATACGGCACAACGGAGACACAGGCGCAGACGTGTAGTAGGGACCCGTTTCAAGGATTCTTTTCAGACTAAGACCCTACGTAAACCTTTCTTACTGTCTCTTGTTGCTATAATCCCCTGGTTTCTCATTATAACCAGAGTGGAGGCTGGCGTTTTGGCATCGGCCGCGCCAGAGGAACCTGCCCGTACCTGGACACAAGGGGCTTAGGGCATTATGCTGCCCGCTATTGTAAAAGACTGAACACCTTCGGGAGTGTTCGGCGTCTCGAGTTAGGCCTTATATGCATCAGCTCTGAATCATGTCTTTGGTCAAATGTTGGGTTTGCCCGGCTCCTGTGTTTTGCTGCCTTACGTTCCGTATCATCGGCTAACGCGGCACCAGGAGAACTACTGCGATTGTGCCCCAGTTCGGCTGGGCGAGCACCTCAGTAGAGAAAGCCGAAAACTGACTGTCATGATACAGCGAGAGACTGGTCAACCACTCGATCGACCAAGGGAATGTTTAGAGTTCCTCCGCTTTGACGAAGGGCCGTTTCCCGGTCAGGCACATACGCACCCCAAATTCGGAGAGCGCGGTGCCCCCAGGGGCTATGTCGTAGCCCCACCCTCGAACTCCATGGCTAAGTGAAAGTGATAAAGCATTATAGTCCGGTTGCCTCGTTTGCTATGCTACCACCTCCTTTACGGGACCAAGACGTCGGATTAAGTGTGAAAACGCGCTATTTTTTGCGAACACCCCTGCACCTTGTGCGTGGGGGCTGAAGCCGACGACTGCCATCTTTCAGGTTATACACACGTATACATGAACGGCCGCATAGGAGATATTACATTACTTGAACGCACAAGTATAAAAGGCGCTTACATCATAAATATTGTTCTACAACATAAAACGTTCATTTGAACGTAACATTTTTTGCACACTGCGACTCTATTACACGAGCACCACGCAGCACTTCGCCAAAATAGTGCTCGGCGGGTAACCGGCTATCGTCCGAACCCGGGGTCGCAACAGCGGTGGCATCCATCTCTGTCCAATGTGTCTTCACACGGGCGAGTGCCATCCGCGCACCCTCTATGCATGCCGACCGCTTCATCGCCTTCATATGTGGCACCGCCCCAAGAAATTGCTGCAATAAGCCAAAGTAACTCTTCGGCTTGGGCCTATCCGGCCAGACATGGGTCACGATATCCGTCATGGCAAGCCCGGACAACCTATTCAACTCAGCCCACTCGGCCAAACGGTCGGTCAGCGGAAGTGAACGCTCCGGACTATGGAATTGAGACCAAAACAGCTCTTCCGTCTCGTGATCCTTATGGCTTCGAAAATGCACAACGGCATCCGCCGCACTCGCTGCTAAGTCCATATAAGGGTCCTCCGGACCCCACAGTTGGCCCAGCTGAGCATACTTTGGATCCGTAAACCTTCGACGCAGTAGAAAAGGCTTGCCAGCTACAATGTCTCCGGCCTGGCGCAACTCCTCCTTTATAGCCCGCATCGCAGAGAGGGCATCCTTGGCTTCGATGGTGGCCTTCCCTAGGTCTTCTTGCCCCGCCAGGCGCTCCTTCTCAAGAGCCTCATTGCGGTCGGTAGCATCTTTTAACTTCACGGCCATTTCGGCCATCTCTTCCCTGCTTCGGTAGTGTGCGGCCCTTTCGGCCCTAACTCTTCGGCCGCCCTCGAGGCCGCCGCATTACTCCTTCTGGCCTGCTCCTTGGCTTGAGCAAGTTCGGCCCGAAGGCTCTCCACAGCAGCGGCACTATCTGCATTTCACACACGTGTTGTAAGGAGCTGGCTTCGGCTCCCTTACCAAGTGACCGCACAGAAACACTTACCTTGTGACTCATCAAGTCGCCTGTTGACCAGCGCGATGTCCGCATCCGCAACGGTGAGTTGCCGCTTTAGTTCAGCAACTTCATCTGTTCGGCTGGCCCCCGGATGACCCGCCACCTACATAGGCAAGGCGAAAATTTAAACCTGCGATTTTGATCCTCGGCACGCTGTCGCTTTCGACAACCTACCGAGTCTCAGGGGCTACTATCTATACAGGGAGCATTCTATATGCAAAACTGTTAAAAGGTGTGTCATTTTTTACGTACCTCAAACCCCGCCAGCAAACTCCTGATGGCATTATGCAACCCGTCTTCGGCGGTGAAATCCTTTCAATCACCACACTCATCAATGCGTGGTGATCTTCTGAGATAGACGCCTTCTCAAGCAGATCCTTCAGCCGAACACCAGTTGGCGCCGAACTATCCGGCTTCGCCAAACCCGGGGGCTCCCTCCGTGACGACACTTCAGGCTCGTCCGCCCTATCCAACGGCGCCCCGGACGGAGGTGTCTCGCTCTCCATCATCTCCGGACGAAGGTCCCCCGAAGACGAGCTCATTTGCGAAGGACGGAGATCCGAACTACGAGGTAAAAACTTTAGTTATCCTCAGAAGTACAAAAAGGGATGTCCCTTATTATAAAAATCCTATCTTTCTACTTACGGCTCGTTGGAGGGCTGACCCTTTAAGGGAGACTGTGCGGCCGGGGCCTCCCCGGACGCAGGACCCTCTGGTGGAGATTTCTTCCCCCGTTTAGGGGCTTTGGCCCCCGGGTCCTCGGAGGCAATCCTCTTCTCCCCTTGGAGGGAGGGATTTTCGATCCCCCCTCTTTCAAGAGCCTCCTTAGGCGAGGCAGTAGCTTTTCCACTTTCCCCTTCACCTTCCTCTGGAGCCGCAACCTCCAACATCCGGACCAGCACGGAATCTGGCGCGGTCTCTGGGAGGGGGGCCGGACACCATATCAATTTTGCTTCCGCTATCCACTCCTGTTTAGAAGGAAATTGGTCATAAGGCGAATCATCGAAAGGCAAACAAATGATATGTCCGGACTTGGAACTACTTACTTGAGTATCCGGGCGATTGCAGCTTAGGCCAGCATCCTCGGTCAAATCCGGACGCGCCTCTTGCGATCCGAAGAATAATTTGTACATCTCCAGGGGTGTCATACCCATGAAGTGTTGAAGAATCCGTGGTCCCTCCAGATTAAATTCCCATAGTCGGAGAGGACGGCGTTTGCAGGGCAAGTGACGCCTGATCAGCATAACCTGCATCACCACGACCAGATCGATCTCCCCCGCCTGGAGATCTCGAATCCGGCCCTGCAGTAGGGGCACGTCCTTTGACGGCCCCCAGTTGAGCCCTTGGTTGACCCACGACATCAACCGTTGTGGAGGTCCCGGGCGGAATAAGGGCGGCAGCTTTTGTTTGCGGCCCCTCGGAACGGTAATATAGAACCACTCTTGCTGCCACAAGCCGAGCTCCTCTTGGAAGGAGCCCGCGGGCTACGGGGCATCAGCTCTCCTGCTGACGACCGCCCCGCCGCACTCCGCTTGACGCCCCCCGATCATCTTCGGCGCCACATTGAAGGTCTTCAGCCACAGGCCGAAGTGAGGGGTGACGCGGAGGAAGGCTTCGCAGACGATGATAAATGCGGAGATGTGGAGGATGGACTCCGGAGCCAAATCATGGAATTCCAACCCATAGTAAAACATGAGCCCTTTCACAAAAGGATCCGTCGGGAAGCCTAAACCCCGACGGAGGTGGGATACAAAAACAACATATTCGCCGGGCACGGGGGTGGGGATGGCCTACCCTTCGGCAGGCAACCTGTGCGAAATCTCGTAAGTCGGGTACTTGGTCTCCCGCAGCTTTAGCACGTCCTCCTCCATCGCATCCACCGGCCCTGGAGGTCGGAACCGGACATTATTGAAGGTCCGAAGTGCTTGAATCTGGAGCTCTAGGTGCTGGAACTTGGAGCGGAAAGAGGATTCGATGGAGGATTGAAGAAAAGAAACGAGCCTTGGTCCAGTTATAAAGAGGGAGAATACCGAGAACCGTCTCCGCGACCGTTCGGGACTCGCCTTCGATAGAGGGGGCGTGGCGACGGGCGCGGTTGGGTTACCCACGTTCGTATTGATGAGAATCAGGGATTAAGGGGGAACACGATCTCTGCTTCGACAAGACGTGCCAAGGAAACTGCTTCGCTAAATGCGCTGAGGTGGTAAAGTAAAAAATGATTCAAGTAATGACTTGGTTGTGGTGTGACGTCATGCCGCAAAAAACGTCAGCAGATTGAACTTTTGTATATAGTATTCTCTCTACGGTGGAATGTGGAATTTATTTTGCAGAGCCGGACAGTATCCTGGTGTTCACAATCTTCTATGAATTATTCGGAGGAGGAACCCGCCTTGCAATGCCGAACAATATGCGCGCCGGACTCATCGTCATTGAAGCCTGGTTCAGGAGCTACTGAGGGAGTCCTGGATTAGGGGGTGTCCGGATAACCGGATTACCATCATCGGCCGGACTATCATCGGCCGGACTATCATCATCGACCGGACTCCAAGACTATGAAGATACAAGATTGAAGACTTCGTCCCGTGTCCGGATGGGACTTTCCTTGGCGTGGAAGGCAAGCTTGGCGATACGGATATGTAGATCTCCTACCATTGTAACCGACTCTATGTAACCCTAGCCCTCTCCGGTGTCTATATAAACCGGATGGCTTTAGTCCGTAGGATGAACAACATTGACCCTAACAATCATACGATAGGCTAGCTTCTAGGGTTTAGCCTCCTTGATCTCGTGGTAGATCCACTCTTGTAAACATCCACAATATCAATATCAATCAAGCAGGACGTAGGGTTTTACCTACATCAAGAGGGCCCGAACCTGGGTAAAACATCGTGTCCCTTGTCTCCTGTTACCATCCGCCTAGACGCACAGTTCGGGACCCCCTACCCGAGATCTGCCGGTTTTGACACCGACAGTCTTCAACAGCTCCTTCAAAGTCCTCAGCTCCTGTGCATCTGGCTACATGTCAAAGGACTGCTGGTTTCTCAATTGCCTCTGGTGTCTTAGCAAGTTCCTTAGCTGCACCAAAGTCTTCATCTGGCCCGACTCTGCTGAAGACTAAGGCCACAGCTGGACGAGGTCCTCGGGCAAGTCCCAAGAAGAAACATGTCGCCTTCCAAGAGCCACCTGAAGATGATGAAACTTCTGATGATGAACTTGCAGAAATCATCAGAGACCGCCAAGAAAGGGCCGCTAGAGCCAAAGGCACATATGTACCACTGCTTTTGGATCCTAAGTTGATCCTCGACTACATTGATCTCTGGCACAAGGACCCAAACACTCCTATGCCTGATTTTCATCTGACACTTGGCCAAAGTCACATGCTGACCCATTTCATCTCTGAAGAGAAATGGAAATTTGAGAAGGCCAGAGAAATAAAGAAGGCTCAGTTCAGAAAGGAGAAGTTCCTGAAGAACAATGTTGTCAGAATGACACCTGAAGAACTTCTCAAGGTCCGGACTGAAATTCAAGACCTCAGCAAAAACTTCGATGCTTATTATGCTGATTGGCAAGGAGCCAAGGTCAGATTCGTCAACCTGACGAAGAAATTCACCAATGTTGCAGCCCGAACGCAACATGAAATTCCTCAGGCTAAAGCCTCTGCTCAGCCGACTGAAGAACATGCCAGCACCGCTAATGACTTTCAGCCTGCTGAAGAAAATGCCAGTTCCAGGGCTGATGATCCCATTCCAGCCGCTGAAGAAATTGCCAGGGCATCCACTAGTGGTGCGCCTGAAGAAACTGAACAAGACAGGGCAACTGCATCAGTTGCGCCTGAGGTAAATCAACCAGATTCCTCAACTCCTCCTGCGCCAACACCAACTCCAATTCTTCCATCTGCCTTTGATGTGAAGAAAACCAAGGCTGCAGAGCGAGCTGCTGTGAAAAACGGAAAGCATCAGCTGCATCAAATTCTTCGGCTGCGAAGAAAATGAAGCCAATGACCAGCTCCTTTGAAAATCCTATTGATGCTGTTCCAATTTCCTCCATGTCATCAAAGGAAATTGTTCCTTTTGGAGAAGACTATAAGATCCCAAGCGGATATAATGAAGAAAATCATTCTGCTGCTTCGTCAGAGCAGATTGATGAAGAAATTGAAGTGGACGCAATCCCTTCAACGCCAGTCATTTCCTCACCTATGCCTCAGTTCACAGCTGAAGAGGCTGGTGTTGAGGAAATTGAAGATGAAGATGTGGATATAGGATGCACCACACCTGTGATGAATGATGACTTTTGGGAAAGTCAGCATCCCAATACTCCTCTCTTCACCCCACTCCAACAGATTCCTCAGTCCCCAGCCACTAGTGCTGATGAACCTGCTGCTGCTGATCCTCAGACTGCACCTATTGAGGAACCAGAAATTCTTCAGCCTGAAGAACCTAAGCTCGCGATTCCTGAGGTGGTGATGCAACTCATTGACACTCCACTGCCACTGCCAAAGGATCCGTTCTCAAGCAAGCAAAAGTTCAAGGCTGAAGACTTCTTTAGCGAGCACATATTCTTCACTGATTACAATCCATATGAGTCTGCTCGCATAAGGAAGAGGCGTTTCTGGACTGCCAGCCAAGACAATTTCTATTCCTTAGTGCTTTTCAATAAAGACAATGTCTTCGATCATGCTCATATTCCTCATGTGGACATGGAGTCTCTGCCTGGCTTCGCGCCAGTCCTCAGTGTTATTCACGAAGCAGGACTTCTAAATTTCTGCACTGACATCTGTGATTGGAATGAAGAACTCATTCTTCAGTTCTACGCCACACTGCACATCACCGGAGACGCTGAAGATGTCAATTCATGGGTGCTGGATTGGATGACTGAAAACACTCCTTATAAGGCACCAGCAACTGAATTTCTTCATGTCCTTCCTCTCGGTCCTCCACTTGATGGTGCTCGTTGTATCTACAAGGAAACAGAACTTTCAGATCACTATATGCAAGTACTGATGAAGCCTTTGAAGCCAAGGCAGGCCCCACAAACCAAATTCCTCATCAAGGAATTACTCTATGTGCCTCCGACTGTCTATCGAATTCTGACGAAGACAATGAGTCCTATCAAAGGCCACGACTCAAATGATGAAGAAGTCATTGGCATCATGAAGAATATGCTTTTCAACCTCATTCATGGCGTTCCCGTCA
Source organism: Triticum dicoccoides (assembly GCF_002162155.2). Lineage (NCBI taxonomy): Eukaryota > Viridiplantae > Streptophyta > Magnoliopsida > Poales > Poaceae > Triticum > Triticum dicoccoides. Next base: position 284,744,684 of record NC_041389.1, read on the forward strand.
ACTTCCATGATTTCTTCATGAGGACTCTGGCCAATATTGCTATGTCACCATTCGAGCTGAAGCCCTATTGAGGGAGTCCTGGACTAGGGGGTGTCCGGATAGCCGGATTACCATCATCGACCGAACTATCATCGGCCGGACTATCATCATCGACCGGACTCCAAGACTATGAAGATACAAGATTGAAGACTTCGTCCCGTGTCCGGATGGGACTTTCCTTGGCGTGGAAGCAAGCTTGGCGATACGGATATGTAGATCTCCTACCATTGTAACCGACTCTATGTAACCCTAGCCCTCTCCGGTGTCTATATAAACCGGATGGCTTTAGTCCGTAGGACAACAACATCAACCCTTACAATCATACCATAGGCTAGCTTCTAGGGTTTAGCCCCCTTGATCTCGTGGTAGATCCACTCTTGTAAACATCCACAATATCAATATCAATCAAGCAGGACGTAGGGTTTTACCTCCATCAAGAGGGCCCGAACCTGGATAAAACATCGTGTCCTTGTCTCTTGTTACCATCCGCCTAGACGCACAGTTCGGGACCCCCTACCCGAGATCCGCCGGTTTTGACACCGACATTGGTGCTTTCATTGAGAGTTCCTCTGTGCCGTCACCGATAGGTAGGATGCCTCTTGCCGTCTTCAAGGACGGTATCTTCGCCAATGGAGCCTTGGCCGCCGGCCAAACTGTCCGGCTAGGAGGTTTTCTTATGACCGCCTGTCCGGCCACCGCTTCCACGGTGACCTCTCGGGTCATCGAGAGCAATCTTCATGTCAACTCGGAATTCGCCGACCATCTAGATCCAGTAGAGCTCCCGTCTGTAAACGAACTCTTGGATCGGATCGCCGCCCTGGGAGTCGCTACAGACTACGATCAAATTGGGCTTAAAACCGATCTGAGAGAGATTAACTCTCCCCAGGTCACCCACCACGTTGCGGTGGTAGAAGAACAATGCGGTGACTCTTCTCCTGTATTGAAAACTAGTCATGTCTGGGCTCCCAAACCCTCCATGCCGAATTCCCGCGGAGGGACGGACTTCGATCGAGCACTGAACTTAAAATTAGGCCTCGCTCCGGACTCGTTGGACAACGTCTAGCAATCAAAGCTTCCAAATTTGGAAACTTCTCGGCCTTCGAGCCTTGAGATGGGTAGGGTTCCGGACTTAATTCCACCCACCTGACCAGATATATGTGATCTATCTCTAATCCGGCAAGAGCCCGCTGGAACAGTACATCACTACTGGGCCAAATTCCTCCTGGTTATGGACAGGATAAAGGACTGCCGAGAGGAAAACGCAATCTCAATTTTTTGCAATAATTGCACGGACGAGGGAATCTTGAACGCCGTCAGCCGTCGTGAAATCACACGCTTCGCCGACCTGGCATCCATAGTACAAAAGTACTGTGCGATAGAGAGTTTCCGGAAAACCGAGAATAGGTTTTGGGACAATCCGGCCCCGGATACAGCCCCAGTCCGCAACAAAAGGGTGCATCACACTCAGGCACCAGGTGCAAGAACCAAAAAACAGTAGCCCCCAAAAGGGTACATGAAGCTCAAAATGCCTGGGCCCGGCGGAATAATCACTCTCGTTAGTGATCCGGACATAGCACTCCGCGCCGAAAACAAGACGGCCGCATTAGCCCTGGAGGCACTATCCGAAGCCTTAGCGGCAGAGGAACTCACCGCGCTGCGCTCTACGGTGAATAGGGATGATGTGATACTCGATAAGAGATCCAAGTCCACCTCCTTTAAACTAGCAGAAGAAATAGTAAAATTCCAGGTCCACCCAACGGACCCGACAAAGAAGGCCTCCATTGGGGCACAATTGAACCCTGATGTAGACGCCGCACTGCGAGAATTCCTTCGGCAAAATTGGGACATTTTCCCCTGGCACCCCTCGGATATGCGCGGAATCCCACGCAGATTGGCAGAACACAACCTAAACATCCTAAAAGGATTCAAGCCAGTCAAACAGGCTCTTCGACGATTTTCCGAACCCAAAAGACAGGCAATGGGAGAGGAACTAGCCAAACTATTGGAAGCCGGATTCATCAGAGACATCCAACATCCGGATTGGCTAGCAAACCTGGTAATGGTACCAAAGAAGGACAAATCCTGGCGCCTATGTGTCGATTTCAAAGACCTAAATAAAGCCTGCCCAAATGATCCCTTCCCCCTCCCCCGCATCGACCAAATCATCGATGCCACTTCAGGGCACGATTCATTGTGCTTCCTGGACGCATACTCCGGCTATCATCAAATCAAGATGGCAGAAGCGGATCAAGCCGCAACGGCATTCATTACTCCATATGGACCATTCTACTTCAACACGATGCCCTTCGGACTTGAAAACGCCGGCGCAACATATCAGCGCATGATTCAGACATGTCTGGCTACCCAGATTGGCAAAACAGTAGAGGCATACGTAGATGACGTAGTCGTCAAAACTAAACACATCAAAACTCTAGTAGACGACTTGAGGGTCACATTTGACAACCTCCGAGCATATGATATTAAGCTGAATCCAGAAAAATGCGTTTTCGGCGTACCAGCCGGAAAGCTCCTGGGCTTCATTGTATCCGGTAGAGGAATTGAAGCAAATCCGGCCAAGATCCGAGCTCTATCACAACTGGATATTCCAAAAAACCTCAAACAGATCCAGAAATTGACTGGATGCATGGCGGCCCTCAGCCGCTTTATCTCCCGCTTAGGAGAAAAGGCATTGCCCCTCTATCGCCTCCTCAGGCACACCGAACACTTCGAGTGGACGGATGCTGCCACCGCCGGACTCGAAGAAATAAAGGCCATATTGGCAACGAATCCGGTCCTGGCTGCGCCCAACCTAGGCGAACCAATGTTGTTATACATCGCAGCAACACATCAAGTTGTAAGCGCGGTACTCGTCATCGAAAACCAGTGTACTACGTATGCACTGTGTTAACCCCCTGCAAGTCCCGTTACCCGCACTATCAGAAGATAGCATATGCGGTGTTCATGGCATCCCGGAAGCTCCGACACTACTTTAAAGAGTGTTCGATAACAGTGGCCTCCGAAGTACCACTTAACGACATTATAAACAACCGCGACGCAACGGGCAGGATTGCAAAATGGGCCATTGAGCTCTTACCATTCGATATAACTTACAAACCTCGGCGAGCTATAAAGTCACAAGTTTTGGCTGACTTTGTCGCTAAATGGACCGAAGCCGAACTCCCTAAAGAGTACAGAGCATACTCCAATTGGATTATGCACTTCGACGGCTCTAAAATGTTGGCCGGACTGGGGGCTAGCGTCGTATTGACGTCCCCGACCGGGGACACAGTCCGATACGTACTTCAAATAATGTACACGGAGTCCAACAACGCAGCTGAATACGAGACCCTTTTACATGGTCTCCGGATGGCAATCTCCATGGGCATCCAACGCCTAGAGGTGCGTGGGGATTCAAACCTCGCAATATCCCAAATAAATGGAGATTTTGATGCCAAGGATCCGAAAATGGCAGCGTATCGCAACGCAGTCCTAAAAATGTCAGCTCGGTTCGACGGACTCGAATTCCATCACGTAGCCAGGGATAATAACCAAGCGGCCGACGTACTAGCACGCATCGGCGCAAAACGTGACGCTGTCCCTCCAAACATCTTCCTGGAACGGCTGTTCAAGCCATCCGTACTATGGGAAGAGGAATCCGGAAATAACAAACCGGAAGCAGCCACACCAACCGACACAGAGCAATTTGACATAAGCGGCGATTCCGCCGCTGAAATAACACCTTCAGCCCACGACATAATGGCCGTAATCGCCCCGTGGACAGAACCATTCCTAGCCTACTTACTTAGGTAGGAACTTCTCGAAGACCAAAATGAGGCCCGCTGCATAGTTCGGCGATCTAAAGCCTACAAGGTCCACGAGGGAGAACTTGATAAGAAAAGCACAACCGGAGTCCTTCAAAGGTGTATCTCCGAAGAGGAAGGGCGAGACCTCCTGGCTGAAATTCACGCCGGACTAGGCGGACACCACGCTGCAGCCCGGGCTATTGTAGGAAAGGCATTCTGTACATGATTTTATTGGCCAACCGCCCGGGCAGATGCTCAGGACTTAGTCCAAAGATGCGTCGGCTGTCAGCTCTTTGCTAATCAGAGCCATATGCCACCCACCGCCCTCAAAACTATACCCATTACCTGGCCGTTCGCGGTCTGGGGGCTTGACATGGTTGGACCACTTAAAGGGGGAACCCACAAGCAAAGATACCTATTGGTCATGGTGGATAAATTCACCAAATGGATAGAGGCCAAGCCAGTTAAAACGGCAGAGTCCGGACTAGTTATAGACTTTATATCCGGGGTAGTACACCATTACGGTGTCCCCCACAGCATCATCACCGATAACGACACGAATTTTACGGCCGACGAGGTTAAATCATGGTGCAAAAATATGGGCATTAAGCTCGATTACGCTTCAGTCTATCATCCTCAAACCAACGGTCAAGTGGAACGAGCAAATGGTCTAATAATGAGCGGCATCAAACCCAGACTAGTGCGGTCACTTACGAAATCTGACACGCACTGGGTAGAGGAGGTCGACTCCGTACTCTGGGGGCTGCGGACAACGCCCAACCGTACTACCGGATTCACACCATTTTTTATGGTGTACGGCGCAGAGGCAGTTCTGCCTTGCGACATTATTCATGACTCACCTCGAGTGTGCATGTATGAAGAAAGAGAGGCCGAGCTGGATCGGCAGGACAGCTTGGACGCATTGGAGGAAGAACGCGACGTCGCCAAGGTTCGTTCCGCATTCTATCAGCAGCAGGCTCGAAGATATCAAAGCAGAGAAGTACGGGCCAAGACTTACAACGTTGGCGAACTAGTTCTACGCCTGCCGGACAAGAAAAAGGACAAGCTCAAGCCCAAATGGGAGGGCCCCTTCATTATCGATCAAGTCCTGACTGGCGGAGCGTACCGTCTATGAAATGCGTTGGATAACCGACTCGAGCCAAACCCATGGAACGCAGCCCGCCTCCGAAGATTCTATGCCTAGCGCCGGACTAAGAGTTCGTCCTCTTCCCCTGCTCAAATTTTTATACTTCAGGTGTCTTTGATTTCTCTTTCTTTTCTTAATCTCCTATCAAAAAGCCCTTAAGGGCCTACTTGCGCATTGTTCTCACACACTTGATGTGCCATCCGCACTCATTATACCTGGGGGCTTCTTTACCAGAAGCTTAAATTATAAGGGCTTCATGCCCAGCACATGTGTCAAGCTTCCACATGTACCTTTTATTCACCATTATATGCATCGATATGACTTAAGTTTTGGCCAAGCTGGGTTGCCTGGCTCCTGTGCTTACCCCTACGTTCCCGATTGTTCGGCTAGGAGGTAAAGGCAGCACCTCTGCGATTGTTACTGCCGGGTCAGCCGGATGTGTACCTCAGACTGGGTGAAGCCGAAAGCTAGCGTTCTTAAGGGAATATCCAGTCGGTGACTTGAAAGATGATTTTACCTACTTATTTATTTGCCCCCAGATCTTTTTCTTCTTTTTTTGCAGTCCGGACATGCACTTTAGGGCATGCCACCCCCAGAGGAAAGGAACCCTTAACGGAACTATTCTCCCTGGAAGATGTTTCTTCCTAACCATGTAATATAACATAACTAGTTGGGCACTTGTCTGATAAAGCACTAATGACCCCTACGCCTGGTCTCCATGCATACCCCGGTTGTTTCATAGCCGAGAAGGTATTCGGACACACTCCGGACTCTAGGGTCCCGAGGTCGAAGCGAAAAGGTCGGCAAAGATAAACGATCTACAATCCGGCTAGACGGCATTTTACATGTCATTTTACAATACATTGTCAAATTGACTGACTGTATTCTTCCTCAATCCCGTCTAACAGCTGTCTAATTTACAGTCCTGTTGGGAAAACTTAGCGGCAAACTCTACTTGGCCGTATACTAAACTTACAGGGATCTCCTTCCCATCGGGCCCCACAGGTCCGACTTCGGCCATGTGGTTGGGATCCGCCTTCTTGTACCGCGTCTTCACCATGGCCCAGGCCTCCCTGGCACCTTGGCCGCAGGCTGAAACCCTCCATAAATGAAAGCGCTGCCGCACTCCCTGAAGCTTCCCCGCAAGCTCCCCAAGGCCCTCGGGTAGGGAGAAGGCTGGCCATAACACCTGGATGACGTTGCGCATTGCCTGCCGAACTCGTTCGATCAGTTGCAACAGCTCGGGAAGCTGATCACCCGTTGATACGGGCATCTCCTCCGCAGGACGACCTGTGAGTATACCTACAGACATATTTTGTCAATTGTCTTCCTCGCCGAACTCTTCTTTTCAAAGGAGTTCGCTCAAGCACTTACTATAGATGCCGCGACGAAGCCGCTGATTCTCCTTAACGGAGCCAGACAGCTCGGCCCGAACGCCTTTCAGCTCTTCTCCAAGCTGGGCATGGGCATCCTGGAGCTTGTTCCTTTCGTGCTGCACCTTATACAGCACCCTCTCGCCGGCCTTCAGCTGGCGTAGAAGTTCTTTCCTGTCCGGATCTTGTCCGGCAGCACCTGCAACATCATTATCAGACTTGCACACAGGCCAAACACTACTTATCTTTTCAAATAATGTGTTACTAGGAGAGGTCCCTGTGTTTCCTCCTGCAGCAGCGAGTGCAGCCTCAAGTTGAGCCTTACACTCTTGCAGATCCTGAGACAGTTGGGTATTCTTCTCGGTAAGACCCTGCGTTTCATATGATCCTTAAATCAGTTAATATAACTACTTTAAGTCTCGGGGGCTACTGGCATATATAACTATTAAATTCTCTTACCCGTATGTCTTTTACATACTGCTCCGTGGCTCTGGTCAAACCATCTTGAGCAGCACGGAGGTGCGCGTCCCCTGCGTTAAAGGCATCCAACGCCTCAGGGGAGAAGCACGCGTCACGAAAAACTGTCCGGCGACGCCTGTGGTTCATGGTGCTCTCCACCTCAGATTTGGTGGCGGACAGTCTGTCGGCATCCTCCGTTGGAGGAGTATCCGGCTCTCGCCTTGCGCTCGCCTCCCCCTCCGGACCAGGCGCCGGAGCTTGGCTGGTAGAGGCCGGATTGGCAACATCTACGCCCGCAGTTCGGCGGGCGCTTTTTCTCCTACAAAAGTCATGAGCACTCAAACGCTTACTAGGGACGTTGCTCCAAATAATGAATTGTGAGCTATACCTTTGCGGCGACGTTTCAGTCCGCGCCGCGCTCCTCTTCTGCCTACTGGTCCGGACTGGCCTTTGTTGGTCAGCCGCCGTGGGCTCGGCTTCCCGCCCTAGAGGCGCCTCCTGCACAGCGCCATTGTATGCGGTGGTCAGAAATAAGCAAGGAAGGAATGACGGTGTCAGGACTTTGGTCACAATCACCTGGGAAGCCGGATATAGTCCGGGATAGTCGGCCATAATGGCGACTAAAGCATTATCCATGCTGAGCTGGTGGAACACCCCGTCGATTAGCTCCACTCCTATGTCCGGATCCTCTTCGGAGGCCGGATCCCGGGATCTCTCTGGATCCTCGGGTTGTGGAGCTGGACTTAGCATGTCCTCCACAATCCGACGCAGCTCCTGCGTCGAAAGAAGAACACGATATAAGAAACTTAAGTTTCAAAGGCATGGGTTGGACACGCGGAGTGCTCACTTACCCAAGGCCGGGGATTATTCATGGAGAACCCATTTAACGGGTTCGTCCGAAGGAAATCCTCCTTCTCCCCCTTATACAGGCCGGACAGGATCTTCACCAGGTCTTCGGCCGAATCCGGCCCTTCGCGGCCATGACGGGTGGCATCGTCCTCCCCGTTGAAATCCCACATGGGGTGGCCCCTGTATTGTAGTGGCTGCACCCCCCGCATAATGCATGTTGCCATGACTCCAATCATGGTCAACCTGGAATGGGCCAGTAACCTTATCCGGCCCATCAAATGATGGACGCTCTTGTCTTCCTCCAGCTGAGGGATCTGCGGACGCCAACTAAGGCGTTTCTTCAGAGGAGCATTGCTGAACTCCGGGAGGCCGATCCAAACAGGGTCCGGCAGCGGAGTGTCTTCTATATAAAACCATTACGAAGGCCAGTCTTCGGACGCCTTCTTAGGGGTTCCGGATGGATATCCGTTCCCGCAATGCGCCATATTTCGGCGCCGCCCACTTGATATATAGACCCCTCGTGAGAGCGGGGTACAAGGCAGAACAACCTCTTCCACAGCGCGAAATGGGGCTCGACGCCCAGGAATAGCTCGCAAAGAGTTACGTAACCTGCAATATGCAGGATCGAGGCGGGCGCGAGGTGATGAAGCTGGAGTCCGTAGAACTCCAGGAGCCCGCGGAGGAACGGATGTACAGGAAATCCGAGCCCCCTTATCAGATAGGGGACGAAGCATACCCGCTCCCCTTTGTTGGGACTTGGGGTAGCCTCTGCCTGCTTCCCACCTTTATAAGTGGCTAGCCCGGCTCGAACCGGAACCATGAAGGCCGGAGGGAGATATCCCCCCGCTTGGAGCTTCACCAGCTCGCTGTGCGGAACAGAGCATCTCCTCCAATCTCCTGGCGGAGGGCTGGGAGCGCGAGAAGAGGAGCTGCGTTGATGGTCCATGATGGAATGGATTCTTGGTCGAGAGCGCTCCGATGAGTATTCGTGGGAGGAAGATGGTGATTTGGATCTGGATTCTTGCCTCTCTTATAGGCAGATTATTCGCACAACTAGGGGGTAAAACATAAAAGACACCCTGGCTTTTCGCATTCATGCGACGCGTGGAAGAAGGCCATTATTGGGCGTGGAAGCCAAGAAATGCAACATTGATGAGGAAGCCGGACACTGTTCGGCAGGTACATGGAACTTGAAGGAGAACCCTCCTTGCAACGCCGAAGACTACACACATGCTGGACTTATCGTCATTGAAGCCTGGTTCAGGGGCTACTGAGGGAGTCCTGGACTAGGGGGTGTCCGGATAGCTGGATTACCATCATCGACCGGACTATCATCGGCCGGACTATCATCATCGACCGGACTCCAAGACTATGAAGATACAAGATTGAAGACTTCGTCCCGTGTCCGGATGGGACTTTCCTTGGTGTGGAAGGCAAGCTTGGCGATACGGATATGTAGATCTCCTACCATTGTAACCGACTCTATGTAACCCTAGCCCTCTCCGGTGTCTATATAAACCGGATGGCTTTAGTCCGTAGGACAACAACATCAACCCTTACAATCATACCATAGGCTAGCTTCTAGGGTTTAGCCTCCTTGATCTCGTGGTAGATCCACTCTTGTAAACATCCACAATATCAATATCAATCAAGCAGGACGTAGGGTTTTACCTCCATCAAGAGGGCCCGAACCTGGGTAAAGCATCGTGTCCCTTGTCTCCTGTTACCATCCGCCTAGACGCACAGTTCGAGACCCCCTACCCGAGATCCGCCGGTTTTGACACCGACACCTATGCTCCTTGGATTATGAAATTCATCAGGGCAAGATCTTCACTGAATTACAAAGCTGACACTCTGAACCACGGTAGCTACTTGCCTCCCATTGAAGTCCTCAAACGGACAGTTTCATCAGCTGATGATAAAGGCAAGGCCGCTGCTGTGATCGATGAAGGCACTCGTCCATTGGATGGTCAATTTCGCAAGGCTGCATCTTACTCTACCAATGATGATTCTACCACACATGACTCTGCCGCAAATACCTCAGCCAAGCAAAATCCTCAAGCTACAGCACCCAGGGTGATGACTAACCGTGAGTTACTCCTCAGTCATCATCAGAAGGTTGATCGCAATCACAAATGGGTAAAGCGTCAGTTTGGTGCAATTCTTCACAACATGACCTCAAGACACAATGCAGTGAAGAAGAACCACTACTACCTTCATGAAACCCTCAACCGCACCTGGGCTGTTCTCACTCATGTCTATAGCGCCGAAGAACTGAAGACTATGGGTCTCAAGGAAGAATTTGACTGGTCTGCACCTCCTCCGAACAAATTCAAGAGGGTCAAAATTCCTCCACTGGTGGCCAGCTCTTATTCTTCATCGCGTGATACTGATGAGTATGAAGATTTGGACAACACTGCGGCAGGCCCTACTACAGCAAACAACCCCGACAACGCTAGCGCTCCTCCATCAACTTGAAATTCTTCAGGGGCGTTAGTCCTCAGTTTCAATCCTTCTGGTCATCTGATGACAAAGGGGGAGAAATTTGAGTTAGTCTTCACGCGGGTTTATTATATATGGGCAATAATTTGTGTTAAGTTACAACTCTCGTTCTTCTGAAACTTTTATTTGGATCGAGTTGTAATCTTAAACCTGATGGTGCTTTGATGTTTTTGATACACTAAGCTCTGATACTTTTGATGCGTTATTTTGCATGCTTATTCCTCGTTAATGACATTGCACGCATGCTGAATCTCATCAGGCACCATATTTCATCATGCATTTCAAATTCTTCATATTATATATCAAATGCGTGTATGAATTACAAGATATAGGGGGAGATCTCCATGATTCAACTCTTCAAATGTGCATTGCCTCAAAAGCAAATTCCTCACTATGCACATCTTCAGGGGGAGTTCTTCTATATCTTGCAATCAAATTCCTCAATATCAGTATATACGCTTCATATATTTATCCCCGTTGAAAACTTAACCTATGTTGTCATCAATCACCAAAAAGGGGGAGATTGTAAGTGCATCTAGTGCCCCTTAGTGATTTTGGTGTATTGAAGACTTATAGGTTAAGGGACTAATGCGTTTGTGAGTGTACATAGGTCTATAAGTCTATGAGGAGTTTGATATTTACAGAGAAAGTCGACCCCTAAAAATGAAGTTCTTCAACTGAAGACTTTGATATTCTGAAGACTTTCTGAAGACTTTGAAAGTGAACAAATTGGTGTGACCTTGAAGACTTGGTATTCATTTGAGGAACATGAAGCGTGAAGACTTTTGTTTTCGCAGTTTCATTTTCTCTTTCCTGAGTCATAGGAAACACCGTACTGTTAAAGGGGGTCGAGGAAATACTAAGGAAAAATTTCCTTGTGATGCTCAACTCAAATCCTACACCTACCAATCCCTTCGAGTGAAGCCTTTGGAAATCTCATACAGTTCAGTCAATTTCTTCAGTGACAGAGACGAAGTTCTTCTGGTCGCTGAGGAATTTGTTCTGACTGAGGAGTTAGGAATTCGCCAGTGCGAATTGCCTACACAGTGAGGAACATGATAGCCCCGAGGAATTTGAGAGTCAAATTTCCGACCGTTGCTGTGCTGCGCGCCAGCTGTCCCAAAATATCTTATCCACCTAACAGTCATATCATTTGTCAGTGTACTAGAGTAGGGGTACCCTAGTATCCCGAACTTGTGCACGGGCAGTTGCAGCACCCCGCGGCAGGGCTCGCCAGGTCACCGCCAAGATCCTCCGTGGCTCTTCAGAAGACAAGACCCCGGCAAGAGGAGCTTGCCAGGAAGCCATTCAAGGACAAAGTATTCAACCCGAGAAGACAAGGCCCCGGCAAGAGGAGCTTGCCGGGAAGGCCAACCAAGGCATCTCAAGAACGCTTGCCGCGATGCGCCATGCGTCCCGGCAAGGCACGGTGAGCGACAAGTTCCCGGGCCCGGCAAGATAGCGCCCGCGGCAAGATACTTGCCACGGCAAGCGGTCACTTCGCACCCAGGCTCCAGCACACCCACCAACGTGTCGCCCTGGGACCCTTCCAGGCGCGCGCGGCGGGAGGCTGTGCAGCCAGCGGTGCATGGTGGCCAGCGGCGCTGACAAGAAGGCCATCGTGGCGATCGGTGGCGCCCCTGACGGTCTCTTCTCACACTGTTTAGATGACACAGACGGGCATTTAATGCCCTTGTCCCCTGCCGTCAGGGTTAGGTAGGATACGCTGTGGCTACAGTAGAGGTAGCTGTACCTACCACATTCTTTTTCCATTTTTACCCCTCTAGTGTACGTTGCCACCTGTCGGTGACCCCTTGAACGTATAAAAGGAGGCCCATGCGCAACGTAGAAGGGGTTCGGCTCATTCGAAACACCAAGAACACTCTCACGCTCGGTCTGGAAGCGCTCATCGCTCCTGAGCAAGAATTCAATACAATCCAACAAGCAGCAGTAGGAGTGTTATCTCTCCGGAGAGCTCCGAAGCTGGGTAAACTGCTCGTGTGTACTGCCTCGATCCGCTCTTCGTGCGGCCTCCGCCCCCCTCCGAACCGAAAGGGGCTCGGTCCCCATAGGTGTTCGTGGATCAGTTTCCCCAACATCTTTGGCGCGCCAGGTAGGGGGCGTCGAGATCGTGTGAACCCGATCCGGCGTGCGCACGAGCTAAATCTTCATCGTCTTCATCAACATGCCACCGAAGAAGAAGGCTTCAGAGGCAGCAGTTCCGTCTGCGTCGCTTCCACCGCCTCCGGAGCAAGCGGACGGTGGAGTGGACGCCAGCGGAAGAACGGGCGCCGACGAGGGAGCTCACAGTGCGGCCAAGTCCAAGGACAAGGCGGCACAGACCTCGGCGTCCGTACGCGCACCGCGCCCGTCTCAGGAGACGCGGGACAAGCAGCATCATGGCGTTCGCAGCGCCATACGTCCGCTGGGCCAAGATCAAGCTGGTGGTTCGCGTGGCGTTCAAGACCAGCATGCACGCCAACATGCTGGCCCCAACGAAGTGCGATCGCCTGGACGGGATACTGCTCCTACTAACATAGTTAGAAGTCCGATCATATCTCGCTCCTTGCACCGTTCGCCGCTGCCGCCAACCACTCCAGCAGAAGCCTTGGCACGGGCCCAACTGCTTCTTGACTACCCTCCGACGACGGACAAGACCGAAGAATGGAGGGCCGCTATCCAAAGTCTCATCGGCTTTGCCAACGGCGACACTGCACGGCAACCAAGCACCTCGCTGCCGCGGCAAGACTGCCGGACGCGAGCCGATGGCAACAAGACCAACGGAGGTGCGACTTCCATGCACTCTCCACCAAGAAGGCCAAGATCGCCGACTCGCTGGATCCACCCCGACAGCGGCTCCACCGCGTCGTTGGATCCACGAGCTCGTCGCGACCAGCGCCAAGTTCTCCACGAACGGCAACAAGAGGACACTCGTACTCGCATCGAGCGCCGAAGAGAAGCACGACGTCAATCTGACAAACGCGCTGGGCCCTCCGTCGACATGCACGCGTCGGGGGAACCAGGCGACTTGCCGTACGCGGTAGGCTGCCCTGCGTTCACCCATGAGCTGCGGCAGGTCCAGTGGCCCAGCAAGAAAAACTTCAAACCAGACGTACCAGAGAAGTACGACGGCATGTCGCATCCGTCGGAGTTCCTCAGCATCTACACCATTGCGGTGCAGGCTGCCGGGGGACGGGACGACAAGATCCTTGCCAACTACTTCCCGCTGGTGCTCAAGCCCAACGTCAGATCCTGGCTCATGCACTTGCCGGACAACTTCATTTCTTCTTGGGCAGATCTATGCCATCAGTTTGTCGGCGCTTTTACAGGCGGCCACAAGCCACATGGCCAAGAGAGCGACCTTCATCTGCTCGCCCAGAAGGAAGGAGAGTCACTGCGCAAGTACATTCAGAGATTCAGCCGTGTACAGCACAACATCCCAGACGTCCATCCTGTCGCGGTCATCAGCGCGTTTCATCAGAACGTGCGAAACCGCAGGATGAGGGAGGAGATGGCGATGTGCAAGATCAGAGACGTCAGCGAGCTTTACGCCCTGGCCGACAAGTGTGCACGCGCTGAAGTGGGAGGAGGCTCCCTGGAGAGAATACGGGAGTAGGAGGATCCGACAGTGAGGATGCCGCCCCGGCAAGGAAAGGCCGGCGGCGGAACAACAGAAGGAAGAGGGGCAAGGAAGTGCTAGCAGTTGAGCAGTCCGGCAACGGAGGTGGCGCCAAGGAAGATAAGACTGGTGGCTCCGGCAAGGAGGCCCAGCCTGTGGCGGCCGCCGACAAGCAGGACAGCTCCGGCAAGCAGTATTGCAAGATCCACCGCACCAAGAGCCACGATCTCCAGAGCTGCAAGAAGGTTGAGCAGCTTGTTGAGCAGCAGAAAGCTGAGTACGAGCGGCGCGACAAGGAGAAGGCCCAGGAAGGTGCTGGAGGAGCCGGCAAGAAACGCCCCGGCCGGGGAGGATGCCGCGGCAAGGCCAAGCAGCGGCAAGGAGATAGGCCTCCCCGCGGCCGCGACAAGGATGAAGACGACGACGATGACGAGGACATGGATGATGACGAGGCCAATGAGCAGGAGTTTCAGAAAGCCACAGAGGTCTTGTGCATTGACGGCGGTGCTTCCCTGCATGCTTCACACCGCCAACTCAAGCAGTGGATGCGGGAAGTTAACGTAGCAGAACCGTCCATGGAGTCACGCAAGCCTCTGAGATGGTCCAGCACGCCTATCATCTTCGATATTGAGGATCACCCTGATCGCGTAACTGCGGTCGGGTGCTTGCCGATGTTGGTTTCACCAACTATCCGCAACCTCAAGGTCACGAAGATGCTAGTTGACGGCGGGCCCGGCTTGAACCTGATATCCTCCGCGGTCCTCCAGAAGCTCCAGATCCCTGACAGCGAGCTCGAAGATACCGGCGCGTTCCAAGGAATCAACCCGGGAAGGAGCAAGCCGAAGGGAAAGATCACGCTGCCGGTCACATTTGGCAGCGAGCTGAATTTCAGAACTGAGAGGGTCACTTTTGACGTGGCCGATGATGGGGTCATGTACCTAGGGTAGGGTCACGAACCTGGTCTAAGTACCTTACCCAAGGACACCCTTAGAAGAGGTCGCCTTCCAGTCGACCAACGAGGGACTCACTCGACTGACTTGAAGGACTCGACCATGAAGACTCACTCGACCACCAGGAGGTCAAGAGGCATTCCGCACTGCAACGGCCTGTAATCAAGTAGACTTTATGATAGTAAAGGCACTTTATGTGGGGCGTTACCAGTAACGCCCCAGACTTAACTCACCTTAAACCCTCTCCTACGTGGGCTGGCTGGGGTCCTGGCGCACTCTATATAAGCCACCCCCCTCCACAGGTAGCGGGGTTCGGACTTTGTAACTCATACACTCATAATCCACTCGACCGCCTCCGGGCTCCGAGACATAGGGCTATTACTTCTTCCGAGAAGGGCCTGAACTCGTACATCCCTTGTGTTTACAACCTCTCCATAGCTAGGACCTTGCCTCTCCATACCTACCCCCCACTCTACTGTCAGGCTTAGAACCACGACAGTTGGCGCCCACCGTGGGGCAGGTGTTTTAGCGATTTTGTGGAGAAGTTGCGATTCTTCCGAGTACTTTCATCATGGTGTCTGCTGGAGTTTTGGTCGGGGGTCAAGAGATCTGTCTCGACACTCTCACCTTCATCGCCGACGACTCCGCATGGCTCCAGGAGGCTCCACTCGACGTAGATGCGCTCCCCGTCCGCGGTGCGACGCATTTTCGCGCATGTGTCCGCGGCGTTCTGCTGCGGCAACCGTCGACCCAGTATCGGTCGGCTCCTCCATCGTCCACCCTCCCGGTATCCCGCCAGCGCAAGCGCTCGGGCAGGTCGAGGCTTCAGCGATGGGTGAGGCACGCGGTGGCTCGCCAATCGGCCACCACCCAAGTTGCGGCAATCGAGCCCGACGAATCTCTCTACGGCTTGTTCGATCTGTCGACTGGCTCCGTAGAGACTGCATCCGAGTGCGGTAGCAGTGATCCAGCGGCGGAAATCTTGATGGTCGACGGGCCTCGCAGTCCCCCTGGCTTCGCCCGTTATGATGGAGCAGGTGACGGAGGCGACCCAGCACGACGCCACGAAGAGTACCAGCCCGAGCCACTCGACTCTCTGCAAAGAGAGGAACTTCGCCGCAGGAACGTGGATGCCCTGCGTACTCCCATCGCAGGAGAAACCCCCGAGGCTCGTGCCTTGGAGGAGGCGCGTCTGGCCAATTTGGCTGAGCGCACTCGACTGGAGAACCTTCAGCGAGCACTCGACGAGCGCGCGCGGCAACGAGTTCCCGACACCAGTCGACGTCAACTCTTCCCGCCGACTCAGGTATATCGAACCCCAATTCAGAATTTAGCAGCTGCGACCCGTATAGCAGAGTCCATCCAGCCTTCGCAGTCGGAAGCTGGCAGAGGTTTGCTGCAGATCAGGGATCTGCTCCGGGCAGCAGGAGATCAGAATTCAGCCGTGTCTCAGTCGCGCAACAGAATTCACAGTCGATCCGTCACTGTGAATACGGTTCAGTCGGCTCACAGCCCCAGATCGCCTCCGCAGCGTGAAGGGCGCGAGAATCGGCGAGATCAATATGGCGACAGACTCGACCGAGATGATAGGCGTCGAGTGCCCAATTCCCCTCCGAGGGGTGGGTCTTACGCTCCTCGGCAGCCAGATGACAGGCGTCAGTACAGTACAGGGCGAAGGGTTCCAGTCGACCCCAGAGAACCAGGCTTCGACGCGCGATCCATTATCGTGCAAGGTTTGGTCGACCGGAACAGAGCCCATCGGGGCGGACTCGACAGAGATGCGCCCACAAGCAGTCGAATGCATATTTCTGGTCCTGAATGTTTCAGCAGAGCTATCAGAGCCGTAGTTATCCCTCCCAATTTCAGGTTGGCAACAGGAGTCAGCAAGTTCACTGGTGAGTCTAAGCCTGAAACTTGGCTTGAAGACTACCGAGTGGCAGTTCAGATTGGTGGTGGGAACGACGAGGTGGCCATGAAGCATTTGCCCCTCATGCTGGAAGGTTCTGCCAGGGCATGGTTGACTCAATTACCTCCTAGCAGCATTTACGCTTGGGAAGATCTGTCCCGAGTGTTCATCAGAACGTTTGAAGGGACTTGCAAGTGACCAGCTGGATTGACAGAGTTGCAAGTCTGCGTGCAGAAGGCTAATGAGACTCTCAGAGAGTATATTCAGAGGTGGATCACTTTGCACCACACTGTGGAGAATGTGTCTGATCATCAGGCAGTCTGCGCCTTCAAAGATGGCGTCAAGAACAGAGAACTGAGTTTGAAGTTTGGTCGAACCGGTGACATGACCTTGAGTCGGATGATGGAGATTGCTACCAAGTACGCCAACGGCGAAGAAGAAGACCGACTTCGAAGCGGCAAGCACAAGCCGAGCCAGTCGGAAAAAGGAAACACCAGTCGGAAACAGAAGCGGAAGGCCGAACCGGCAGCTCCTGGAGAGGCTCTGGCCATGACTCAAGGAAAGTTGAAGGGGAAACCAAAAGGATCCTGGAACCCGAAGAAGGTAAAGGATAAAGAAGGGAACGACGTAATGGATATGCCATGTCACATCCATACGAAGAAAGACGAAGAGGGGAATATCATCTACCCAAAGCACACCACTCGCCAATGTCGACTCCTGATCCAGCAGTTTCAGGGAAAACAATCTAAGGACAAGGAGAAGGAGTCGGACAAGGCCGAAGACAAGGAGGACAGTGAGGAAGGATATCCGCATATCAACTCCACTCTGATGATCTTTGCAGATGTGGAAAGCAGGAGTCGACTGAAAGTGATTAACCGAGAGGTGAACATGGTTGCCCCAGCAAAAGCAAATTATCTGAAATGGTCTCAAACACCCATCACATTCGACCAATCTGATCACCCGACTCATATTGCCACCCATGGGAGGCAAGCTTTGGTGGTCGATCCAGTTGTCGAAGGCACTCAACTGACAAAGGTGCTGATGGATGGTGGAAGCGGGCTGAACTTGTTGTATGCAGACACACTGAAAGGAATGGGCATTCCGATGTCCCGACTGAGCACTAGTAACATGAGCTTTCATGGAGTTATACCAGGGAAGAAGGCTGAGTCACTCGGCCAAATAGCTTTGGATGTGGTGTTTGGTGATTCGAAACATTTTCGCAAAGAAAAGTTGACGTTTGAGGTCGTGGATTTTCAGAGTGCATATCATGCCATTTTGGGGAGACCAGCTTACGCACGGTTCATGGCTCGACCATGCTACGTGTACCTCAAATTGAAGATGCCCGGCCCCAAAGGAGTGATCACTGTCACCGGTGATCGGAAAAAGGCAGAAGAGTGCTTTCAGAAGGGCTCCAAGATTGCCGATTCCCAGGTGACAGCGGTCGAGTTCGAAGAATACAAGCAAAACGCAGATCCGAGTGACTTGCTGCGATCAAAGAAACCCGCCACAGAGTCTGCATTCCAGTCGTCCGGTGAGACGAAGCCTGTTCACATTCACCCGACCGACCCCGATGCAGCTCCGACCCGCATCTCCACAACACTCGACCCAAAATAGGAAGAAGCGCTCATCCAGTTCCTCCGTGAGAACTGGGACATTTTTGCATGGAAGCCCGCTGACATGCCAGGTGTTCCCAGGGGACTGGCTGAGCACCGCCTAAGAGTCGACTCATCTGCAAAACCAGTCAAAGAGCATCTTCGGCGGTCCGCCGTCCAGAAGAGAAAAGCCATCGGTGAAGAAGTGGCTCGACTGTTGACGGCCGGATTTATCCGAGAGATATATCACTCCGAGTGGCTCGCTAATGTCGTCATGGTTCCTAAGAAGGACAAGTCGCTCCGAATGTGCATTGATTTCAAGCACATCAACCGGGCCTGCCCGAAAGATCATTTTCCTCTCCCTCGCATAGATCAAATTGTTGACTCGACCGCGGGATGCGAGAGGCTATCTTTTTTAGATGCCTACTCCAGGTACCACCAGATTCGTCTGTACGGACCCGACGAGGTAAAAACAGCCTTCATCACTCCATTCGGGTGCTTCTGCTATATCACCATGCCATTCGGCCTCAAGAATGCCGGAGCCACATTTATGCGAATGATTCAGAAGTGTCTACTCACTCAAATCAGTCGGAATGTGGAAGCATATATGGATGATATCGTTGTCAAGTCACGAAAAGGTTCCGACCTGCTCGCTGACCTCGCCGAAACGTTTGCCAACCTCAGAAGATATGATATCAAGCTCAATCCATCAAAGTGCACATTTGGAGTTCCTAGTGGCAAGTTACTCGGTTTTCTCGTTTCCGAACGGGGAATCGACGCTAACCCAGAGAAGATTGGCACTATTCTCCGAATGAAACGCCCTGTGCGAGTGCACGATGTCCAGAAGCTTACTGGATGCTTGGCCGCATTAAGTCGATTCATCTCACGACTCGGTGAAAAGGCATTACCTCTTTACCGACTGATGAAGAAGACAGACAAGTTCGAGTGGACTCCAGAAGCTGATGCAGCGTTTGCCGAGCTAAAAACTCTGCTCTCCACCCAGCCGGTGCTTGCTGCTCCAATCAGCAAAGAGCCTCTGTTGCTCTATATCGCAGCCACAGGACAAGTCGTCAGTACTGTGCTAACGGTCGAGCGGGCAGAAGAAGGAAAAGTTCTCAAAGTTCAGCGCCCAGTGTATTATTTGTCTGAAGTCTTGACTCCATCCAAACAGAGATATCCTCATTATCAGAAGCTTGTGTATGGAATATACATGACCACAAAGAAGGTTGCTCATTATTTCTCTGATCATTCCATCACAGTCGTCAGCGACGCTCCACTATCGGAGATTTTGCACAATAGAGATGCAACTGGTCGAGTGGCCAAATGGGCGATTGAACTTCTTCCCCTTGATATCAAGTTTGAGGCAAAGAAAGCCATTAAGTCCCAGGCAGTAGAAGATTTCCTCGCCGAGTGGATTGAACAACAGCAGCCGACTGAAGTTCACTCGGAGCATTGGACCATGTTCTTTGATGGCTCTAAGATGTTGAATGGTTCCGGTGCTGGGGTTGTCCTGGTTTCCCCCAGAGGAGATAAGCTTAGATATGTGCTCCAGATTCACTTTGATTCCTCCAACAATGAGGCAGAATATGAGGCCCTCTTATATGGGTTGCGCATGGCCATTTCACTCGGCGTCCGTCGCCTGATGGTCTATGGCGACTCGGATTTAGTGGTCAATCAGGTGATGAAAGAGTGGGACGTGAGAAGCCCAGCCATGACTGGATACTGCAGTGCAGTGAGGAAGCTGGAAAAGAAGTTCGAGGGGTTGGAGCTCCATCATATACCCCGACTGAAAAATCAAGCAACTGATGATCTAGCAAAGATAGGTTCCAAGAGAGAAGCCATTCCGAGTGGTGTGTTCTTGGAGCATATACACACTCCGTCAGTCAAAGAAGATCCTTTCACCGAAGAAACTCCACAGCCCAAGAGTGCCACAGATCCGACTGAAGTTGAAGTCCCAGCGGTGGTCAACTTGATCATGGAGGTTTTGGTGGTCATTCCCGACTGGACAGTTCCGTATGTCGCATATATCCTGAGAAAAGAGCTTCCGGAGGATGAGGAAGAGGCTCGACAGATCGTCCGTCGGTCTAAGGCCTTTACCGTAATCAAAGGACAATTGTACAGAGAAAGCGCGACTGGAGTTGGTCAGAAGTGCATAACACCAGAAGAAGGTCGACTCATCCTCAATGATATTCACTCGGGGACCTGTGGTCATCATGCGTCCTCTCGGACCATCGTGGCCAAAGCATACCGAGCCGGATTTTACTGGCCAAAGGCGAATGAGATGGCAAAAGAGATAGTGGATAAGTGCGAGGGATGTCAGTTCTACTCGAATATGTCGCACAAGCCTGCGTCGGCTCTGAAGACCATCCCACTCGTCTGGCCTTTCGCAGTGTGGGGATTGGACATGGTCGGTCTTTTGAGAACAGGACGAAGTGGCTTCACGCATGTACTGGTGGTAGTCGACAAGTTCACCAAGTGGATCGAGGCTAAACCAATCAAGAACCTTGACACCGGTACTGCTGTTAGCTTCATCAGGGAACTAATATTCAGATATGGAGTCCCGCACAGCATCATTACGGATAATGGGTCGAACTTTGACTCGGAGGAATTCAGAGATTTCTGCAACTCCCAAGGCACACGGGTCGACTACGCTTCAGTCGCCCATCCGCAGTCGAATGGACAAGCAGAGCGAGCTAATGGACTGATTCTTAAGGGATTGAAGCCTCGACTGATGCGTGATCTCAAACACGCAGCTGGAGCTTGGGTCGACGAACTTCCCTCAGTACTTTGGGGACTGCGGACCACACCTAATCGGTCGACCGGAAGAACTCCATTCTTCTTGGTCTACGGAGCTGAAGCAGTCTTGCCGAGTGATCTTCTCCACAATGCTCCTCGAGTTGAAATCTACAACGAAGCAGAGGCTGAACAAGCGCGGCAGGACGCAGTCGACCTTTTAGAAGAAGAAAGGGAGATGGCTCTGATCCGGTCGACCATCTACCAACAAGATTTGCGTCGTTTCCACGCCAGAAATGTGAGAGGTCGAGCCTTCCAGGAAGAGGATTTAGTTCTCTGAGTGGATCAGCACAAACCACACAAGCTTGCTCCTTCTTGGGAAGGCCCCTTCATCGTCACCAAGGTTCTCCACAACGGGGCGTACCGTCTTTACAACGTCGAGCATAATATCGACGAGCCCCGAGCTTGGAACGCGGAGCTACTCCGCCCATTTTACACTTAAGTTTTATCACTCGGATGAGTTGCAATAAAATACTTCTGTAGTTCATGGACCTCAAAATAATAGTGTCATAGTTCCTCCATAATTTCTGTCACTTTTTATTTTTGTCCAAATAAAATTCCCCCTCAGTGGGTGACTTAGCCGCGAATCCGTTTCGCCTAAGTTTGTAAAAATCCTACCGAGTGGTGAGCCAGACTCTCACTCGGAGGCTTAGCTGCGAATCCGTTTTGCCTAAGTTATCAAAATCCTACCGAGTCAAGAGCAAGCCTCTCACTCGGGGGCTTAGCTGCAGCCCTGTGCTCGCCTAAGTTGTCAAAAATCCCACCGAGTGGAGAGCAACCCTCTCACTCGGGGGCTTAGCTGTAGTCCAAGCACTCGCCTAAGTTATAAAAATCGTACCGAGTGAAGAGCAACCCTCTCACTCGGGGGCTTAGCTGCAGTCCAAGCACTCGCCTAAGTTATCAAAATCCTACCGAGTGGAGAGCAACCTTCTCACTCGGGGGCTTAGCTGCAGTCCAAGCACTCGCCTAAGTTATAAAAATCCTACCGAGTGAAGAGCA
>NC_041389.1:284767104-284793829 GCF_002162155.2 Triticum dicoccoides
CACTCGGGGGCTTAGCTGCAGTCCAAGCACTCGCCTAAGTTTGTAAAAATCCTACCGAGTGAAGAGCAACCCTCTCACTCGGGGGCTTAGCTGCAGTCGAAGCACTCGCCTAAGTTATCAAAATCCTACCGAGTGGTAAGCCAGACTTTCACTCGGAGGCTTAGCTGCAGCCCTATGCTCGCCTAAGTTATAAAAATCCTACCGAGTGAAGAGTAAACCTCTCACTCGGGGGCTTAGCTGCAGTCCAAGCACTCGCCTAAGTTATCAAATCCTACCGAGTGGTAAGCCAGGCTTCCACTCGGAGGCTTAGCCACAGCCCAGTGCTCGCCTAAGTGGACTAAAGAATAAGTCGATTGTAGTAAAGGCGCCTTGCTTTGAACCTGCAAAAGACATTTCGAGCCAAAGGCAATCGTATTCAAGCACCAAATTCAAGTTTGAATCGATATCTAAAGGAACCGAGAGTGCTCAGGCGTTAAGCCTGTTAAGGTTTATCGGTTACAATTCCACTCGGCATACCGAGGCAAATTTAAAGCGTCGAGCCAGAAGAAGTTTTTTACCCCTCCTGTGGAGGGCTGGAAGGAGCAACGAATTCATCAAGGTCAATTCCGTCGGCGATCCGAGTGGCAGCTGCAAGGAAAGTTTCCATAAAGGACATGAAGTCGTGCTTCTTGGTATTGGCCACCCGAAGAGCCGCCAGCTTCTCTTCCCGCGCATCTTTACAGTGGACTCGGGCCAGACACAGAGCAACATCTGCACCACACTGAGCCGAGGACTTCTTCCATTCCTGCACTCGACCAGGGATCGTGTTCAACCGGGCCATCAGCGACTCAAGGTCATTCTGAAGTGTCTCCTTAGGCCAGAGCGTCGAGTCGATGCGAGATGTGGCGTCCTTCAGCCTTGCGAGATAGTCCATGACAGCTGCAACACGAGATTCCAGTCGGAAAACATCCATGGCAACTTCATCGTTCACCGGAGAATTGACGGGGTCGAGGTTTGGCTCCAGCCGGCTAGTTTCTTCTTCAAAGTCTTGACAAAATTCTACAAGGATGATCACTAAGTCAAGGGGATGGTCGAATGAAAAAACCACAATTGGAAATGTTTGCCAAGCATAGAGGTTTACCTTCAAGCATAAGAAACAGCTTCTTGGCAAGACTACTCAGGAAGGCCTCCAGATCAGTTTTCTTCCCAGTCAATTTGCTGACTTGGTCGGTCAGGGCAGCTTTATCAGTTTTTAGTCGACTGATCTCCTTGTTGGCGATCCCAAGAGCAGCTTTCAGATTGGTATTGTCTTGTTCAAGCTTGGTGACTGAAGCTAACTTCTCGTCAGCAAGCTTGATCTTCTCAGCTAGTTCAAGGTCTTTCTTCTGTTGGGCCTCCCTTACCTTACCTGCAAGTTACAGCAAGATCAGATTTTGAAACAAGCAAAGGGAAAAGCAGTCGTCAAGGTCTCACCAAACATACCTTCGGTCTCCTCCTTTGCCTTCGTCAGCTTCTCTTGAACCAGCTTCAAGCTCAGCTCGAGTTGAGTGTGCTTGTTTTCCAGCTCAGAGTAGCGAGCCACAAGATCACAGGAGTTCTGCGAAGAACCAATCGACTAAATGTCAAATATAATTCACTTCCGAGTGAAAAAGGAAAAAACACACGCTTCTAAGACTACAGCCGAATACAAGCATTCGACCGTAGTCTCGGGGACTACACCCAGTGGGTGCACTCAGCGTGCCCCCACTAATTCTGTTGAAGACAAAGTCGACCAGTCGACCTCAAAAAAAAAGAGAGATGTATTCTTTAAGACTGTAATCAATTGCAAGCAGTCGACCACAGTCTCGGGGACTACACCCAGTGGGTGCACTCAGCGTGCCCCCACCGGTTTGTGAAATCCAGTCGACATAGTCGACTGACAGAAAGATTGACATCATAAAGCCTAAGGCCGACTGCCAGCAGTCGACCTTAGCCTTGGGGACTACACCCAGCTGGTGCACTCAGCGTGCCCCCGCTCACACGGAGTTTAATCGACACACCCAGTGGGTGACTACTATAAAGTCCGGGAAGGAAAAGTTTTTGGTAGCATATCCAACAGAACAAAAAGTGGTCGACTGACCTGAACATTGCTTTGAAGGGCAGAACTGGCGTCATAAGCTGCCTGGCTCGCATCCCGGATGGTCTTTAATTGCTCCATCATGATTCTCGCCTGGCGTATCGCTTCCTTCGCCGCGCCAGCTTGGTCCTCTGGGACGTGGTGCATCGTGAAGAGGGAGGGCTGCTGAGCACTCGTCAATGGATCTGCGAAGGACACCGTGTGTCGAGTGGTGTTCTCTTCCTCCGCAATCAGAATCTCAGGCGCCGTCACGTCCTGGGGCACCTTACTGGCGGACGCTTTCCTACTCCTCCTGCACTTCAGTGGTTCTTCATCCTCATCATCATCAGGGAGACCGATAATAGTATTGGGTGGAGCTACGGAGAAGAATCAGGATCAGAGATCGTGAGTCAGTCGACTAAGAACGGTGTTAAGAATATAGTACCTGGTTTCAAAGTTGCTGCGTCCTCCATCTCATGGTCATTAGCGCGGGCTGAGGTTTCAGAAGTAGCAGCACTGCAACTCCAAAGGATCAGCCGACTAACTTCAGCGTCGACCAGAGACAAAGTTCACACAAAATAAGAAGACTTAAGCAGAACGATTACCCTGATATGGTGGGGATGGACACCTTCATCTTCGGCAGGAGCTTGGTCGGCTTCGACAAGGCCGCCCTGGGCTGCTTCGGCGCCTTTTCAGTCGGCACCGGAGAGGTGGTCCGAGGGCGTTTGGTCGACTGGGCAACGGTCACAACCCCCTTGCCACGTTCAGTCGAAGGGTCGTGGACAAGCTTCGACCGCCTTTCTGAACGCGGTGGTACGACCTCCTCCTCCTCTTCTTCCTCGTCCTCAACGTCATCTTCATCACCGCCATCATCATCATCGTCGTCATCATCCTCTGCAATGTCCGAGTCCCATTCCTCCTCTCCCTGGCTCTCGCCCCCACTCGCCTCACCCTCCTCAGTCGGAGCTTGGGCCCCATTGGGCATCGAGTACAGCTCGGTGAGAGCCTAGCAGATATCGAGACAAGGATCAGTCGACCAGTCGGCAGGATAAACAGAAATGAATGCGACAAGAACACAGTGGAGAGCAGAGCAAACGTACCTTGTTTGGGTCGCTGTTGTGGTCGAGTGGAGGAATCCTTCTAGCTCCGCGTGGGTTGTCCTTGTTTCCGGTAACGGCTACCATCCATCTTTCCAGAGTGACATCGTCGACTGCTTCTGGATGGACTCGAGTCTCGTCTTTGGTCCCACAGTACAACCACATGCAGTGGCTCCGGAACTGAAGGGGCTGGATGCGACGCCTAAGGAAGACCTCCAGGAGATCCATGCCCGTCACTCCCTCCCGAACCAACTGCACCACGCGCTCCATCAACATCTTCACGTCAGCTTTCTCCTCCGGAATCAACTTCAGAGGGGAGGGCTTGTTCACTCCGTCCATGGTAAACGGAGGGAGTCCACTCGACTGCCCTGGCGTCGACTGGACCTGGCAGTAGAACCAAGTCGACTGCCAGCCTCTGACGGACTCGGGAAAGGTCATGGGCGGGAAGGTGCTCTTATTCCTCACCTGGATCCCCAGACCCCCACACATTTGGACAACTCGGGTTTTCTCATCACCTGGGCTCGCCTTCTTCACGGTCTGAGAGCGACACGTGAATATATGCTTGAACAAACCCCAGTGCGGTCGACAGCCCAGGAAACCCTCACACATGGACACGAACGCGGCAAGATAGGCAATAGAGTTTGGGGTAAAGTGGTGGAGCTGCGCTCCAAAGAAATCAAGAAGCCACAGAAGAAAACACTCGGCGGCAAGGAAAATCCACGATCAACATGGGTGGCCAAGAGCACACACTCACCCTCTTCTGGCTGGGGCTGCCACTCCTTCCCCGGAAGCCTTGCAGCTCCATGAGGGATCAAGCCCTCGTTGGCCATGTCGAGGAGGTCATTTTCTGTGATGGTCGACTGGATCCAGTCTCCTTGGACCCAGCCCTTCGGCAGGCGGGATCTGGACGAGGACCCGCCGCGGCTGGTGGATCTCCCCTTTGCCTTCTCCGACGCCGACGCCTTCTTCGCACGTTCCAGCGCCGCCGTCTTCTCCTTGGCCATGGTTGCCGGCGAGATGCGCGAAGGGAAGTTGTGCGGGGGCGAGAGCAAGCGCGCTGGGCGGGGACGAAGGGAGCAGAGAGAGAGAGAGAGAATGCTGAGGCGCAGCACAGAAATCCTCGCCGGACGCATTTATAAGGTCCCTTCCGAGTGGATGACAGGTGGGCCCGGTCGATCTAATCATATCCGGGAGAAGTTATGCAGACGGGATACGTGGCGAAGAAAGCGGCGCGGAGATCGAGGCGTCTATGTCCCGTCCCATCCGAACGCCGCGGCCCGCTCCACTTCGCGCGCGTCCCCAAATTTCGCATCCCGTGGAATCCGCGAACGGTAGATCAGTCTGTCAGACGCGGAGTTTCCCGCGATCCGTCGCTCGGGGATCGTCGAAGCCCGAAATATCACTCGATGAAAGAAGAGAATGAATCGAGTCGACTGAAGACAAGGTGCTCACCATCAACGAAGAGATTCTTTGGTCCAAAACAATGCACGACCAGAGCGGAAAGGTTAATCGGAAACGACATCAACTCCTTCCTCACTCGAAGCCTCGATCCATTCGGGGGCTAATGATGGGGTCATGTACCTAGGGTAGGGTCACGAACCTGGTCTAAGTACCTTACCGAAGGACACCCTTAGAAGAGGTCGCCTTCCAGTCGACCAATGAGGGACTCACTCGACTGACTTGAAGGACTCGACCATGAAGACTCACTCGACCACCAGGAGGTCAAGAGGCATTCCGCACTGCAACGGCCTGTAATCAAGTAGACTTTATGATAGTAAAGGCACTTTATGTGGGGCGTTACCAGTAACGCCCCAGACTTAACTCACCTTAAACCCTCTCCTACGTGGGCTGGCTGGGGTCCTGGCGCACTCTATATAAGCCACCCCCCTCCACAGGTAGCGGGGTTCGGACTTTGTAACTCATACACTCATAATCCACTCGACCGCCTCCGGGCTCCGAGACGTAGGGCTATTACTTCTTCCGAGAAGGGCCTGAACTCGTACATCCCTTGTGTTTACAACCTCTCCATAGCTAGGACCTTGCCTCTCCATACCTACCCCCCACTCTATTGTTAGGCTTGGAACCACGACAGCCGATATTCCATTACCCTACAATGGGATCCTCGGCCGTCCTGCGCTCGCCAAGTTCATGGCAGCCTCTCATTATGCCTACAACGTACTCAAGATGCCAGGCCCGATAAGCGTTATCTCTGTCCTTGGCGACAAGAAAGATGCCCTTATCTGCATCCACAAGATCTACCGGGATGCAATAGCCGCAGCCGATCACAAGTCACTTGCCGCTGAAGCTCCCGGGGGGAAGAGGAAGACCAAGTCCGGCAAGAGCTCTGATGCCCACTCCGGCAAGCGCACCTCCTCGGAGTGCTGCGCTACCGTCGAGGACGCACCATTGAGCTCCATCGGCAAGTACAAGAAGACGATGGCAGCTCCACCATAGACCAAGAAGGTGTCCGCCAAGGAGGACGGCACTGGTGGTACCTTCACCATCAGTGCCACGCTTGACCCTAAATAGGAAAGCGCGCTCGTTGCTTTCCTGCGGGCGAATGTCGACGTGTTTGCATGGCAACCGTCTGATATCCCCGGTGTTCCCAGGAAAGTGATTGAGCACCACCTAGCCGTTTGTCCTCATGCACGGCCCGTCAAGCAGAAAGTCAGGAAGCAAGCAGTGGAGCGCCAAGAGTTCATTGCGGAAGAAATCAAGAAGTTGGAAGCAGCACGCCTTGTCAGAGGAGTACTCCATCCCACGTGGTTGGCCAATCCTGTAGTCGTGCGCAAGGCTGATGGGAAATGGAGGCTTTGTATAGACTTCACTGATGTCAATAAAGCTTGATCCAAAGATCCATTTCCCTTGCCACGCATTGACCAGATTGTTGACTCCACAGCCGGATGTGATTTGCTTTCATTTCTTGACGCATATTCAGGATACCATCAGATCTTCATGGCAGAAGAGGATGAGGAGAAAACCGCATTCATCACCCCATGTGGCACATACTGTTTCATACGGATGCCCTTCGGGTTGAAGAATGTTGGTTCAACGTTTGCAAGGGTAGTCCATGTCGCTTTTGAGCCACAGATACACAGAAATGTGGAAGCCTACATGGATGATATAGTGGTCAAGAGCAAAGACAAAGCTACCCTGATCCAAGATTTAGAAGAAACTTTTGCAAATCTGTGCAAGACCAACCTCAAGCTCAACCCCGAGAAGTGCGTGTTTGGAGTCCCTTCCGGCAAGCTTCTCGGGTTCTTTGTATCTCAGCGGGGAATTGAAGCCAACCCCGACAAGATCAAGGCCATCGAGCAAATTGAAGCACCGAAGCGCGTCAAGGATGTGCGAAGGCTTGCCGGTTGCGTGGCTGCTCTCAGCAGGTTTATCTCTAAGTCTGCTGAGCGCGCCCTGCCGTTTTTCAAAATATTGAAAAAGGCAGGTCCAATGAAATGGACTCCGGAAGCGGAGGCTGCGCTGCAGGACTTGAAGAGGTACCTGTCCTCCACTCCAATACTTGTCGCACCTAAGCCACAAGAGAAGTTGCTGCTGTATCTAGCAGCAACCAATCAAGTGGTTAGTGATGTGCTAGTAGCAGAGAGGGAGGCAGACGATGAGACAGCAACCGCGGCAAGCGAGTCCAGCGACAAGTAGGGGGCTTTGCCGACAAGCTCGAGTCCCGACAAAGATGGATCTGCGTAGGCATGCAAGGAGGTGCAGAAGAAAATGGTGCAGCGCCCAGTTTACTTTGTCAGCTCCCTTCTCCAGGGGGCTAGGTCAAGGTACTCTGGTGTGTAGAAGTTGCTTTTCGGCCTTCTCATGGCCTCGAGAAAGCTGCACCATTACTTCCAGGCACATGAGATCACAGTTGTCACTCGCTTTCCGCTGAAGAGGATACTGCAGAATCCAGAAGCAACAGGCAGGATTGTCGAGTGGGCGCTGGAACTGTCAAGCTATGGCCTCAAGTTTGAGAGTACTTCAAATATACAAAGCAGGGCATTGGCAGAATTCATAGCAGAGTGGACGCCAACACCAGACGAAGAAATTCCAGAAACGAGCATCCCTGTCAAGGAGGCAAGCAAAGAGTGGCTAATGTACTTTGATGGTGCCTTCGCGCTGCAAGGCGCCGGTGCTGGCGTGCTGCTTATCGCACCCACCGGAGAGCACCTCAAGTACGTAGTCCAGATGCACTTTCCCAAGGAGCAAGCAACGAACAATACTGCAGAGTATGAGGGTTTGCTTGCCGGCCTCAGAATCGCAGCAGACCTTGGGATCAAGAAGCTCATTACCAGGGGAGACTCGCAGCTTGTCGTCCGCCAAGTAAACAAGAACTACCAGAGTCCGTTGATGGAAGCCTATGTTGATGAAGTGAGGAAGCTAGAAGAGCACTTTGACGGCCTACAAATGGAGCATGTTCCACGAGCTCAGAATGACATTGCTGATGGCCTGTCGAAGTGCGCTGCATTAAAGTTGCCTGTGGAACCAGGGATCTTTGTGCTCAAGCTGACTCAACCATCCGTGACACCGTCAACTGGACAGAGCAAGAAGAGGAAGTTGGTTTCTGGTGACTACTTTCCGGCAGAGCTTCCCGAAGCCGCCGCCAAGAAGGTCCCCAAAATCGACGCCAAGAATGCTGAGGAGCAGTCTGCTCCGGCAAGCCTTATGGTTTGTTCCGTTGAAGCAGACGCTCCCGACAAGTTTTGCTCCGGCAAGCTTGCCGGGGAGCATCGCGCTCCGGCCGAGCCGCAGGTTTTTGCCGTGGAAGCGGATGTTCCCGCAGCAACAGATATGCCTTTAGTCCTTATTGTCGAGCCGCAAGCTCCAGCATGGGCGCAGCAGATTGTTCATTTCCTTCAGACAGGAGAGCTTCCCGAAGAGCAAGAAGAAGCGGAAAGAGTAGCCCGGCAGTCAAGTATGTACAAGTTTGTCGATAGCACACTGTACAGAATAAGACTCAACGGTGTGAAATTGAAGTGCATTTGCCGGGAAGATGGACAACAGCTGTTGGCAGAGATACATGGAGGCATGTGTGGTCACCACATTGGCGCGAGAGCACTTGTTGGCAAAGCATTCGGGCAAGGTTTCTTCTGGCTGACAGCCCTCCAAGATGCAACTGCACAAGTAACCAAGTGTGAAGCGTGCCAGTTCCATTCCAAACAGATACACCAGCCAGCTCAAGCTCTCCAGACGATCCCTTTATCCTGGCCATTTTCTGTCTGGGGGCTCGACATTCTCGGCCCCTTCCCCCGAGCTGTCGGGGGCTTTGAGTTCTTGTACGTTGCAATAGACAAGTTCACAAAGTGGCCGGAAGTGGAACCAGTGAGGAAGGTGACAGCACAGTCAGCAGTCAAGTTCTTCAGGTCGATTGTTTGCCGTTTCGGGATTCCTAATAGGATTATCACTGACAACGACACGCAATTTACGAGCCGCACCTTCATGCAGTATGTCCAAGATCTTGGCGCCAAGGTCTGCTTCGCTGCTGTTGCTCATTCGAGAAGCAACGGTCAAGCAGAGAGGGCAAATGCTGAAGTGCTGCGGGGCCTCAAGACCAGAACTTTCGATAGGCTGCACAAGTGCGGAAGAAACTGGATCGAGGAGCTGCCAGTGGTTCTTTGGTCGATCAGGACGACGCCAAATCGATCCACTGGCCAGACACCTTTCTCTCTAGTCTATGGAGCAGAGGCAGTTCTCCCCACGGAACTCGTATACGGGTCACCTCGAGTGCTCGCTTATGATGAGCTCGAGCAAGAGCAGCTGCGACAAGATGACTCGCTGCTCCTTGAGGAAGACCGTCTTCAGGCTGCTGTGCGAGCCGCTCGCTACCAGCAAGCTTTGCGTCGCTACCATAGCCGCAAAGTTAAAGCCAGAAGCTTCGAGGAAGGCGACCTTGTTCTTCGGCGTGTTCAGTCCGCCAAGAATTCCAACAAGTTGACGCCGAAGTGGGAAGGCCCTTATCGGGTGAAACGAGTCACTAGGCCCGGCGCTGTCCGCCTTGAGACCGAAGATGGCATTCCGGTGAGCAACTCCTGGAACATTGAACATCTTCGTAAGTTTTACCCATAGGGCGCGGTTGCCGGAAGCTTTTCCGGCAACCACCTTTTGTACAAGTCTTGCCGCTGTTGCATGTAATCCTTTGTACAAAGCCGGGCGCAGACCTCGTGCATAAATAAAGCTCATGTGCTTCGCACATCTTGTCAATTTCATGCTTTTTCTCTTTTTCGCATGTATCATCTGACACTTTGTGCAGCACCAGACTCCGGTAAGCAATAACGAGCCGTAAGGCTCCATACCATTACTTTATTTTTCTGTCCCTTTCTCAAAGGAAGGAAGATTCCCTCGCCCACAAGATTTGCCGAGGGGGAGGGGGGAGGAGAAGATAATGGAGTGGACCGGGCCGTTCAAGAAAGTTTCACCTTGCCAGGAAGCGAACAACAGAAAAGCTAAGTTGCCAAAGTTTGAGCAATCAGTTTTTAAAAATTTAAGTTATTTTCCTTGAACGACCGCGCTTTGTAAGGAAAACCTGTGCGTGAAGGAACCTTCTCGTAGCTAGTTGCGCCCTTACTTTGTTTCGAGTCCGCTCAACAACTTAAGAGAGCTGCGACTAGTTGCGACAAGGTTGCTTGTCGGTAGCTACCCCGCCAGCAGGCTGCTGAAGTTCCGCACTCGGCGCTCGCGGCAAGGGTGCCTGCGCCAGCAAGTTTCCCTAGAAAGCGTAGGGCAGAAACATACAAAGCCAAGAGTCGAGTAAAGGAAGTAACACAGCAATTATTACCTAAGATAGAGTTATATTACAAAAGTAACTTGTCGCGCCTCTAATAAAGTGTTCCCATGACATGACTGGCAGCGGCAAGAAAAGAAGAAAACGGACGGCCTAATCTACGCGACCGCCGTCAACCCTTTTGACCTCGTTCACCCTGACACAATGGGTGCGACAAGGGCCTTGAGTGCGTCAAGATCAGCATCCGCCGGCAGCCTCTTGAGGACGTTGGTGAGGTTGAGGCCTGGGTTGCGGAAGGCCACCTTCACCAGCACCTTCTCCAGAACTCCGGCACAAATCGTGCGCGACTCGTCGGCCAGCTGCTTTGGGATCCTTTCCCGGAGTTGCTAGAGGGCCGTCGCCACGCCTTTGAAGAACATAGTGAGCTTGACGCTAGGTTGGAGGTTCTCTTCGGAGGAGTATCCGAAGCCCTCCACCCCCAGTTGCACCAGCTCCTCTTTGATGACTGCAGCAATGTTCACGAGGCCCTCCGTCCAGAGCTCCACGGTATCTCTGAGGAGATTCTGGGTTTCGGCGGCCCTCGCCAGCAGCGCCACATTGGCCTTGATATCCTTCTTCAAGTCCGCCTCCCGTTTCTTGGCGCCGTTCAGCGTCTCCGTCAAGGTGGCCAGCTTTAGCTCCAGATCGGCGTTGGAGTCCTTGACGGCGCTCAGCTCCTTGCCCTTCTCGGCAAGTTGGCCCTGCAAATCACCGTGGGCAAGGGCGTCCTTATCGCGCTCCAGCTTGAGCGCGGCAAGCTCTTCGCCACCCGCCTTCAGATCAGCCTCCAACTGCGCCACCTTTACCTCCAATTCCTTCTTGGCGGTCTCGGCAGCCGCAGCCGCATCCTTTGCTTCTTGGAGCGACCCGCCAAGTGCCTGTTCGTGTGCGGCAAGCTCCTCCTCGTGGCTGTCGAGGTTCACTTTCCGTTGAGCCAGCTTGCCTTCTCGCGCATACAGCTTCTCGCCGGTGAGCCGCTGCTGCTCTTCAGCTTCGGCCTTCTCGAGGAGGAAGGCCTTCCGCTCCTCTGCAAGCTGCTCCCGCTCCTCCGCCAAGGCCCGGAGAGCTTCCTGGAGAAGACCCTGGAGCTCCTCCGCGCGCTTCTCTATGTCCACGCTCGCCTTCACGACGAGCGCTTCCCGGGACTCCAGCTTGGCTTGGCGGGCGCGATAGAGCGCCAGCAGCCTCCGCAACAGCCGTTCCTCCTCAGGCTCGTGGCTGCTGCTTCCCGGCACGTCAACGACCGACAACCTGGCGGAGGCGAGCACCTCCCCATCCAGAGCTTCTCCTTCCACCGGCGCCCTGGAGCTTGACACCCAGGGGAGCTTGATGAAGATGCCCTCGCCGGCCTTCAGGTAGGCGCCGGGCTGGGACTCCTCGGAGCCTGGCGATGCGGCAGCGGCGAATGGATCGGCGGTCGGTGTAGCGCCTGGCGCTCCTGCGGCCTCAGGGCCGTCAGTGCGATCGCCAGATCCCTCGCCAGCTTCCTCGGCGGCAGCCTTGGCGGCCTCTTCGCCGGCGGGCACATCAGCACCGGCTCCTTCTTCGGTGGCCGTGGCATCATCAGTGTTGCCGCGCATGTTCTCCTCGCCGCCCGTTTCGATCTCCATCGGATCCGCGGAGGGTGGATCTGACGACCGGAGAAGAAGGAGAAATCAAACAAGCACTTGAGAAGAAAAATCAGCAGAAGAACACAAGGAAAGTTTCGGGCAAGAAGGACTACCTGTGCTGGGATCTGCTGTCATGGGCTCCACCACCGGGGGATCGTTGGCGCTGTCCCTTGCCGGAGACTCCTGCCTTGCCGGAGACTCCTCCCTTGCCGGAGAACGCTTCCTTGCCGGGGAGTCCGCCCTTGGCGGCGTAGTCGAAGCAAACGACGAGTCGGAGGTGATCACCACGCCCTCCTGATGAAGCTGTTCTGCTCCTGCACAAACAAACCAGCGATTAGATGTCAACAAAGGAAAAGAGCGACCGCGCGCGCCCAGAAGCAGAAAGTAAACCATGTACTTACGTTGGGGGCTGCGCTGGGGGCTGCTCTGCGGAGTAGTGGCCGGATCCGGCAAGGTGGCCTCGGGTGCGCCTCCTGCCGTCGCAGTGGGCTCGTCCTCGATGGTAACCACCGAAGCCTTGGCCCTCTTTGCCGCCCTCTGGGCCAGAGTCCTGAAAAGGGAGAGTCTAGGGTGGATCAGATCAGATGCAAGAGAAGAATAGCAAGTTGAAGAACTACAAGAATAACAAGGGAATCTTACTCTTCTTCTTCCCCCTCGTCGGAGCTGAGCGAAGAGAGGTCGAAGTTCGGCCCACCTCCGGCGCGACGAGGTGGAGGAGTGGGATCCCTTGGCCGCTTGGCGGGGACCGCGGCGGCGGCCCGAGACGACCCCGATCCAGTTGCCACCGCGGCAGGAGGCGCTCCCGCGGCAACCGTACTTGCCGCGGCGGAGCGCGTCGCACGGCGCTGGGCTGTTGGCCCACTTGCCGTCCTGCTGCGTCCCCGGCACTGTGGTGGCGCCTTCTTGGCTGCGCTAGGGGCTGCACTGCGGGCCCTGCTCGCGGCAAGCTCCTCGGAGATGGCGGACTGCTCGCACCCTCGGTGGGCTCGCTCGACTCGGCGTCAGGCGCGGCGAGCTCTTCTTCGTCTTCGGGCCACTCCCGTTTGGCAAGGCTCGTCGCCAATGCCGTGTCTGCTTCCTCCACTGTGAACCCGAATTCACCCGCGGCTGCGGCTGCCGCCGCCTCCTCCGCCCTGGTGGCGATGCGTTCCATCTCTTGATCGGTGGTGTCGCGGGTGAGGAGCTTCTTTTCGTCAGCATTGACCACCACTTCCACTAGGCCGTCGAAGAACTGCTGCACGACCTCGTCGGCAGGTTCTTGCCAAGTTGGAATGATCCCGTGCGAATAGCACAATGGCATCATCGCGCAAATGCGGTCGCGCGAGGAGTTGTTGCACAGAGGAACGACGCCTGCCGGCAACCTAAACCACTCGGGATGCTGTGGGTCGTGCTTGAATGTCTCCTTGAGTATCCCGTCCAACTCTAGGACGGTGAAATTGAAATTGAGGCCCGGGCGCAACCTCATGATATCTGCCGGGCCTCCAAATTCCCAGGCGGGTCTCCCCCTCGCCTGCAGAGGGGCGATGCGGCGGCGAAGGAAATCTGCGCCGACAGCGCCTACAGTCAGCCCGGCAAGCCTGAGACGCAAGATCCGGGTGGTGGCGATCTTCAGCTTGTCGTCGTCCACGGACAGGGCGCTCCAATCATTGCCACGCACTGCTGGGGTTTGGCGCAGGGCGGTGAACGGCTGCGGGTTCTCCTCTACAACCTAGCACCAATCTGCTCTCCACTCATCCCATTTGCTGCGGAGCTCCCCCTCCAGATAGGTCTCCTTCTTGCCGGCTCGCGAGATCCAGGCGATCCCACCGGCAAGAGTTTCCCCTCTCTCGACACGAGGCATAAAAAAGTGGCGGAAGAGAGCTACGTTGGGGTGGACTCCGACAAAGTTTTCGCATAGATGGGCGAAAACTGCCATGGTCAAGACGGTGTTGGGGGTGAAATCAAGGAGGCGGAACCCGTAGGTTTTCATGAGAAGAAATCAGAGAAGGGCGGGCAGAGCCCACAGTAGAAGAACAAGGCAAAGAAAGGGTACCCGCCAACTGGAGCTTCTTGCGAGGCGACGGTGGAGAGCACCTTCGTGCGCGGATGCGCTCGCGTCTCCGTCGCCCAGAAGAGATAATACCACTCCCTCAGCTCCTTTGCGGTGAGCTCGGGGGGAAAGTAGCCCGCTCCTTCCGCAGCGCCTCGAGCCACTGCGCTTCGGTTGACTTCACAGCCTTCGCAGCCGCAGTCTTCGCGGCCTTCCCCTTCGCGGCTTTCAGAGCCATGGCGGAGGCGGTGGGGGAGATCGACGGCACAGGTGGTGGCGGCGGCGACGGGGGCGGAGCGCTGCTCTCTGTCGACTTTGGAAGCAGAGGGGAGCGGCGGAGATTTCCGAGATTACAACAGCAAAATGGCGAAGGCGGGGGAACTGCCCCTGTTTCCCCTGCTTATAAAGAGGAGGAGGCGAACGTTGCGCTTTTTCCGAATAAAGAATACCCCACGATCTCTCTCGCGACGCCGCAATCAACGCGTGCCGTTCGGGGAGGACGCGGTGGATGGGGAGTAGGAAACGGCAAGACCAGGCCACGTGTGCCCGTGCCCTGTTTTGGGCCTGGCCCAACAGCGCTCGGCACCGTGTGTGGCCCAGGCCCGGGGGCTCCTGTCGGTGTACTAGAGTAGGGGTACCCTAGTATCCCGAACTTGTGCACGGGCAGTTGCAGCACCCCGCGGCAGGGCTCGCCAGGTCACCGCCAAGATCCTCCGTGGCTCTTCAGAAGACAAGACCCCGGCAAGAGGAGCTTGCCGGGAAGCCATTCAAGGACAAAGTATTCAACCCGAGAAGACAAGGCCCCGGCAAGAGGAGCTTGCCGGGAAGGCCAACCAAGGCATCTCAAGAACGCTTGCCGCCACGCGCCATGCGTCCCGGCAAGGCACGGTGAGCGACAAGTTCCCGGGCCCGGCAAGATAGCGCCCGCAGCAAGATACTTGCCGCGGCAAGCGGTCGCTCCGCACCCAGGCTCCAGCACACCCACCAACGTGTCGCCCTGGGACCCTTCCAGGCGCGCGTGGCGGGAGGCTGTGCAGCCAGCGGTGCATGGTGGCCAGCGGCGCTGACAAGAAGGCCATCGTGGCGATCGGTGGCGCCCCTGACGGTCTCTTCTCACACTGTTTAGATGACACAGACGGGCATTTAATGCCCTTGTCCCCTGCCATCAGGGTTAGGTAGGATACGCTGTGGCTACAGTAGAGGTAGCTGTACCTACCACATTCTTTTTCCATTTTTACCCCTCTAGTCTACGTTGCCACCTGTCGGTGACCCCTTGAACATATAAAAGGAGGCCCATGCGCAACGTAGAAGGGGTTCGGCTCATTCGAAACACCAAGAACACTCTCACGCTCGGTCTGGAAGCGCTCATCGCTCCTGAGCAAGAACTCAATACAATCCAACAAGCAGTAGTAGGAGTGTTATCTCTCCGGAGAGCTCCGAAGCTGGGTAAACTGCTCGTGTGTACTGCCTCGATCCGCTCTTCGTGCGGCCTCCGCCCCCCTCCGAACCGAAAGGGGCTCGGTCCCCATAGGTGTTGTGGATTAGTTTCCCCAACATCATTGAAGGGCATTTATGTCTTATCATGTCAGGCTAATCCCTAGGCTATAAATAGCCGCCCCCTACAACCACTAGCTGGTTGGCTGCTCCAAGAGAAACTTAACACTTGTCATTTGAGAGAAACCCATCCCCCGAGGACTTTGAGCGAAAATCATCAAGTGAGGAAAACCCAAAACCAAACCCCTACAAACCCAAAGTGATTGAGCATCACTGAAGAAATTGATCTTGCGTGGATCCGACGCTTGTTACCTTTGAAGACTGTGCTTCTTCCAGACGGTTAGGCGTCAAGGTCTAGAGCATCCAAGAGGAATTGTGGATCGCCGAGTGACCAAGTCTGTGCAGGTTTGGAAGTCACCTGAAGACTTACGAGGAGTGATTGGCCGAGGCCTGCATGGTCTTAGTTCAAGGAGAATACGGTGAGGACTGGTTGTACTGAGTTGCGGCTCAGTGACTGGGTGTCCGGGACTGCATGTCCTCGAGTTTAAGTACTCAGCCGCTCCAACCAGACGTACAACTGAGACAGCAGTTGGAACTGGTCTACCAAATCATTGTCTTCACCAACCTAACTGGTTCTATTTCCTCAACCCTTTCATTTCCTCATTACTGTGGTGAGTGTTGTTCATATCTGTGTTTGAAGACTTTGACTGAAGACTTTCTCAATTTCATCAGTTCAATTTCTTCAGTCTGTTTGTCTTCATCTTGTGTTATCCTGTGATTACGCTTTCTGTACTCTGTGCTAGTCTTCATTTCATCATCATGACCATGCTTGTATTCTGTTATGCTTACTTCTGAGTACTTATTCCGCTGCTAGTAGTTCTTCACTAAGGAATTTCCTCACCGGCAAATTCCTCACTAAAGAATTCATAAAAATCGCCTATTCACCCCCCTCTAGTCGATATAACGCACTTTCACATTGTAACCATGTGTCGTTCACCCTGACATAGTGCCCAAAGCCGGATAATCATGGATGCACCAAATTATAACAGCACGCAGAAAGAAATCAGCTGGTGGGCTGCTATATAGGTCTCGAGTGAGAACACCCCTCCATAGCTGTTGAAGTTCCTCCACAAGATGCTCCATGAACAAATCAAAATCCTTTCTAGGACTTTTTGGACCTGGGATGAGCAAGGCCATCATGTAGTTTGATTCTTTGGTGCAGACATTTGGAGGCATGTTGTAAGGGATAACAAGCACTGGCCACATGCTATATGTGGCACTCTGGTGGCCAAATGGGTTAAATCCATCTGAAGCTAAGCCAAATCTAATGTTTCTCGGGTCAGCAGCAAACTTTTTGTGTTTATCATTGAAGCTTTTCCACTCACTACCATGAGATGGATGGCTCATTACATTCTGATCTCTGTACTCCTGGTTGCTAGAATGCCACAGTACATCCTCTCTTGTTTCAGCATCATGAAACAACCTCTCCAATCTTGGTGTAATTGGAAAATGTCTCGGAACATTATGAGGAATCCTCTTCATATCATCACCATCCTTCCATCTTGATGATTTGCATTTCGGGCATTCACTTAAGTTGGCATAATCCTTCTGGAACAGAACACAATTATTCTTACAAACATGGATCATATCATATCCAATTCCAACTGCACGAAGGAAATTCTTCATTTTACTGTAGGTGTGTGGCAGCTCAGACGCATCTGGGAAAGATTTGCGGAAAGCAGCCAACATCGCATCGAATGATTTGTTGGTCATCCGCTCATATGTCTTCACCTGAAGAAAGGTGACCATAGTTGAGAATACTGCCAGCTTTTTCCTGGGGTGATAGCCACGTTGCATTGTTCCAACATGCGGGCCCACCATTGTTCACGGAATGCACGAGCATTTCGTAGCATTGTTTCAATGTTGGTCAAACTCACTGGCTCCGCCGCCACCACCTCCTCCTCCTCTTCCACCTGAGCATCAGGCAGATCAAGATGGTGATCTGCTGCTTCCACGTAGTCAATAACATTGACATTGACAGTTTCACCATGATGAACCCACCTAGTATATGTGACCGACATCCCATACAACTGTAGATGATTTTGCACAGTTGACTGAGATCTTGTAACTGAATTCATACAACTGCTACACGGGCAGAGCACATCTGATTTCGAACCATCATACTCAGCTCTGATAAAGTTCATGAAGTTTTCAACCCCCTCAACATATGCAGCGGAGAATCTTTGAGCAGAAGTTATCCAAGTCCTTTCCATCTGTTAGACATACAAATTAGTTCTTCTACTAGATATTACAGGAAAAACATATATGCTTTTTTATGAAGTCCAGAAAAAAAATACCTAGGTCGATGTCTAAAGCTATGGCAAGATATTTGGACGAGCAGATCTAAGTAATGAAATATATGTAAAGCTAATTCAGCAAACAGATTTGAGTTCTAAATTATGGCAGGCTGTTTCAGCAGTCAATGAGGCCGAGCACACAGCCATCAAATTATCGAAGGCCATCGCAGCTGTCGGCGTTCTAGGAATGGGGGTACCCAGACTTGCCTGCCTGCGGCCTGCGGCGTGGCTCAAGAAGTGGCCCAGTACGGCCCACCTTCATCAACACATGCTCAAGACCCTCGTGGGGAAGGATGACAGGAGGCTTCCTTAGGCACGGCCTCATCAGGCTGGCTCACGAGGAGGCGGAGAGATCAAGGCGGGGTACCTCACGAGGTGCTCGTGACGCAAGCCACGACGACCAAGGCCAGGCGGGCGCCAGGCGGGCGCCGGCCTGCGCAGAGTCCTTGTTTCCCCTTCGGTGTAAAGGGGGCAAGCGTAGGCAAGGGTATCAAGCAAAGGCAACCATTTCGGTGCAACAAGACCAAGACCAGCAGGACGGCAGAACGGAGGTCATCATGGAGCCCAAGCCAGCGTCATCGTCAGGGTCTTTGGCAGGCGAGGACCGACTTTAGTCAGGATAAGTGTACTAGATGTTCCCCTTCGAAGTGGCCAATTGTTGGCGCCCTTCCCGCTCAATATTTGGGTAGAGGCCCGGGGCCTTCGCCTATAAATAGGACTAGCCACCATAGTATAGAGGCATCTCGAATCGACCCCTCCGAAGGGACAACACCACCACAAGAACAGACCCTCGTGAGGCTGTTCTTCCTTTGTACTGTTCATCATTCGCCCCAGAGGCAATCCACACACCACACACTGGAGTAGGGTATTACACCACAATGGTGGCCTGAACCAGTATAAATCTCGTGTCCTTTGAGTTGTTCTTCGTGTAGTTTAGATCCTAGCGAGGCGGTGATACATTAGTAGGCTGGGGCGTGATCTCCGCGTGCACCCCAGTGTTCGAACCTCAAGGGTCTGCCGGAACCCGAAATTCGACATTTGGCGCGCCAGGTAGGGGTGCACCAGAGCTCTCCCTTCCATCAAATCGTCCTCCATCAACAATGCGCTCCGCCCTCATGATGGCCAACGCACCGCCCGCTCCGGCTGTCGACGCCGGCGCGGGAACCAGGGGGCTTCAAGCCCTGGCCCCCGCCTTGCGACAGGTGCAATGGCCGAACAAGTTCAAGCCGGACATGCCGTCGCGCTACGACGGCGCGGCCGATCCGCTGGCCTTCCTGCTAGCATATGAAGAAGCCGTCCTCAAGGCCAGAGGCGATGACAGGGTCATGGCTAACTGGCTGCGCATGGCCCTCACCGGCGTCCCGTGCATGTGGCTACTCCACCTGTCGGCGGCTTCTGTGGCCTCCTGGGAGGAGTTGTGCAGCCTCTTCATCGCCCATCATGCTGCGCCGGCACCCCTAGTCGTTGCAGCCCTCCTGGGCGGATCGCAGGCACCACCTTCAGGCCACCACATCAAGCCATTCGTCCGCCAGATCGGCGCCGCTTTTGTGCCGCATGGGGCGCCTCCGGGTTGGGCGGTACCTAAAGCCGATCTGGCCTTCAGCTCAGATGATCACCCCTCCAACTCGGCCTGCTCAGGCGCGCTCCCAATGTTGTGCACCCCCACCATCTGCAACATGGCGGTCACCAAGACCCTAATCGACGGTGGCGCTGGCCTCAGTCTGCTCTCAGTGAAGGCCTTTAGCCTTCTCCACATACCGCTGGAACGGCTGCGGCCCAGCAGGCCCTTCTTGGGTGTCAAAGGTAACTGCGTCGGCTCCCTGGGGCAGATCCGCCTTCCGGTGACCTTCGGCACCTATGACAACTTCTGCAGGGAGCTAATCGACTTCAACATCGCCCCCATCGGCCTCCCATACAATGCCATCCTTGGCTACCCGGCGCTAGCCCGGTTCTTGGCCGCAACTCACCCGGCATACAACCTCATGAAGATGCCCGGGAGTAGCGGCGTCCTCACCGTGTCTGGGGACACCGGGGACGCGTTGCAAGCGCTCAAGCTCGCTTTCAAGGCTGCGGCAGCGGCGCAGCCCGCAGACTCAGACGCCTCTGAACCCAAGGGGACTGCACCGGCCAAGAAGCAGCTATTCACTCAGGACAAGGCGGAAACCAAGCAGGTATTGGTTGACGAGGACGGATCCACCAATGCCACCTTCACCATAGGTGCCAACCTCGAGCCCGAGCAGGAGGAGGCCTTGGTAAAATTCCTGCGCGCGAACAAGAAGGTATTCACGTGGGAACCTGGTCAGCTAGCAGGGGTCC
The DNA here is from genome assembly GCF_002162155.2 of Triticum dicoccoides. Classification (NCBI taxonomy): domain Eukaryota; kingdom Viridiplantae; phylum Streptophyta; class Magnoliopsida; order Poales; family Poaceae; genus Triticum; species Triticum dicoccoides. Next base: position 284,786,839 of record NC_041389.1, read on the forward strand.
CGAGGGGCGTAATCGAGCATCACCTCAATGTGTGCCCCAATGTGCGACCGGTGAAGCAGAAGGCGAGGCGGCAGTCCACTGAGAAGCAAGCTTTCATCGTCCAAGAGACCCGCAAGTAGGAGGCGGCCTGGGTCATTCGCGAGGTCCGCTACCCAGATTGGCTGGCTAACAGGGTGGTCGTACCGAAGAAGGGGGGAAAGGAACGCATGTGTGTCGACTTCACCAACCTCAAAAAGGCTTTCCCGCAGGATCCGTTCCCGCTCCCTCGCATCAACCAGATCGTCGATTCCACCGCCGAGTGCGACTTGTTGTGCTTCCTGGATGCCTTCTCCGGCTACCGCCAGATCAAGATGGCAGTAGAAGATGTGGAGAAGATGGCCTTCCTGACCCCGTGCGGGGTGTACTGCTATACGTGCATGCCATTCGGGTTGCGCAATGCCGGTGCAACCTTTCAGTGGCTAATGCACATCACCTTGGGTCGGCAGCTCGGGAGGAATGCTGAGGCTTATGTTGATGACATTGTGGTGAAGTCTCGGGAGGCAAAAACCCTGATACAGGACTTGGAGGAAACCTTCGCGAGCCTTAACGAAGTGGACCTGCGGCTCAACCCGGAGAAGTGTGTGTTTGGAGTCCCCTCGGGCAAGCTCCTGGGTTTCCTAGTATCCCACCGGGGCATCGAGGCCAACCCAGAAAAGGTAAAAGCAGTCGAGGACATGAGCCCGCCGAAGACCCTCAAAGAGATGCAGAAGCTCACCGGGCGCGTGACCGCCCTAGGGCGTTTCATCTCCAAGCTGGGGGAACAAGCGCTGCCCTTCTTCAAGCTAATGAAGAAGGAGGGCCCCTTTGAATGGACTGAAGAGGTCGACAAGGCGTTCCAGGATCTCAAGAGGTACTTGACCAGCCCCCCGGTGATGGTAGCTCCGCGCCCTCAGGAGCCCCTGGTGCTCTACCTTGCGGCCACCCCCTACTCTGCCAGCGCAGCCCTGGTGGCTGTTAGGGAGGAGTGTAGGACCAAGACCACAACGACCATCCGGGTTAAAGCAAAAGCAGGGCCGAGAGGGCCTCACAGCGACCGCGACAGCAACCAAGGAGGACCAGCCACAGAAGGGAAGCATGCCTGAAACAGACGAGGCCCCTCCTCCAGGCTACCAGTCGCTGGGGGCTCCGTTGTCTCGGGAGGCGCCCCAGCCTCCGGAGGACGCTAGCGGCACCAGCACACCCAACCTAGTCGAGCACCCAGTGTACTTCGTCGACACAGTATTGCGGGACGCAAGGGCGCGGTACCCCATGCCACAGAAACTCCTCCTCGCATTATTGATGGCCTTGCGCAAGCTGCGGCACTACTTCCAAGGCCATCCAATCAAGCTTGTCTCAGCATACCCCTTGGAAAGGGTGCTCAGGAGCCCCAACTCAGCTGGAAGAGTCGCTGAGTGGAAGATCGAGCTGCAGGCATTTCAGATAGAATTCAGCACAACCAGAGTCATCAAAGGGGTTGCGCTTGTGGACTTTGTGGCGGAATGGGCAGAGGCGCCAGGCCTCGAGGCTGGCAAGGATCGATCGCTCTCCCCCAGGGAGCGAGGCACCGGACGGATGGGTCATGTACTTCGACGGGGCATTCTCCCGACACGGTGTAGGGGCTGGTGGGGTACTCGTATCCCCCACTCAGGACAAGCTCTACTACGTCGTGCAACTTTGTTTTCAGCATGGGGAAAAGGTCTCCAACAACATAGCAGAATACGAAGTCCTGATAGCAGGCCTAAAGGCCACAGTCGCCCTGGGGGTGAAGTGCCTCACCATCAAGGGTGATTCGTAGCTCCTTGTCAACTTCTCCAACAAAGTATACGAACCAAAGGACGAGCACATGGAAGCCTACCTCGCGGAGGTCCACAGGATGGAGAAGCAGTTTTGGGGGCTGGAGTTGCAGCATGTGCCTCGTGGCACCAATCAAGAGGCTGATAACATCGCGAAAAGGGCATCCAGTCGGCTACCTCAGGAGCCTGGCGTCTTCGAGGAGCGGCTCTTCAAGCCCTCGGCGACGCCATCACTATCAAGCACGACGCAGCCTCGGGGGAACTCCCCCAGCCGCCAGCCTCGGGAGCCCCATTCTGCGGCCCGACATCAGGAGCGCGCCTGCTCCTGGCACTGGAACCTCAGGAGGGGTGCTGGATCACAGAGCTCAAGAGTTACCTGACGCAAGGCACGTTGCCGGAAAAGGACGAGGAGGCGGAGCATGTGGCACGGCAGGCCACAACATACTGCCTTCAGGATGGGGAGCTCTATCGAAGACGACCGAATGATGTGTCTCTATGTTGCATTTCCAGAGAGCAAAGGAAGGAGCTACTGGCGGACATACACGGTGGCGACTGTGGGCATCATTCGTCGTCACGAACTCTCGTCGACAAGGCGTTCCGCAGCGGGTTCTATTGGACCCACGGCACTCAATGATGCTGCAGAGCTGGTAAAAGCTTGCGAGGCCTGTCAGTTCCATGCCAAGCAGATACATCAGCCGGCGGGATGTCTACAGACTATACCCCTCTCATGGCCCTTCGTAGTCTGGGGACTGGATATCCTAGGCCCGTTCCCTCGGGCGCCAGGGGGCTACCGATACCTCTATGTTGCCGTGGACAAGTTCACCAAGTGGGTTGAGGTGGAAGCTGTCCACACCATCCCCGCAGGCTCCGCGGTTAAGTTCATCAAGGGCCTCGTGAGCCGATTCAGGGTGCCGAACCGCATCATCCCCGACAACGGTTCGCAGTTCACTAGTAACCTCTTCAAAACATACTGTGCTAACCTTGGAACGCAGATATGCTACGCTTCGGTGGTGCACCCGCGCAGCAACAGTCAGGCCGAGCGAGCGAACGCAAAGGTCCTGAGGGGCCTCAAGACCAGGACCTTCAAGAAGAAGCTGGAAGCCTGTGGCAGGGGCTGGTACGACGAGCTCCAGTCCGTGCTGTGGTCGATCCGCACGACCGCAACCAAGCCAACTGGCGAGACCCCGTTCTTTCTGGTTTATGGATCTGAAGCCGTTCTCCCTCACGAGGTCAGACGTCGTTCCGCACGGGTCCTGGCGTTCGACGAGGCGCAGCAGGACGTCATGCGGGGGACGGATCTCTTGCTGGGGAAGGAGCATCGCCGAGAAGCCGCCCTGCGGGCAGCAAGGTACCAACAAGCACTGCGGCGATACCACTGCCGCAACATCCACCCCAGGACTCTTGAGGTAGGGGACCTCGTGCTCAGACGGGTTCTCTCCAGGGAGGGGCTGCATAAGCTCTCTCCCATGTGGGAGGGCCTGTTTATGGTTGTTCATGTTTCCAGGCCCGGCTCCGCACGCTTGGAGACCCAGGAGGGGGTGCCCATCCAGAACGCGTGGAACATCCAACACCTCCGAAGGTTTTACCCCTGAAAAAGGCCGGTGCCTGTGAAGAAGGCGAATGCCTGTGAAGAAGCTGTGTTTTGGGAAAAGGCCCGGTGCCTGTGAAGAAGCTGTGTTTTGGGAAAAGGCCCGGTGCCTGTGAAGAAGGCAAACAGCTGTGAAGAAGCTGTGTTTTGGGAAAAGGCCCGGTGCCTGTGAAGAAGGCGAACGCCTGTGAAGAAGCTGTGTTTTGGGAAAAGGCCCGGTGCCTGTGAAGAAGGCGAATGCCTGTGAAGTTGCAGTGTTCTGGAAAAGGCCCGGTGCCTGTGAAGTAGGCAAACGCCTGTGAAGCTCGCCGCCCGTGACACTCTCACGTAATAATGAGTGGGGCTGTACATGCCCCGGAGTCTCCGGAGTGCCGCCCTCGGGCCTCGGGGGCTCCCGCCCATGCCCAGTGGCAGCACTTAGCTCCGCGCTGGTGAGGAGACGTCAAAGACCAGACTAGGTGCCGGACACGGCTTCTTTCATTTGCTTTCCGCAGTTGGCGTGTTTGTTCCTATTTGAAGTTTTTCTAAAATTTTTGCCATTTCGAGCTCGCGACTCTCCCATTTCACTTGTTCATTTCATTCTCTCCCGCGCAAGGTCTCGCGAAGGGGGAGTGTGGGCACCCTCGCGAGTATTTTTCTGCCCAGTAATTTGGAACTTCCCTGATTCGAGTCCGCTTTGGGAGCACCCCTCCCGGTCCGTGCCGCACGGGCATCGCGACATGGTCGCAGGGTTTTGGGTTGGTTCCCTCACTACCGAGGTTGGAGGTTACCCCTGCTGACTAAACTCTGCAGGACACAAGGCGCAGGACAAGGCACTGGCCTCGGGAGGCGAGGACCGCGATGAGCCCCCTAAGATAAGTGATTTCCACGCACAGGCACACAAAATGAAAGCATAGCGCATAAGCAGAAGAAACGACACACCAGTTAAAACAACAACAGTTCATCACACCCCGCGGGGCATCAAATTACATTCTTTTCACGCAGGAGGGAAAGGAAAGCAAAGGGGGACGACTTGCTCGGTGCCAGCTCTCAGCGAAGGCTCGTACTGCCTCCGGAGCTCAGCTGGATTCCGCCTCCCGCTTCCCAGAGCGCGGCGGCGGGCTGACCCGCTGCCCTCTCCCAGACGAGAGCGATGACGAGGAGGCTGGTCGCGACCACCACTGGAGGAGCTGCTACCCGAAGGGGAGTCGCTGGAGCTTGGCGGATCTCGGGCCCCGCTGCCCGCGTGCCCTACGCCCCCTTCGCCCCGACCAATGCCGGAGCTGGGTGCACGGCCATGGTCATCGTCTTTGGGGCAGCATCCGGCACGGCGGCCGTCTTCCCCGAACACCCTCACATAGAGGGTGGCGTTGCCGTCGAACTTGAAGTGCAGAGTGCAACATCGGCGCAGGTCGCGCGCGCGGGCAAATGTTTGCCAACCACGGGTCAAGGCCGCCTCCCCGGCGGTGGAGACCTCCAGGGTAGCCCAAGAGGCACTGCTGCAGCAACCATCTGCCTGAAGCCAAAGGCCGCCTGGGGCACCAGCCGGAAGCTCACCTATGAAGAAACGGCGAAGTTGGAGCCAGGTGCCGGTCGGGTCTGCCGACCACACGACGAACTCTGGCAGCACCTCCGCTAAGCGGAAGTGCGACCTTGGGGGTCGCACGGCCCCAGCGTACCTCTCGATGGCAGCCGGACGCCCACCGCTGCGCAGAGGGCTGTTCTCGCGGCCCTGGGAGGCCGCAGCAGGAGCAGTGGGACTTGCGAGGGCGGCCCCAGTCGCGCTTGGCCTAAGGGGAGCCGGGCCCTTCATGGCGAGCCTTCCCTTTCTCCGCGGCCGAGAACCTCTTCGGCGGAGCCATGGGGTTGGCAAGCGGCCGAGAAGAAGACAGAGAGTAGCAAGGAGGGATGAACCGGAGGGGCTCACGCCATTCCATACATATAGCCGAGGGAGGCCAACCGTCGGCCTCCACGATCACAGGTAATCATGACCCATTTTGCATGCAGGGACTTGTCAAATCGTGCAGCTACCGAGGCGTCATGGGGGAGCTAGGACGCCCACGTCCAATCAACCGCCACGTGGCGCCCAAGGCCGCAGGCTCTTGGGGCCCGCGGCGCTTCGCACTTGCCCCTTCGCTTCTCTGCTAAGCCAAGTCCGAGCGCGCCTTGGGCCCGGGCGCTACTGTCGGCGTTATGGGAACGGGGGAACCCAGACTTGCCTGCATGCGGCCTACGGCGTGGCTCAAGGAGTGTCCCAGTACAGCCCACCTTCATCAACACATGCTCAAGACCCTCGCGAGGGGCCAAGCCTCGCGGGGAAGGACGACAGGAGGCTTCCTCGGGCACGGCCTCATCAGGCTGGCTCGCGAGGAGGCGGAGAGATCAAGGCGGGGTACCTCACGAGGTGCCCGTGACGCAAGCCATGACGACCAAGGCCAGGCGGGCGCCAGGCGGGCGCCAGGCGGGCGCCGGCCTGCGCAGAGTCCTTGTTTCCCTTCGGTGCAAAGGGGGCAAGCGCAGGCAAGGGTACCAAGCAAAGGCAACCATTTCGGTGCAACAAGACCAAGACCAGTAGGACGGCAGAACGGAGGTCATCGTGGAGCCCAAACCAGCGTCATCGTCAGGGTCTTTGGCAGGCGAGGACCGACTTTAGTCAGGATAAGTGTACTAGACGTTCCCCTTCAAAATGGCCAATTGTTGGCGCCCTTCCCGCACAATATTTGGGAAGAGGCCCGGGGCCTTCGCCTATAAATAGGACTAGCCACCATAGTATAGAGGCATCTCGATTCGACCCCTCCGAAGGGACACCACCACCACAAGAACAGACCCTCGCGATGCTGTTCTTCCTTTGTACTGTTCATCATCAGCCCCAGAGCTAATCCACACACCACACACTGGAGTAGGGTATTACACCACAATGGTGGCCTGAACCAGTATAAATCTTGTGTCCTTTGAGTTGTTCTTCGTGTAGTTTAGATCCTAGCGAGGCGGTGAGACATGAGTAGGCTGGGGGCGTGATCTCCGCATGCACCCCAGTGTTCGAACCTCAAGGGTCTGCCGGAACCCGAAATCCGACAGCAGCAACAATGATCGAGTATAAAATGGTGTAGAGCTATTTCACCTAACAGATTGGCTACTAGACCATGGCAATCTACGTCACAATAAATATATGGTAGGATATTTTAGCAACTAATCGGCCTTGGCATGCCATCTCAGCTAAGCAAGTTGAGTGCAGAACAGGGCAAGGAAGCTTCTTAAGCAGATCATATTGACAGTAAACTACTTCGGCAAACAGTGAGATTAACAACGTCTATTAGCTAACATTCAGCGCTACAACGACATGAACGGGGCCTCAGTCTAGAATGTGCGTACCGTGGGAGAAGCTGACCTCCGCGCGTCTCCACACGAACGTCGCCAGTGGTGGCGGCGCTGACCGCCGTGCGCCTCCACAAGAACGTAGCCAGAGGTGGCGGCGTGGCTAGAGGACGGTAGTCTATGAGAGCGTACTGTGGGAGCGAGAGGATCGCCGTGCGTCCCCTCGACGAACCGCCGCACCGACGTATCAGCGCGGCGGGGAGGGTGGCTTTGGCAGAGCGAATGGAGTGGAGGGGCA